>NW_012147412.1:3558874-3593072 GCF_000956105.1 Propithecus coquereli | reverse complement strand
ATATGTAGATACCTAAACTTTGCCACGGAGGAAGATGTGAGAAAATGGCTGTTGGTGAAGTACCCAAAAACGCTTACAGAAGTTGTTTCTGAATTCTGGAATTATTGGTTAGTGTTACTTTTAGAAAAATTTTTTTGTTGTATGTTGTCTGAACTTTTAAATGAGAAAGTACCGCTTTTATGAGCAGAGAAAAAAAATCAATAGGACAATTTTTGCTTTGAAATAAGTAAGTAAAAACAAGGATGAATAAGATCCCTACCTACAGGAACAGAGAAGGAAACTGTCGAGGTTGGGAAAACTCCAAGCAGGGCTTTCTTTTCCTGAAGTTTGGATATGAGGGGAAGGGGAGGCAGTGGCGAGATTTGCATCAGGGAAAGGTGGACTTCTTTTAAATAAATGAGGTCCCTGGGCCCCAGAGCAGAGGTGCAGGCATTAGCTTTGAATGAGAAATTGAGATGGCTGAAAGTGGATAGAAGGCGGGAAGCTTGGAGGTGGAGGGAAGAGTGGAGGGAATTCTGATTAAGTGTCTTCTTTGTGAAACACCCATGCCAGAAACAGAGATGTTAAGGGGCGCGGAGGATACGGCCCTGTAAGCCTTCCAGGTGCGTGATAAGAGTGTGCCAATAGGAACACGCAGGTATGATTAAAAGTGAGCTATTTACAGCTTATAGAATTTTTATTAAGATGCATCGTTATCTGGGAGCCTTCCAAGAGATAGTGCTTTTCCCGGTTGAAGATAAGGCCATAGTTTGGCAGGAAATGGGAAGGTCAAGTCCAGACAAAACTGGCAGAACGTTGCCCCCCACGGATGCGGGGCTCCCAGGGCAGAATGGCGGGCAGCTGACAGCCCGGCCTGGGCCACTGCCACCCACGTGGGAGCCTTCCGCGGAGGCACTGCCTCCGCTGTTCACTCCATTTTCCGAGTGTGTGTGGCGTGGAGGAAGGAGCTGGAAGCGCTGCCAAGGCAATACAAGCGAAATGCAGGGCCTTGGACTTTGCCAGCAAGACATTGCCATCTACACGGAGACAAAATTTTTTCACTGCAAAAAAAAAAAAAAAAAAAATTACGGAATTCTCCCCAGCTACATTGTTTGGTACAGATTGTATATGCAGTGGAATCTATTAGGTTAATTATAAAGAACGCCTGAATGAAATAAAGGTCACCCAAATGCTCTCCCAGAATGGCTTTCCAAATGAATGAGGGAAATTTTTGAATGGAGATTTGGGGGGTGAGGGGTGGGGTCTGCTTAACATTGTTCAGCAATCACAGCCACCCCGAGGCTCAACTCCAATTCCCAAACTTGTTTTTCCATATTCTGTCTTTACCTCCTTTCTCTCTCCACCCTTCCCTTCCCATCTGTCTCTGCTTCCTGCCTTCTTTCCACCTCCCTCCTTACATGATGGGTCATTTCTGTTCATTTCTCTCTCTCCTCCGATCTTCCTATTTTGTTTTCATCCTTTTATCCTAGCAATGGAGTAAAGAATTTTCATTTGTGACAGGAGACTACTACTAAATGAAAAGAGAACTCCACCCCCTCAAGAAACAACTTTAATAATCTCTAAATCTCCAACTGCTTTCAACCCTGCTATTTATACAGCCATAATCGTACACAGTTGCTATCATAAAGTCTACACGAAAGCAATTTTTGCTGAAGGCAGAAATTAGAGACGTACGCACGTTCCCTGTAATTTTAACAGTCCACTGCTCACTTAATCCAAACTTGGGGCTGTGATAAACATTCAGACACTTGCATTGCAACAGGATGCCAGAGAGCTCTAGAAAGGAAAAAACGAAAGGGAAAAACCCATCCGCTCTCCAATAACCGGTGCCACTGGGTAGGAATGCCCTCAGGAGTCCCTTAGACTCTCCACACAGGGCTAACCCACCAAATTCATAGAATCCCCACAGCTGGATGAAGATCCTCCTTTCTTCCCTCCCTCATCTAATAAGATGCCAAAAATAAGCCTATTTGTTGCAAGGGTTGGGCTGCTTTATATATCTATAAGTAATCGTTTTGTTGAAGTGCTAATTTGGGAATCTGTCATCTGTAGCCTGCAAAATCACTTAGGTCAACTTTGATACTCTTTAGAGAAAAGTTATCTATTTAACCAGCCAACTCTTCTATGAGATGCTAACTTCTGGTGCCATGAGGTTAAACAACAAATGAACAGAATCAACTCCTGAGTGGACCAGGAGGTGTTTTCACTTGAATCATGAATGAACAGTCAAGTCTGCAGTGGGCTGGGGCAGGTCCTACCTAGAGGCTGAGGATTTTCTCATTTAATCCTCATAATAACTCCATGTACAGATGATACAATCATCCCATTTTACAGAGGGGGAGACTGAGGTTTGGCTGTATGTCAGAATTAGGTAAGTAGTTAAGGGTGGAATCCGACTCCAATCAAAGCAGTGTGCTTTCTGTCTGACTCTAGAGTCTGTATGCTGAAACCTCACAGCATACTGCTTCCTCAGACCTTGGTTAAAGGCCACATCCTCTGTGTGACGTCCCTGCCCACCAAGAGTTCTTCCTCTCTCCTCCCAGAGCATCCAAACTAGTGTAAAATGTTTGGCATATTCTACAGTGCTCTCCCCTAGGCTTGGAGCTCCTCAAGGGCAGGAAATATGTCGTTTTGACCTTTATAACCCCAAGCCCTAGCTCTAGGTGCTTTCTCAGTAGATGTTTGTAGGCTGAGTAGATGTTCTATTAAACATACTGTCACCATAAAGGGTCTCAGAGAGCAAGTGCTTGTTCCAGATAGTGCCAACTTGTAGGTTCTCAATCAATATTCAAAAACCATTTTTCTTTCAGTCATTCCTCCTTTCCTCCTTGTCTCAGTCAGTTTGGGCTGCTATAACAAAGTAGTGTAAACTGGATGGCTTATAAACAACAGAAATTTATTTCTTACAGTTCTAGAGATGGGAAGTCTGAGATCAGGGTGCCAGCTTGGTTGCGTTCGTTGAGGGTCCTCTTTCGTGTTGCTGACTGCAGTCTTCTGTATCCTCACATGGTGGAAAGAGGGTGAGAGAACTCTCTGGGGTCTCTTTCATAAGGACGATAATTGCATTCATGGGGCTCCACCCTCATGACCTAATCACTTCCCGAAGGCCTCACCCCCTAATGCCATCACATTGGGGGTTGGGTTTTCAACATGTGAGATTTGGGGAAACAAACATTCAGTCCATTGCACTCCTCTCTGTCAGACCTCAGAACTCTTTTTCCTAATTGCAATCTCTGTCACAATTACCCTTCCCTCCTCCATCCATCACATAAACAGTATTTTTTTTTTACTTTGGTTTAATATATTTCTCTTGAGGTATGCTTTTTTCTTTGTTATTCATATTTGTTTGTTAGAGACTATACATTCTACGACAGAAAGAATTGCACAATAAATCTCAGCAGAGGATCTTGAACCTAGTATGTGCTTAATAAATGAACAAATATAATTCTTCCAACACATCATTCGACCTAACACCACACACAATTCAGCACTCTCTTAAGATCTGTACATTCACGAAGAGGGAGGGAGGGAGATTACAGAAAAGATTTGTACATTCATTCATTCATTCATTTATTCGTTGAGTAAATGAACAAATGGCTATTACGGACTGGAAATACAAAAATGAAACAGATATGAATGTAGCCTTCAGAAAGCATGTGTCTACAAGGGGAAATCAGGAATGTTCTACTAAAAAGAAAAAAAGAATGTCCTAGGATCATTTAGGGATTAGGGAAGGCTTCATAGAGAAAAAGGACTTTGCACAAGGCTACAAGGATCAGTATTTAGAAATTTGGCAAAGAAGGAGACAGAAGGGCATTCCAGATGGAGCAAAGAATTTGAGCAAAAGCAGAAAAGTGGGAAAGCCTGAGGCATGTACTTGGAACAGAGCAAAGTTCATTTTGCTGGGGCATGGAGTAGGGAAAGAGGAAGGTAAAGAGCAGAGATGGAAATGTTTACGAATGCTAGATGATGAAGAACACAAATGAGGATATGGGGATATCAAGACACTGGAAGAATTCCCCTGATTTACATAGCTCATCCATGGAATGTAGCTTAAGCAGCACATAGCAGATTCAAGGCATCCAGGGATTTGACCTCCTGTGTTGCAATGGGAGTTAATATTCCAGCTATGGGAAAAGGGTGCCATGGGAAAGAAGTATGCAGCAAGGGGAACATGATCATTGCCATTGAAATCATCATTACCGAGGGCCCATTGCTGCATGGCACAGCTGGCTACTACACAAAAGAAACTTTCTCTGTGAGCTGGAGTACGTTTCCTTGCCTCTCTAAGCCTCAGTTTTCTGATCTGTAATAAGGTGTGTAGGGGGCGGGGAGGAGGGGAGGAGTGGTTGCTGTCACCCACGTTGCAAGAATATTGTGAGGATCTACAAGATAATATATGTAAAAGACTTAACATAATGCCTGATGTCTAAGGAGTGCTCATAGGAGTGGTAACTATGTTTTGTGAACAGTTTAAATTAATGTATGCACATGTGTATTTTACTGAATGTGTGTATTTGCATATATGTAAATCCATACACATACATATAGATACATAGTCATTTTTCACAACATTCTGATGAGGTAGGGAGGCCACTTCCCAAGGAAACCAATCTCATAGGCTTGGATTAGAACCCAAGGCTCCCTTCTCCTAATCTGGGCTCTTTCCAGCACAGCATGATACTAAAATAAACTTCAAGACCACCTGTGTGTAATTACAAATGAGAATCAGGAAATGGGCTGAAGGATCCTGTGACCAGAAAAGGCAGGGCAAGAAGCTGTCAGCTCTCGTGCAGGTCGCCAACCTTTGACAGATATGTCTGTTCTTTTGCACCTTCTCCACAGAAGCCGCTTTATCAGCTATCCATCATATTTCTCTCCTCTCTTTCGGGATTTCTTTAAATTCTTGGTAAGTTTCCTTCAAACATGGGAGCCCCAGTGCAGTTCACTATTTCAGATAAAGCAGCAGAGCACGAGCCTCTGAGAGCTCCTCGAGGCCAGGGTGCCTGTCCTTTTATCTTTGTCGCCCCAACACCCAGAGCCTCGTTGGGCTGGCAGGGTACCCTGCAGAGCTGTTGAGTGAGGTTGTAAGGGTCAAGGTCCACACACCCAGCCATCCTGGGCTTGGCTGGAGGGCAGAGCCAGGCAGTGAGGACGGAGGATGGAGGAGCAGGCAGAGGAGGAGGCAATGGCTCAAACCAGGCTCGATCCAGGGTATTGTGTCTTTCGGGATCCTGGCCCAAACCTACTGAACTGCCAGCTGCTCCAGCTGGCTCTCTTCCTTTTTATTTCATATTCTAAGATTTTGATCAAGAAGAGTGTAAATGCAAAGACATGATTTGGATGTCTCGAAGCACTGAGGCAAATAAACCCAGGGGAAAAAAGCAGGCCAGAAATTTTGCAGGATCGGGTGTAGATTATGCTGCTACTCTAGGTGGGAGTGACCCAGGCAGGGCTAGTTGGCATGTTTTTCTTCGCAGCAGTGGTCTGATGAAAAAAGATACCCATCCTGGCATGCTACTGTCTGGTGCAGCACTGTGGCTCAAGAAACCATAAAGAACTAAAAACTCCAGATCCAGGAGCTAACAAGATTCAAGCTGGAGAAAATCAGGTCACAGACTTAAGGGAATTTTGCCTGAACTTTTGAACTTAGATAGTTGGGGTTTTTTTTCTTAGCTAAACTTTTAAATAAAGAGTAAGGGTGAGACTCTTGCATCTAATGTCACTCCCTGATGCTACAATTTGAGCCCTAGATTCTCAGGAAACGTAGGAAAAATATAAAAAGTCAACTACTCTTGTGTTTTCTCACACTAATACCCACCAAAGAAGCAGGCAGAATGGAGGCCCCAGAGCCCTGACAAGTAATTCTACCTCCCATCCAGGATGAGAAAAAAATCAGAGGCTCAAATTAAAGTGTTATCTTGCTGGCAAAAGAAGTGTGAACAACTGCTGTGCCCTCTTCTAGCCATTCTAATGAGCTCGTGTATTTTCATGTTGAGGTGTTAAACATTGCCAGAGAGAGGGCATTCTGTAGGTATTTAGGTCAAATGCTAGAATTTCTTTTAACCCTTTAGAATTCGAGCAGAATTCCAAGGATGCTAAATCAAAATCCTAAAATGTGTGTAACAAACTTTTTCTGAAACCACTACAGACTAATCACTAATACTGTTTAAAAAAAAAAAAAAAAGCCCATCTCATCTCAGACTGCATTATCTCTTTCTGCCTCCATACAGATCCCTGTTGTGAAATTGTCGAGGAGTTTCTATAATGTTGCACAGTGGCTCTTCCCCAGCCCAAGTCCTCTCAGTTCTTCAGTCCCCACTGTCCTAGACTCGGGCTGGATCCCTGGTCAGGTAAGAATGCCTTTCTTTGCCTTTTCAGTTTTTTAAGTCAAAAGGAAAATCATTCCTTCTAAACTTCCTTATAAAGTGAGTCTCAGCAGACCATCTGAAAGCTCTAACACTGGCACTAAAAGCCAACTTTTAAAGAAGTCCCTAAGAATGAGCCAGTCTTCTAAGAAATTACTAACAATCTACTCTTCATTCTGGAAAGACAATTGAAACCAACGCTCTCTTTCTCCCTCAGCGTCAACCGTCATGAAACCTTCAGAAGCTCCAATTCCCAGAAAGCACGTGAAGGGTCACAGTCTGCAATTAGTTATCTGAGGTGCTTGGTGTGAGGTGTTACAGTTAAGAGGGTAAAGAAACCCAGTAAGCTGGTTTATATACAGTGATATACAGAATTCAGTAACTTTCATGTATACAAACTACAAACAGAAGATATAATCAAAGAAAACACTTATTTTATAACAATAAAACAATACCTGGGAATAAACGTAAGAATTACGCAAGATGACCATGTGAACTAAAATTAAAATCCTAAGCCCTCTGCTAACTGAATGGACCCCTCTCAGCCAAGGGGAGGGACCCCAGAAACACCTTAAAACTGAGTTCCCAGCCATGAGAGGATGGGGGGAATGAACTACAATTACATGCGGACAATTTTCCTTCATAAATATTCATGACTCCTCCTCTAGCTTGTTAAATATGTATATTTGACCACCAGCTCAGTATAAAATCCTGTTGCCTTCTGAAGCAGGTGTGCCTGGCTTTTGGAGGGGCCTCTGCTTCCCAACCTGTTGGAATGGCCGCCCAGCAAGTTGCTACCCCTTATGAGAAATAAAGCTCTCCTTTTTTCAAAGCATAAACCTTGTTAATTAATTTTTTTTTTTTAGTTAACAACCAAAACATCAAAATGCTGAAACTAAGCTGAATGGAAAACTTGACTAAATGGAAAGGCTTACCATGCTTTTTGGTAGCCAGACATAGCCTTATTAAGAAGCCAAGTCTCTCCTACATATCTGTAAATTTAATGCACTCGCAATGAAATGCCAAGTTTTTTTTCTTTAACTGGCCGTGCTGATTCTAGAGTTGACATTGAAAAATAAACATGCAAGAATAAGCTGGAAATGTTTTAAATGAAATATCATGAGGTGAGCATCAGCCTTTCCAGATACTACACATATTCTAAAGCTACATTAACATAAATCATACAGTTTTCATGCAATAAATAGATCATGGCATAGGGGAGAACATTTTAAAAATAAACACAAGTACATATGGCAAATGAGTGAATAATCAAGCTAGGAGATCCAATTAGCAGAGAAAGATTATTTAATAAACAGTTTAGGGACAATATGGTAACCATTTAGGAAAAAAAATAAAGTTGAAATCATATTTCATACCTAACACCAGAATAAACTCCAAATGATGTCAAAGATTTATATGTTAAACATGGGACCATAAACTTGCCAAAAGAAGCCTAGGGGAGTTCTTTTATAATCCCATTTGGGGAAGGTTTTTCTAACTGTGACACAAAACTAGAAGCCATAGAAGAAAATATTGACAAATTGAACAACATCGAGTAAAAGTCCACAAAGTAAAAGAATCACCATAAATTTTTTTTTTAAGGACAGTGTAAGGAAAACCAATATTTACAACTTATAGCACAGACTAACAAGCCAATAGAAAAATTGGCAGAGGATATGAACAGGCAGTTACCCAAAAAAGAAATTATTCTCAAATATTTGAAAAAAAAGCATCTTATTATTAATTAAAGAAATGCAAGTAAAAACAACAAGATACTATCTTCCCTCTCAAAGCTCAAAAATGCCACAATACACTGCTGCAGTGTTGGCAAGGGCTCTCATATATTACTGGCAGAAGTAGAAATAAATTGATACCACCTTAATGGGGAGTAACCAAAAACTTCAAAAATGATAAATGTATATGTCCTTTCACCAACCAATTTCACTTCAGGAATTTATCTTATAGAGATGTACAAAACAATATATGTATGTACTTATTCAATGTGTCATTGCTTGTCATATCAAATAACGGGAAGCAACCTAAATATTAATAAGAGAATCATTGGATTATGGTAAACTTATCCAGTTTAGTTGCATATAGCCGTAAACAACACTGAGGAAGCTTTTTACGTACTAAAATTAAATCCTCTCCAAGATATACTGTTAAATCAAAAAAGCAAGTTGCAGGAGAGTGTGTAGAATATTTTACCATTTATAGAAAAAACATCAAAAATATATAAACATATTTGAAGGTATACATAGAATATATTACTGGAAGTTATACATGTTGTCTTTGAGGAGGAAAATTGGGTATCTGAACTAGAGGTGGGAGGTGAAATCTTCACTATATAATACCCTTTGAACTTTTTGAATTTGAATCATGTAGATATATTATCCATATTTTTTAGGAACCTAACATTATAAACACATATTTCTTTTTCCTTTTTTTTTTTTTGAGGCAGGGTCTTACTCTGTTGCCACGGCTAGAGTGCAATGGTGTTAGCCTAGCTCACAACAACCTCAAACTCCTGGGCTCAGGCAATCCTCCTGCCTCAGTCTCCTGAATAGCTGGGACTACAGGCACGTACCACCACACCCGGCTAATTTTTCCTATATTTTTAGCTGCCCAGCTAATTTTTTTTTTCTTTCTGTTTTTTAGTAGAGATTAGGTCTCGCTCTTGCTCAGGCTGGTCTCGAACTCCTGAGCGCAAGCAATCCTCCTGCCTTGGCTTCCCAGAGTGCTAGCATTACAGGCGTGAGCCATAGCACCTGGCCTATAAACATATATTTTTTAAAAAAATCAGTAAATACAATTTTAAAAGAATTTACAGGATACAAAGAGTGATACGACAAGCAAAAATTAATAGCTATACCTAAAACGAATAAACATCAATGCACAAACAAGACTCGGTGTGTGCTCCCAAACAACAGATAGAAAAGTGTGACTTCGGTAGCATGATATGATGGAAAGAGCTTGGAATATGGAGTTGTCGAAGCATAATTTCCAAAAAAGAATTAAAAACACAATTCCCTTTCAGACTAGAATGAACACATGCCAAAGAGTTTTATTAATATTTAACTTATTAATCCATAAGGGAATCAATAAGATGGGAAACTGACACCAAGGACAATTGAGGAAGTGTGGTTTTTATAGCCCTAAGGTGAAGAGCACCATAATAACTGTTTTAATGTTACAGAGGAAACTAGTAATGTCTCTAACAGGGCCATAAAAGCATAGGTTATCCTTTTGAATGAACAAAAATCATTGGCATCTCCATTGGATCCGTATCTACAAATTAACATGTAACTTCACAGAGTCTGAGCCTTTAATTGCAAATATTCAATAACAAAGTCAAACATTGGTGTATTCTCCTAGAGACATAACTGGACACTTAATTTGCTGGGTACAGTGTAAATGAGAATTCAGGGGACCTTGTTTATAAATTATTAAGAATTTTAAGACAGCAGAGCATTAAACAAATTAGGGGGCCCTCCTGAACTGGGGGTTCTGGGCGACTGCACAGATTGCATGTCCAAGAAGCCGACTTTGGATGTGAGGGCGATCTGGCTGCGACATCTGTCACCCCATTGATCGCCAGGGTTGATTCAGCTGATCTGGCTGGCTAGGCGGGTGTCCCCTTCCTCCCTCACCGCTCCATGTGTGTCCCTCCCGAAACTGCGTGCTCGGTCGAAGAGGACGACCTTCCCCGCTAGAGGAGGACCGGTCTTCGGTCAAGGGTATACGAGTAGCTGCGCTCCCCTGCTAGAACCTCCAAACAAGCTCTCAAGAAGCGGACTTTGCCAGCAGAACTAAATAATCTTTAGGAGAGGTTTAAACAATGCCCCAGTATGACACTGAAATGATAAGCAATCACCCTGCTGCTTTATTTCCAAGTTTTGGATAATTTCTCTTTACAGAGTCAAAAGAATCAGTTCTTAGCTGTGTGGTTTGGGGCAAGTTACTTAACCTCTGTAAGGCTCCATCACTTGGCTGGAATTTGAGGATTATGAATAATCCTTGCCCTATATACTTCACAGGGTTGTAATGGTTACTAAATAAGACATGCGTTTGACAGTTTTATACACTAAGCCTTATACAAACCTGTGCAAATATTTAGTATTGGCATGTAATTTTGGCATCCCAGCCTGGTACTCCTCTTTGGCTTTTCTTTTAGGAGTCAGTTCTCTTAGCTCAGTCAGAGAAAGTTTCCCAGGAAAAATGACCTTGAATTGCATTGTAAAGAGAGGAAGACATGTGATGTGGTTGTCAGGAGATGGAAGGTTGTCCCAGACATAAGTGACAGTTTGGACAAAGGCTGGGAGAAAGGAAAGGGTGAGCCCATCCCAGGGGACCACGAAATGGCCAGCCTCACGGGCTGACGGGAGATGAGAGATGACAAGTCAGGTAGGCGCAGACTGCAGGATCATATGAACTCACCTGCCCCGTGAAACATCAGGGCAGCATCTGCCACATTCTCCCCAAATACTCCTAATAGCAGAAGAGAGACAATACCTCTCCAAACAGACCACGACAACTGGGACAGCTCTTTAAATTCTTGTGTTCATATAAACTTATGAAAAATTTACATTCTATTTCATCACATAGGCATGATTATGTTAATATTAAAATTAGTAATTCTCTCCCCCCAAAAAAGATTTAGTACACTAGAATTCTATAATATCAAGACATTCTATATTTATTCTGTGGTTCCTATAACCCAAGAGGCTTGAGTACCCCAGCCCAAAGAACACCATAGTATTATCACCTTTCTATAATATTGTTCCTGAGAGCTCAATGAGAAAGGCACAGGAGATGTCACACTTGACTGAGGCTCTCTTAGCATTTCAGGAACCTGGGCTCCTTGGATGGGGACCAAAAGAGGGCATGCCGTGTGCAGAAATTCCACTCCACAGCCAGGGTCACGTCCAGCCTTCTCTGCAGCCTTAAATCTTTGCACATACACCCACCCATGTGCCTTCAGCCTGACCCTTTCTTGACGCTCAGAGGACTAACTGGCTTAGGGAGATTTACGACTACTTAAGTTTTTCATCCTCATTCTTCTGCCCATAATTGGTTTAGCTTTTTTATTTAGCTTATTTATTTAGTTTTTCTGCTCCATAATTGGATGTAGAGGTGGAGCAGAAGAAGGGGGAGGGACAGGGCAGGGGGGAGCTGTAGACTCAGAACAGAGGGATTGCCTTGAGAAGGGGGGGTTTGGGGGCCGAAGAGCAGTCTCCCAGATCTATGATTTGGAGACCACCCAGGCTCCCAACCTCCCAGTTCTGAAGATAGCTCCCACCTACTGCACTGAGCCCCTTGATCCGTGCACATATTTCTACTCTCCGGAGGCTTACCCTTCTGCAGCAGAATTATCATTTGTTTATGATTAGGACAAGGCTGCTGGATACAGAAAGTTCTCTAGAAAGCACAGATTACAGCCCTTCCGTTTCTGAGCGATGGGGGAAGAGCTTCTTGTGCACTGCCCTTTGTTAGAGCCTGCATATGTTGCTCAGAGACTTGGTGACGATTTTAAGGAGCAAAATTCATGACTGCCTCTTTGCGTTTGCAAGAGGAATTGGAGGTAAGCTGATGAGTCTTCCTTGATCCCTTCCTTCCATCCTTAGAGCTTGTTTTTATTACCAGCAAAGGGGCTGCTGGATTGTAAAACAGGAGATCAGAAGGGCAGGTATAATATCTTTCCTCAGTGACTTCAAAATGATGGAGGCTGGGGACAAGATGACAGCTAAAGATGAAACGGATAAAACAGATGAGCCTGGTGTGGCTAACTGTCAATGTGGGGTGATGGGAGCACAGGGATTTGTTACCCTATTCTTTCTACTTTTTTTACGTTTGAAATTTTCTGTAAGAGATTTTTTAAAAATCCTGCCCTCATGGAGCTTATATTCTCTTTTAATAAAGAGGCAGTGTGAGAGACTCGGCACCCAGCAGGGTGCGGGTACTGCGCTTTGCGAAGGGGTGGGGGGTGTGTGATCTTTTTGACTCTCTGCCCTGTCCTTTGTCTATGACAAAGAGCTGTACTCTCACCTCTCTGAGGAATCCTCCATGGCAGGGGCTCCAGCCGTCACCTCTCTGCCCAACTCTTGCCAGTCTGGGGACAGCCTCTTACGTAATGCTCTCTTCCCTTACTCCAAGAAAACAAAGAGATGAAACTCGGACCACTATGTTCTTAGGAATATATGTTCTTAGCCATAGTTCTTAGGCAGCAGTCAGCAACCAGGACCAACTCTGAGCCGATGACAGCCACTATTCCCTGCTAGACGAATGGCTGAGAACGAGAAGGGGAAGGGAAACTCAAAAAACATAGATGTCCAGGCCCCACCCCGGACATAATGAATCAGACTTGGGGTGGGGCAGGTGGAATGCATCATTTCGAAGGCTCCCCTTGTGGCTGTCGCATTGCCAGATGTAGGGATGACCACAGCAGGCCAGTGCTCAGCATCAGATTGCCGAGGCAGCCAGTCTGACCTCGAAGACTATTTCAGCTCTAAAAGTTTCGTTCAACCTGCTGTTCCACCTCGGATCGCCTCTGTGGCCTTACTGTTTGCCCTGATTGCAGCAGCCCCTAACCTCCCCTGCTTGTGTGTTAGTTGTCTCTGTTTTTTAGCAATCTTGTCCCAGTGGGGAGCTCTGGTTTTAGGAGGAATCCCCTGCCTGACTTCCCTTTTCCAATGTGGGTAAATAATAACCCGAATTCAAGCTACAGCACTGGTACACATCTCCACCAGGGCTTCTTGTAGGTTCCTCAAACTCGACATAAACTAATGTGCAGGCTCTCCTTTCCCAACCAGCTCCCACTCCTGGCTTTGATATTTCTTTCTGGTTTTAGAACCATGATTCTTCTTGTCATCCTGGCTCAAAGTTGAAGTCGTAATGGACTTCTCTTTATCCCTTCTCCTCCCCCTCCCCCATGCTCCTGTCTGATCACTCAGCAAATCTCTTTACTCTCTATTTGAAAATTTGCACATGTCATCTCTTCCTTGTAGGCCTGTGGCCTCTGCCCAGGCTCAGGCCTCCATCTTTCCCCTGGCATACAGAGAGCCTGAAAGGTGAACTTTCCACCTCCAGTCTCACCCCAACCCCTCTTCTTCCACCTCTTCTGATCCCGTCCCCTTCCTTTAGGTGTTTACAGGTAAATCCAACCAATCTTCCAAAAGACTATGTCGATCCCCAGGTCAAAAACTTTTAACAGCTTCTTTAAAGCCCATACATTTTAGCCTTCAGTGATTTGGCCCAATTCCACCCTACTGGGCTTACATCCACCCAATATTTCTCATGCTCCCACAAAATGTTACCACTCACAAAGCCCTCAAATCACCTCCACGCCTATCCTCTGCCCTTGCCATTTTCTTCCATCTGGACTTCCACTCGCTTCTTACTCATGGCTGGAAATTTTACCCATCCTTCAAGGCCCTAACTCCAAAGTCACCTTCTCCATGAAGGCGTCCATGATCATGCCAGCCAAATGTGACATCACACTCCTGACTCTCAAGATGAATGTACTTTTTTATGACATTCCTCCTACATTGTCCTTACTGAGGCTTTTAGAGGATATGTCTAGCTCCCTTACTAGCCCTTCAGTGTCTTTGGGGTGTCTTTATTCTTTACTCTTTACTCTTTTTTGTGTCTCCCACTGTGTCTAGCCTAACACTTTACACAAAGAAGCTACTCAAAAACTGTGTTGACAGAATAAATGAAGACATTAATAATAGATAGTATTCAGGTGAGGACGGCTAATATGCAGGTGGCACACCTGGCACAGCCATGCTTGTTACTAAATATTGAAGTATTTCCATTCTGGTTAGTAAGTTTGAGTAGCTGCTGCCCTGGGGCCTCAGCTGCCCCTCAGCTGCTCTGGATTCTCCTCTGAGAGCCCCTGGACCCCTTGCATGGTCCACCACCTCAAGAGGTGATACTTGACACAGCTGAAGGTTTCTAGAATTAGTTCATATCTCCACAGTAATTTCAAATTACAATTACCCTTTGGAAGGAGCAACATCATTATTGAGTAGAGTTAACGGAATTGACTTCTAGACAGGATACTGTACCCACCCGTGCACAAAAAGAACTAGACACATAGATATGGTTCCTGCACATCTTAGAATGGGAATGTTCCAGTGGCGAGAAGACATAGTAATGTTCATGTGTGATTACTAGTGAAATAGGGGTGGTTATTACTCTTAGTAGTAATAATAATAATAAGTAACATTTAACAAAAACGCTTTTACTAATCTCATTTTCACAAGAACTCTTGGAAGCAACTGTTGTTACCTTATTTTACAAGTGAAGAAGGACCAGGTAGGTAATAATGTCCCCAAGTTCCCACAACAAGTACACAAGCCATTGGAGTCCATAGAGCTTCTCCGCTATTTCATTCCGCTTCACTGTGTGCCTCAGCTGAAAGGCACACGGGCCTTTGGAGGCTCCACACATCATATTGAGTATATTAAAATACACTCAATCCCACTCTAACTTTTTTTTTACTGTAAAAATATTGCAATATTTTTTATAAGTTTACTTTTGAAATTTGGCCCAACAGTGATTTCTTGGCAATCATTGTGCATAATCAGAAATTCTTGCATTGAATAAAACTTTCCTGTAAATTGCTTTCAAATGTGTAAAAAACCTTGTAATAATAAATGTAACAATTAATGAAGATGACATAACATATCTTTGTAGAGGTACTTGTTAATAAGTGAGGTCCTTATTAATTTCAATTCCTCAGTTTTCTTTTTATATTGTGAAGTCAATTACATGTTTAGGTCTTCCACATTTTTAGGTCTCTAACCTGAGCCCTAGAGATGAACAGTCCTAGTTGCAAGGGTTCGAATAGGTCGGCAGAGCACAATGTGATTTAACGGGGATGCTTGAGGTTACCATGGAAATGCCATCGGCATCGCCCTCCCCAAGTTATCTCCATACATCACTCGGGTGCAGGCATTTGCTTCCACTGCAGAGTTGATTCTATCTCCCAGTAGGCCCCTTCTGGAAACTCCCTCTGCACTCTAGATCTGGCAGAGCCACTGGGAGATGGGAGCAGCAGATGGGGAGCCGAGTGACACCAGGCAGGAAGCTGAGCTGTCAGAGGGGCTTGAGCCTGGTGGGTCCCTGCCTCGCCCATCCCTGGGCCCAGGGGGAGAATCACAGAGTGGTCACCAGTGAACACTATTTACTTAGCCAACCTGAGATATTCCAAGGCCAGGTTGCAGTCAAAGACGATATTAAACAGTCTTCCTTTGCTTTGAGGTTGCTATGACAGCCAGGAATTTGCAAACCAAACTGGACCTGGAGAAGAAGTTTGTCCTTGGCCCCAAAATTTTGCGGTTCCAAATGGTTCTGCTTATGGTTCCTGCTGTCCCCTTTGGACACCTGCCAGATGGAAGGATCTCTAAACCTGGAATTTGGAAAAGTCCCAACGGAAAAGCTATTTCCAAGCTGGCTAAAAGTGCATTAGACTGGATTTAGGTGGGATAGAAGGAACTTCTTGGCAAGAAAAGTTGGAAAATATTACAATAGGTCCCAGAGTGAACCTCATTGTTTTCTTGTCTTTTTGAAAAATCTTCTACATTTGTTTAGTGTTCTGTGGTTTGCTAAGCACATTCACATAAATTATCTAACTGGATATTAACATCTGCCTGGTGAAGCAGTCAAAATAGATATTCCAATACTTGACCAAAGACAAGGAAAATGAAGTTCAGTAAGATCGAGATCAAACAGCTAGCAAGCAGCAGAACTGAGATTTGAACCTGGGCTGTCTGACTTGACATCTGGCTCTTTTAATTCTGCCATTATGATCTCCAAAAATGTACAAGAGATCATAACTGATCTGGAGAGTTTAGGAGCATTTTTGCTAAAATAAAGTGATATTGTAGATGAATGATTTTTTATTGTGGTAAAATACATATAACATAAAATTTACCATTTTAACCATTTTCAATATTCAGTTCAATGGCATTAAGTACATTCATTGTTGTGCAACTATCACCATCATCCTTCTCTAGAACTGTTTTATCTTCTTAAACCAAAATTCTTTACCCATTAAATAATATCTCCTCAAATCCCCTCATCCAGCCCCTGGAAACCACCATCCCACTTTCTGTCTCTATGAATGTGATAACTCTAGGTTCCTTACATAAGTGGAATCATATAGCATTCATCTTCTTGTGACTGGTTTATGTCACTTAGCATACGTATTCAAGGTTCATCCATGTCGTAACATGTGCCCGAATTTTCTTCTTTTTTAAGGCTGAAAATATCCCATCTTAAAAACATACCACATTTTGTTTATTCACTTATCAGTCACTGGACGCTTGGTTGCTTTCTGCCTTTTAGCTATTGCGAATATGCTGCAATGAACATGGTTGTGCGAATGTCTCTTTGAGACCCTGCTTTCAATTCCCAGAAGGGGGATTGTTGGATCATATGGTAATTCTATTTTTAATTTTTTGAGGACCCACTAGACTATTTTCCATAGTGGCTGCACCATTTTATGTCATTCCACCAACAGTACACAAGAGTTCCAATTTCTCTACATCCTTGCCAGCACTTGTTATTTTCTGGTTTTGAGTCATCCTAGTGAGTATATAGATGGAAGATTTTTAAACATGTGGTTATACAGGTTGATTTATTCAGAGGGGTTAGAAAATGGTCCTAGAGAAACCAGGTTAGCTTCCACTTGACATGTCAGCCCCAAGCCCAGCCAAGAATCTCACAGAAACATTCCACTGGTCACTGGAAAAAGCACTTGGATAACTTGAGTAAACCCATAACTTGCTCTTAGGGATAATGAACTCTACGCACAACTTCTACTCATAAGAATTTCATATTTTCAATATGAGCAAGAATTCATTATATAGATTCATGCTACATAAAGGCATCCCCTACTTCCAGAGGGCATACTTGGGTGAAGATGAAAGTAGAGTGTTCCAAGAAGGATGATATGGCCAAGGGGATTGGCAGGCTCTCTCCCCAAACAACTCTAGAATCTCAGGAAGTCATCTTATTTCTGTGAGGTTCTTTCTTTATTCTTTAGCCACCTCTGCTCGCTTCAGAGGGATGAGTTAGACATTCTCTTTAAAGGCTTCAGAAGAAAGTGCTCTGTAAGTATAAGATGTGATTGTATCCGATCATCTCCAGAGTTATAATTACGTCACCCAGCAAGAATTGTTCAACTCCCCATTATGTTGTTTGTAATAGTGGGGGGACTCAGAGCATCTGGGGCTGGGACTAGGAATCACGTCTGATTCTTCCAACTGTGGGTGTTCAAGTCCTACCCACCTCAAATGTCCCCTCCTCCAGGAAGCTGTCCCAGATGACTGCACAGGAAGAAATAGTTCCCTTCATTAATATTCAATAACACTTCACCTGTGCCTTTCCCAGAGCAATGGCTATGCGTTATCTTAGGTTTATTGTTATTTAAGAGTATATTATATAGTCTCCCCTTAAACTCTTAGAGGGTAAATCCACTTCTGGTTTGCACAAAGTATAAAACAAGTGTTTACCCAAAGCTCCCCAGCAGACTTTTCCTATGCCTGATTCATCGGCTAGAACTGGGTCACAAGGCCTTCCCTGGGGAGAAGGAAACCCGGAAAGTAAATGTTTCACTTTTTAGCCTCTATGGTGGATGTAGGCAAGAGAGAGTGTTGGGAATGGGCTGGGCAAGCCAGTGAACAGTGTCTGTCTTTCTGTACATCCTCTAGGAAGTTGGGAGTTGGGGGGAGGGAGGCCCCACCCTGAGTCCTGGGCCTGGGTCCTGTCCCATCTGTGTGCCCTGCGGTGCCTATCATGGGTCCACACCAACCACTTTAGTACTGACTGATTCTTTATGCCAACTGAGAAACATGGAGTACAGAAAAGAATGACCAACTCATATTAGAAATCAGTCCTGCCAGTTCCTGCAATTTACACTCCTAATCGTGGTTACCTCACATTCATAAAGAACTCGAGTTTACAAAGTACTAGCTTCCCTGTTTTCTTCAGACAAATAGCTGAGATGCATAGAGGTTCATCCTTTGTTCAAGCTGACTCAGTAGGTGACAGTGACGGGAAGGCCCCATCCTGGTCCCCTGACTTCACCCCTCATGCTATTCACCACCCTCTGCTGCTTCTGGCACACTGGTTTCAGGCCATGGCTGGCATATCCCTCACTCCTGGCAACATTATAGTCAGGGACGATGCATGACAACACAAGAGGATGCAAGGCAATGGTCTGAGCGTGTGTCAGGCGTTTGTGTGCATGCGGGAAGGTGGGGGATGTTTCTCCTCCCAGCCCCCATCTCCTCAGCCTGGCTATTGCTGACATCAGTCTTGTCACCGAGCAGCTGCAAGCAGCTGCTGACAGCTCCTAGCATCTCAGCCACAAAATAAATGAGTTCCCTGGAGGCAGGACACCAGTGGCATAATCAGGCTTTGCATATATTGTCCTCATTTTTTTCCTATGGCTTCAACTGAGCCTCATATAATACCAGAAAAAAAAATCTCAGCTCTTCACTGGGCTCTATCGCACCTGTTTCTGCCAGCAGATACCATGGGTTTTCTGTTTTCGTTCCTGACCTTTTAGGAGGAGGCAGAGCCACTCTGTGTGATTATCCTCCACATTCTAGAGAGAGGATGGAGCTGGTCGCTAGGCAACCTGGTTTCCAGTTTGGCTCTGCAACTTGAGTGTGACCCTGAGATAGCCCATCTCCTGGCTGGGTCTCAATCCGCAAAATGAGGAAGTTAGACCAGAGGAACTCTAAGGGCCTGTCCAGCTTGACAGTGGAGACAGCAGCTGCACTGAGGTGGAACGAATGCAGACGTACAGGCTGGAACATGTATTTTAGGCTGAATGGATAAAGAGTACATGATAGCTCATGCAATCTGAGGACAGCTAGCTGCCCTTGCCCAGCTGGGAAGATACGAACTATTTCTGTCCCTGGTTTGGTGGTTTCTGTTCTCTGCCATGTGCTTACATGTCAACAGAAGGAAACAGGCTGCTGGAATCTCAAAAGAATCACTGAGGTCTCTGTTTGGCTACAGAATGATGTCAAGCATTGGTCTGGTCACCCACCTGGGATGCAGTAGCAAGAGTCAGACTTGGGTTCTTAAAACTTCTGTGCCACCAACTAGCTATGTGGCCCCAGACACATTGTTGTTCCTCTCTGAGCCTGTGTGCTTTTCTGTAATATAAGGAAGTTAGATCAGATACCTCTCAGAACCCTTTTGCTCTAACGATCTGAAATGTATTGCCTACCTGTCTCATTTGCCTCCCTCATGATGGCTTTGTCTTGTGGTTTATTCTCTGAATACCATCAGCCAAAGGAAAACCTTCTGCTTTTGGTCTTAACTCGGAGACTGGGGAAGGATGTAAGGAAGGGAGAGAACTCAGGAGTAGTTTTTCCTACTCCTTTGTTATGTGTTTCTAAGGAAATCTAGACTTCAATTCCACCTCTGAAGGAAGGAGATGCTATCTTCCCCTTCTTTGAGAGGGGAAAGGATCCTTGCAGATCCAGTTACAATGTATCCTGGAGTCATGGCATGTTTTGCTGCATTCATTAAGCGGGAAGAGAGAAGGGAGCCAACTTGCTGAGCACCGATGTACCCCGGCCTAGGTGCTTTCTTTATGTAGTCTCATGTCATCTTCTCAACAACCATAAGAGAAATCGTATAGACAAAATAATGTAGGCTGAGAGAAGTTAAGAAATGTGCCCAAGTTAGGCACAGTCAGGACAGTCGCCGGAATTCAAAATCAGCCTATCTTCCTTTCTAAACTGCCTCTCCAAGGGTGTTACTTTAGTAGAAACTGAAAATAGGACGTGGGAGGAGTTTTTGCACTAGCAAAAGTAGCAAAGGTAGCTTCTGCAGAGCAAAAAGTCCTACTGTAAATCCTTAGGCTCTGTGCTATATAAACCTTCTCTGGTTTTCAGCTTGGCTTTGACTCTCCCACTGGCTCCCTTAAAAGCCCCACTGGGGTCACGGGACAGGCCTGTGCAGCCTGAGTGCCGGCAGGCAGATGGGGGCTGGGTCCTTTTCTTCACCAACAAATGTCCTACAAGAAACAGCAGCCCCACAAAGTCCCTGCCTCTTCAGCTGACCACACAGATCAGAGCTGGGGACTTTCCCCACAGGCCGTGTGGACAGAACAGGTCCCAGGCACTCTCATCTCTTCCTCTGCTCCCAGGCCCTTTGGAGAGAGAACAGCTGCTTTCTCCACCTTGGTCAGGAGAACTCCTTATTCCTTAGTTTCCATTAGCACACTGGTTCTCGGTCACAGCCTCAATAAAAGTTGTCCAGTCAAGACCCTGAAAGCAGCTGGGGTCTCTTACTGTCCAGCCATAAAAAGAGAAACAACACACCGAATAGCCAAGCCAAGAAGCATCCTCGCAGGACAGGAAAGAATTTATAAAGGTGTCTATATAAAGATAACCTCGTTTTAATAGAAAAAGGAAATGAGACAGAAATTGGCTCTTTTTACTGCCGGGAATCGAATCCTGTGAACTCGACTTCAGTTTCACTTGGAGCAAATGTTTACTGAGTCTCCTACGTGCTAGACACCGCAGTAGGTGCCTTCGCCATAATTCCATTTCTTCCTCATAATAGTGTTGGACAAAGAGAAAAGGAAGGCTCAGGGAAGTCAGGGGAGCTGTTCAGAGCCACTAAGAGCCCGGAATTTCCGCCTGTTAGCCCAGAACTCTTTCCATCATCCCACTGCTGCCTTCTCCTAAATATCCTCGTGACGTGTATCTTCATCTGTGAGGACGGGGCATAGGTGGATACTACATCTCAAAAAGGTTAATAGAAGATGCGGTCCATGGTTCCCAGGTATCCTATGAGATGAGAGAGTAGCGCGGGTCTCCCTCTTCCCGTCACACTCCCCTCCTCCTGGGTTCATGGCACTTTGCTCTCAGGCTGTCCTGCTTGGCCTCTCCGGCTCCAGGCACAGGCTCCTGCGGTGACGTCCACAGCACTCTGCACTGTCCCCATCAGAGCATTTCACACTCCACACAGTGACTGTTGTTTGTCATCTATCTCCCAAAACTCACTAGAAGATTCTGGAGGGCAAGGACAAGTTTTCCTTTGTTTATCATTGATCTTCCAGTGCTTGGCACATAGTAGGTGTTTGACAGAGATTTTCTGAATTAGTGATTGAAAGAAGGAATGGAAAGATGGATGGAGGGATGGGCAGATGTTGGTATAGAACTCCCTCCAAGTTATCATGTCTCAAAGTAATTGAGTAATTCATCTTTCTGTTCCTGACAAGTTAACTCACCCGACTTCCCTAGTTTGTCAGCAGTACCATCAAAAAGTAGTGAGGTATAAGAGGTTTGAATCTTCTGACTTCATATTGTGCCTCAATTGTATACTAACCATGGGATAATATGCAATTTATTTAATCTCTCTGAACCTTAGCTTTGTCATTGTAATATGGTATAAGCTTCATTAACAAGCCTCATAATACCATGGTTGCTATCAATCTTAGCACATACAATGATATATTAGATCACTTATACTCATCCTTGGTGCCTCTTTTGTCTACCATTCCCTCTTCCGCCCACAATGACTATTAGATAGTTAACCCTGTCAGATCTTTCTTCCACATGTCTTCCGCATTGTTTCAATTCCCTCATCTTAACTGCCTACTTTAATGCAATAGGTTCTAACCAGTTTGTATCCTTCAGGTTTCCCTTCCAATGCATCATGCACTCCCATGGTGGCTCTAGCATCCCTACAGAGGAGAGGTTTAGGGTGGCACTCTCTGGATCCCCAGAAAGTGGGGAGGATGAGAAGAGTGTCTTGATGCTGCATGTGCATATCACTTTGCAAAATACTGAGACAATTTCAGTTCTCCATATTAAAGCAAGAGGGCAGGGAGCTTGATGGACATGAACGGGGTGCTGAAGTTCTCCACCTCTGGCCAACAGCGGGGTCACTTGTGGGCAGAAATTGCCAATTTACACTCCCTAAAATATGGTTCTCATCAAGGTACTTTTTGTTAACATTTTTTTCCGTGAACCTAGAGAAGCTGCAGAGCGAGTTCTAGAATCTTTTGCCTCACGTTCAGAAGCCCTCACAATACTGCGTCAGGCCAACTGTTCCAGGGCATTTTGCTCCAGCACCAAATTTTTATTTCGTGTATTTCATTCCATTCAATGCTTCCCAAATACACCAAAGCTATTCCTAACTCTCTGTCTTTACCCAGGAATGCCCCCGCTGCTGGCCTCCTCAGGTCCTCTCCTCTAAAGAAATTCTATTCACCCCCCAAGGCCTGGCTCTAGCATCCATCCCCTTCACAATCACCCCAGCCTAAGGGGCTCCTTCTTTTCTTGGAATCCCAGCTGTTTTTTTGTTTTGTTTTGTTTTTTACTGTCAGGATAATTTGCTCTGGCACTTAACTGCATAACTTTCTTGTATGGTTGTTGAAACATTTCACATGTTGATGTTTTCTCTCCCACTGGACTGAGAGGTCCATTTAGGATAAGGACTGGCACATACCTCTTCGGATCCCCCGTGGCACCCAGTCCAGTGTGGGGCCCAGGCGGGTAGGCGATGGGTTGCTGAGCTACAAACCAGCCCCAGAGAAACTGTCACTCTGCTCTTTTGGCCCGCAGACGTGTGACAACAGAAAAAAGACTTCGGATTTAGGGACAGTCATCTCCAGGGACTCAAAGACCCTCCCCAAGAAATATGTGCCAAATACCTCCTGCCTACAAGACTTTGGAACTGGGAAAACTGAGCGATTATGACCCAATCTCAGCCCAGGCTAATCATTTCCTGTGTCGGTGACTAATGACCTAGAGCTGAAGGCATCTTGTTACCTTCAGCTTGAGCAATGTGGGTTTAAACACACATCTGCCTACACCCACACACATCTGTCTTCGTGTGCACACCAGCCCTCGAGCAATAAACAGCAATCCTGTTACCAAGTTCTTGAGAAAGGCCATCAGCAGTGACGGAGTAGAAGTGGGGCTTTAAAAACTTGTGCAAAAATACCCCCTCTAGAGAGAAATAAAAAAGGGGAATCTGGATGAAGAATTTTTGTATTATTGCTTCAATTTTTCTGTAAGTCTGAAATGTCTGTAAGTCTAAAAACTTGTAAAGCAGAAACAACAAAAAATTGCCTTCTCTATGCGGCTGCCCTGCGACCTTTTTCAGCCTTTAAGAATTGTTTTTGCCAACATATTCATGTGCAAATTATAGTTGTGAATACGTCTATTTTCCTTATTAGACAATAAGTATAAAATGGAAAATAAAGTTACTTCAGAGTCAAAGAGAGCTTTTAAATACTTTTTTATATAAAAATAATATTTAAAAATATTAAAGTAATGATATTGGAATAGAGGGATTTTAATGCTTTGTGATCTGGGGCAAGATATTCAGCCCTAAGTTATGGTTTCCTCTTCTTTAAAATGAAATTAAAAATGACTATCCTTTGGCTTTGTCATAAGAATTATATAAAAAGGTAAATAATTAATATGATCCCTGGTCCATAGTTGGTGCCCATGATATATTTGTTCTAATTTTTTAAAAATGTTAATTACCGAGTTCTACTCACTTTGTGTCCTCACGCCTAAAAAGCATCTGGCACAGGCTGGTTGAATAATAGTTATTAAAGGAGGGAGTGAAGAAATACTGCAGTTCTACTAAAGCAACTCTACAGCTTATCCCCAAACCCCAAGAATAGCCCTTGCTTTTCCAAATCTGAGTGATCTAGTGAGAGTCCCATGACCTCTCCAGGTCTCTGCTTTCCTCATCTATGAAATGGGTCTGGTTTTCATTATAACCGGGAAGGACTAGCCAGTTAGAGAGGATTAAGAACGCTGGAGAGAGAGATGGAAACACAGGGCAAATGTGTGACCGGCAGCCTGGAGGGATTAATCTCTCTTACAGCAGCCGCGCTTCTCCGAGCTCTGGCCCCATCTCCCAGTGTGGGCTTGGGTGTTGCAGAAGCCGCGCGACTGCATCCTCCTGCCCCAGTGGGGCGGAGGAAAAAGCCCTCCAGGGGCAGAGAGTGAGGTCCAGGGTTTCTGAGATGCCTAGGGCATGAGGTCCAGGCAATTGAGATCTGAGCGCCATCCTCGCTGCCCTTTCTTCCTCCTCCTCTTGCCGCCACTGGGCAGCAGGGTTCTGAAGGGCAGACCCCTAGAGGCCGATGCAGGAGCCGGGCTGCTCGGATCCTCGGATCCCCGGACCCCGCCCTCTGCGGGCCTCCCTGGCAGCGGTGCTGGCGCCCGCGGAGCGCGGGCCCTTCCATGGAATTCCATTCCCTCTGCTTTCTTTTCTTCCTGAACGAGGGTGATGCAAATTTTAGCCAAGGCCACGTGCAAGGCGGTTTGCTCCAGTGCTGCTTCTTCTTGTTCTTTTTTTTTTTTTTTTTTTTTTGAGACAGGGTCTCTGTTGCCGGGGATGGAGTGCAGCGGCAGGATCATAGCTAACTGCAACCTTATCTCAAACTCCTGGGCTCAAGAGATCCTCCGGCCTCTGCCTCCCGAGTAGCTGGGACTACAGGCGTGCACCACCACGCCGAGCCAATTTGGCTAATTTTTCTATTTTTTTTGTAGAGACGGGGGTGGGGTAGCGCTCGTGCTCAGGCTGGTCTCGAACTCCTGGCCTCAAGCAATCTTCCCGCCTCGGCCTCCCAAAGTGCTAGGTTTACATGCTTGAGCCACCGCGTCTCCAGTGCTTCTTAAGGGACCCCATATTCCGCTGAGCTCTGGATCCCCACGCCCTTTGGGTGATGGCCGGCTTAGCACTGCCCAGGTCTGAGGTCGGGCTACTGCAAATACTGACAGCAGAGGTGTGGGGGAGGGGGCGGGGAGAGGAAATGCGAAGAGCCAAGGGAAAGCGTGGCTGCGGTGCCAAAGCAGGCAGTTGGGTCCGAGGAGCAACAAGCAGCGGGTTGTGTGACCGTCTTCACTGCACACTTCCACGCTTAGCTGCCTGCGCGGTCAGGGTGGTAGTTTCCTAGTGACAAAACCAGACCGGGAGGGAAGGAGAGAGGAGGGAAGAGGGGCGAGGAAAAGAAGGGAGAGGAAGGAGGGACAAGAAGAATGTAAATAAAAGAAATGATGAGAGAGAGAGATGGAAGAGGAGAAATGACAGATTTGTGAGAAAAATGGAAGCAGAAAGAGTGTGTGTGAGAGCAAAAGAAATGTGAGCGCGAGGCGGAGAGGACAAAGTGAGGACGGACAGAGAGGCGCTGGCAAGGCCTCATCCATCGACTCTTGGCCCAAGTGTGACGGATTCTCCTCCACCCGGGATCACTCCGGCCCTCGTGGCCCCTCGGCCGCCCCCGCCCCGGCCAACTCGCGCTTCTCCCCGGCGGAGCGGCCCCCACGGCTAACCCCAAACGCCGGGAGGAGGGAGGGAGGGCGCGAGGGAGGGGCTGCGGTAGGAGGCAACCATGTGGTTCCAGCTCAATTTTTTTTCCTGTCTCTTTCTTCACTCCTTTTTCTTTCCAAACAGGGAAAAGTGTTCCGCGAAGCGGCAGCGCCTTTCCGCCTCGCCTTCCCCTCCCTGCCCCCGGTCTGGGCTCCCGTCCGGGCGCGAGCCGGTGGGGCGAGCGCTGGAAGCCCCTCTGCGCCCCGGAGCGCAGGGCGCGGGGCCGCCTCCCGCGCCCGCACATGGCTGCGGCCACCCCGCGCGCACCCCGAGGCGCCGCGCCCAGCTCGCCCAAGGTCCGTCGGCTGCGCCCCGCCGTCCCGCAGCCAGGCAGCGGCTGAGCGGGGAAGCGCCCGCGTCCGGAGGTCGGGATGTCCCTCCTCCTCCTCCTGCTAGGTGAGTGCCTCTGCGAGGGCGGGAGTTCGGAGGGCCGCGGGCACACGCAGCCCTGCGTCGGGGGACACTGGTTCTGAACCGCTGTCTCCGCAGCCCCTGGAGTGAGTCGACTCCGTCCCTGCCTCCCGGCCACGGAGGAGCACATCTGGCAGCGGAGGACCGCCCAGTCGGCCATCGAAATGTCTCTCACATCTGGGCCCTTGAGCAGACTTGGGGGGTGGGGGTGCTTCCTGGTCGAGTTTGGCGGTGAACCTGACGTTTAGGGTCCTTTTTAGGGTGGCGTTTAGTTTCAGGAGTATCTGAGAAAACTGGGGAATTGCGGGAGGGAAGGTTTATCCAGGAATTTTTGTGCCAGGTTCCTGAGGGTGGGGGGAGTTTTTTTGTTTCAAACAGGCGCCTGGGAGGGCTCATATTAGAAACAGATGTGGTGAAGGGTGAGCTGCAAGGAATGGGGAAAAGGCAGGGCAGGAGAGGAAAGGCGAGAGGGAAAAAGGGCAGGGCGCAGTGAGCACCCGGAAGGTCAAAGGCGGAGAGTGACATGGGGAAGGACGGGGAAGGGGAAGGGAAAGTGTTGGAAAGGAGAGAGGAAAAGAGAGCAAAGGAATTTGAGTTGGAGGGGCAGGCTTGAGGGTGTTTGGGCACGGGGGTTTTAGGGAGGCTTTGGGGAAATTGGGTTGGGGGGGCGGGACCGGGGGGATTGGGCCCGTTATCCTTTTTTCTTGAACCGGGTTTTGGGGCAAGGGGAGGGGCCTTCTTGATGGTTCCTTTCTTGTTTTCCCCCGGGGTGGGCTTCTTGGGCCTCAGAGGCCCTAAAGCACAGGCTGACACGCTGGGCTGGAAGCAGGCGGGTTTGCAGGACAGGACACATCAGGGATGTGTGCAGCAGGAGTGACAGGAGGGGCACTGGGAATATCTGGGGGGCTGAGGCAGGGAAGGCAGGCGGGGCCGGCTGAAGAGAAGTCGTGCTATGTATGCACTGTGGAAGCGAGGCGTCCACCTGGACAGGGGACCAAAGTTAGCTGGAGTTCAGAAGATCAGGGAGCCTGCCAGGTGGGGTGGGAAGAGAGTGCTGCCCTGGACACCAGGCCGTGGGAGAACTAGTCTCAGCTTTGAACTGACTACCTGGGGGACCTCAGATAACTTACTCCTTATCCAGGGCTCTGTTTCCTTAGCTCTAAAACAGAAAAACTCGATGGGTCTGAAGTTCCTTCTGGCGCTGACAGCCTCCAACACCAGGAGTTTGAGGGAGGCTGGAATCTAGAAGAACTACCAAATAAAAGCGAAGGGGCAGTAAAAAGTCACCCTGAACTAGGTGGCTAGAGTTCTCTGTCTTTTTTGAAACCTTACAAACCGACTAGATCATATGCGTGCCTGTCTAGGCCAGCCTCAGGCCGGTAACCACCCCCGAGTTAGAGGAATAAAAGAGGTGGACTAACCCAAACTGTTGCTCAAGTAGGGCAGGTGGGGAGGGGCTGTTTTCTAGGTTCTTTTAGCCAAGCGTTGCAATACTGTGCTTGTGCGCAGCTGGCACAGCTGTACGGCACCTTTGTCACATTTACTGGCCTCTACCACTAAGCTACCAGTCACCAGATGTTCAGTAGAATGAAACTTCAGAGTCGCCCTATTAAGAACAGCTAGCATTCACTCAGTCCTTGCTATCCTGGGCACTTTCTGTGTACTGTCTTGTTAACTCATTTATTCTTCACGCCAACCCCATTGGTTGCCCATTATTATGGCCCTCATTTTACAGATGAAGAAATCAAGGTATAAAGAGATCAGGTAACTTGCTCATGGCCACAACTCATAATTAGGAGAGATGGGATTTGATCGTAGGCTGTCTGTCTCCAAAGAGTACTTGCTAAAGCGCCATGCAGGACAGCCTCCCGTCACTGCAGAATGACTCAAAGATATTCTCGCATCCAAGCCAGTTCAGTCCTCCTCTCCCAGCATCAGATGTCAGTGTGATCTTACCCTGTAGGAGTAGTCTGGGGAAAGGAAACAAAACTACCAGTTTTTGAGCACCTGCTGTATTCCAGCACTGTGTCGGGCACAATTTACAGTGGCAAGAGAAAAGTGACTTTGGTCCACATGGTCAGTTGAAATCTCCTGGTGTGTCGGGTTGTGAACATCAATGATGGTCATTCTCTTAGTTCACGAGAAGGAAGGAGCTGACTAAGACGTGGATCAAGAGATGTTATTGATTTACTGGCCTTCTTTATTGAGTGCCAACTCTATGGAATTATGCCTCTGATGAGAAAATAGGCTGTTGGATTGATACTCTACCTTTATAGAGAACCTACCTCTCATCATTTCTTCCTTGGGTCTGTTTTTATAAAATTGTTATAAACTAAAGGCCAGGTAGAAAAGAGCACTGCTGGTGTAGAATTCTGTACAAAAGGGTTTTCTTTATTCACGCCTACTATTAAGCTTTTGCCATATCTTGGCCTTTCTCAGGCATACTCAGACTTATGACATCCTGGCTCTAAGCTGATTGAACTGTTCCAGGAAGAGATAGGCATCTGAGGAGAGCAAGGCTGAAGGAACTCCTCTCTGGTCGACAGCCCTGCATGGGTCGGAAGCCCATAGGGGAAGCAGTTCTGTGGGCTGGTTTAGTCCTTACTTGCACAATGGCTTTGAGCTGTAGTGTGCCTGGGCACTCTTTAGCAAAGCCAAAAAGAAAACCCACAGAGCGTCTATGGCCATATCACCCTGAACACGCTCGATCTTGTCTGATCCGGGAAGCTAAGCAGGGTCGGGCCTGGTTAGTACTTGGATGGGAGAAAACCCACAGAGTTGCTTCAGTCCTAAAATCGTCTATTGGTCCTTTAAAGGGGCAGTTCCAGGGCTGCTTCTGATCACAGTTGTCACGATTTCTGGCCTTTTTTCCCCCTAGAGAATGCACAGTAGTGGAAGGGATCTGGGAGGGCTGAGAGTGTTCATAGTCTGAACAGGGATGGGGTAATGGACTCCTGGCTTTCTGGACCTGCCAGTGAGTGAGGTCAAATGCCCTGCCCCTCTGATGTGAATGAACAAGTAGTGCTCTGAGCCCATGGAGGAGAGAGAAGGGGGACTCCAGCCCCAGCCCCTCCTTTGAGCACCACCTCGGTCCCCTCTTTGGCTGTTCAGGTCCTCATTATTTTACCTTAATTTCTCTCCAGGACTTCTGTAGTAGCTACCATATTGCAGTCCTGCCTGTCTTCTCTTCTCCATCGTACTCACTGCTATCTAAGTAACCTCGTGAGGCAGCTGGTATATAATGCAAGGAGCTTGAACTTAAGAATCTGGCAAGCTCTCTGGGTTCTTTTTCTAACTCTGTTGTCTAAAATAGGGGTAGGGGTGGGGTGGGGGATACTGAATTCAAAATTTCTGTAATTCTATGATCTTTCTCCCTTCTTCGAAAATCTTTAGTAGTTCCATTGCTTTTAGTATTGAGCACAAACACTGTATTCTGATATCAAAGATTTTACACAATATCATTCACGACTCCTCCTCCACCCACCCCCAGATAACTGTTCGGGGAACCTGGATTCCTTCCTGTGCCCTAAACAAGTCCCATGCTTCTTTCTGATTTTCTGTGCTTTTGTTTATAATAATCCCTCCACCAAAAACGCCTCCTTATTTCCTGTCCCTGTGGATCAAAATCTTGTTCACCCTCCAAGTCTCACCTCAAATGCCGCTTCCTCCATACGCCCGTCCATGGTTTCACCAGCTGAATAAACTCTTTCTTCCCTTCCTTTGAATCCCAAGCCTTCCTCTTATGCTACTTTGTATCATGGTGATCCAAGTGCTTATCCAATATCCCATTAGAGTGTAAGCTCCATGAAGACCGGGACTGTATCTCATTTCTGTGTACTACCTTTGGTACCTGCATGAACATTGTGAACTGTTTCTTAAGAGAGAATCACATTTTTTGAGACTTTTGAAGCATTTAATGTCAAGAGAGGTGAAAGATTTTAGTATTATCACTCTTTGACTGTGGGACAACACAGTTGTGAGGAGCCCAGTTTAAATTCAGCTTCCTCTTGTGCTTCTTTGTCCATTAATGCAAATAAGACCAAGTCCCATTTTTAAAAGATTCTATGTAGAACATTACAGGGACAGGGACCAGATAATATATTTGTTACGTAAATTTATTTTGTTATAATGAATGTGTTAGTACCAGATTAACAAGAGCCTTCCCTGTTGAAGCTTCTGCCAGGATGGGGAAGGAGGTTGGTTTCCCAGAAAATGAGGTTGAGGAAGGCTGGAATGCATAGTCCTTTGGTCTGTGGTATAATGACAAGTCTCTGTAGGATTCCATGTCCTTCCCTCGTCTTCCCACATTAATGATGATGGTCATAATAATGATATATTCCCAGTAGGCTTATATCTTGTCTCATCCTATTTTTGTCTTGTGCTCAGCTGGGCAGTGTACACATGAGCGTATTTCATGAATATATCTAATGATGACAGGCATTTTTCAAGGTACAGTCAAAGATTGTCAGAACTGGGGAAAAGCTAAGAGACTGTCTAAATCAATGGTTCTTAAAATTTTGAGTCCCAGACCCCTCTGAAAACCTGATAAAAACCACAAAACTGCTTCTCAAAAAAAAAGCCACATATACATCAAATTTTGCCAATAATTTTTAGGGTCTCATTGACCTCTTGATACTATTCCTTGGAACCCAAATTAGTCCTTGATCTAAAACTACCCCTTTTATAATGAAGAAGAAATCAAAGTGAGAGAAATTCGGCTGAGGTTCATAGCTAGTTTAATAGAAGAGCCAAGACCAGAACCCTAATTCTATGACCTGTCCTAGCACATATTCTTCCAATAGAAAAATGTCTCTCCCTCCTTTTCAACTCATCTGGTTAAGCTTCGATATCACAGTTGCTCTTCCAATGCTTTAGTTAAGTAAGCTACATGCTGAATAACTGGCATTGGTTTTTATGTTGAGAAATTGCCTGAAAAATAGGGCAGATGTCGTAACATTTCAGTTTAGCCATCATAGCTGGAAATCCTGGAAACTTCTTCAATGTCATGTATGATGTCTAGAAAAAGGAATTAATACCCACAGTCCCAAAGATATGGGTGTGTGTATAGAAAGAACAGGACTGGAAATCAATAGCTCTAGCTCCTTAATAATTTTTCTGGATCATCCTGGGCAAGTCACACCACTCTGAGCCTCAGTTTCCTCCTCTGTAAAATGAAGATATCAGACTAAGGTTATCTCTAAGTTTCCCTATACCACTAATGTTTTCTGAGTTTTCTTAATTCTGAGAATTTTGCAGCTGGTTTGGATGTGGTCGTGATCAGGAACACATGGGTGTCACTATGCTTACCTGATTTTTTCAGGCACTGTCCACACATGGCAATTGGTAGCATATGATTATAAATCCAGAAGGGCGCACTAACTAATGTGAAGAGAGTAGTAGTGACCTCCATCCTGGAACCACGCTGTGGCACTGTTAGCCAGGGAGCACCATTCAGGGTCAGGGTGATGGTCAGATCCCCCTGCCCAGGAAGTTTAGTAGCTGAAATACTCACCAAAAGGACCTCATCTTAAGCAGAGTTACCTACAAAACAATCTCATGGATAGACTTCTGTAAGGGGTCTATGGTGTAAAACTATTTGTAAGCATTAAGCAATTTCTTCTATTTTTTAAATTAAAGCATAACTTACATATAATAAAGTTCATTTATTAATTGTATAGCTTAATGGATTCCTTGCATGGATTTGAATTTGTGCTTGGATTTTGCAATATGAATCGTATATAATTAGCCCACCCGTAGTACCCTGAGAGGGGATTAGATGGGTAGGAATGTTATGACAGTATAATTAATTTCTAATATTTGTACAAGGCTTAGCAGTTTACAAAGTACATTAACATAGCTCATCACCCTCGAGTCAGTCTTTGAGAGTGGATATCATTATTACTCCATTTTACAGATACATAAACTGAGGCTCAGAGAAATAAAGTGAGCTTCTCAAGAATACCCTGGTAGTAAACAGCTGAGCTGTGACACAACCCAGGACTTGGAATTCCAAAGACTGTACGCTTTCCACACACCAGGAGACACACGGTCATTCTGAAATCTAGAGAGGGTCTGGCTGAAGCAGAGGCTTCATTTACAGGAGGCCAGATGATAAATCCCAATGTGGACAATTCTGTCAGAACATTTATCACACATCCGCTTCCCCTGTTCCATTCAAATGGTTAAGAAATGGTTTGTTTGGATTAATGACATTGTTCATATCCCAGAACTACTATATATATTGCATATGATTACTACCTCCTTCTAATTATTCAAAAGACTCTTGCAGGACTCAAGGTTACTGTAGAGAGTGTCCCCTGTACTGGGCTCACAGATGCCTGAGCTTTCCTTATTAGCACGGGATCCTGAGGCCAAGGAGGTTTATGGATTGGGTGTGACTCGCCTTATATCTTGCCTTTTCCACTTAAATTCCTGTTTTCTGCAGTTCTGACTTATTCGTTTCCTGAAGAAAGAATGCAGACCGTACCTCCCCGCTCCCCCAAATTCTGGTTATCTGAGCTTCCTAACTGTCTGGATTCTGGAAAAACAAAAGTTTATTTCCTTTGGCACCGTATAGACCCAAATGGGAAAGAATGCTGAAATCAAACCTTTATTTTGTTAGCAGCAGTCGGTTGGATCGCTGTGTGTGTAGCCTCAGCCAAAGTCTGGCGGTGATAAGACTGAATGCGGCTTTGTTTCAGGAGAAGGCAGGGGAGAAAGCCGTTCCCTTTGTGCCCATATTGAGAAGAGAAAATGGGCAACGAGCTTCAGAATAGCTCCCCAGCGGGTGTGGAATATTGGAGGTTTTTCTAAAGAGAGGCAGCAGAGGGGATCTGGGGAGTTCAGGTCACGAAAGGTGACAGAGGAGAAGAAAGGAGAGGAGGAGGAGGAAGAGGAAGAAGGAGAGGAGGAGGAAGGCATAGAGACGGCAGAGGATGAAAAACTAAGCCAAACTGACCTCCTGGTGTTTGCAGAGCCGCTTCTCTGTGCGCGTTTTATTTCACGGATGGCAGAAGCAGCGCATTGATCTCCCTTTTAAGATCGGCTTTAGCACTCGTGTGCCGGACCATTTCCAACTTCATTCACACATTCTCACTCACAGAACAATTACAGAAGGGATGCGCCTTCCAGAGTCCAGGCCCCGAGCTAGGCTCTTAGACTCCGATAATACAAAAGGCACACTTTCTAGCTTCTAAGAACTCAGCCCGAGTGGAGGCAGATGTATTCATGAACAAGGAATTGTGGCCGGGCTGGGGTGGCTCACGCCTGTAATCCTAGCACTCCGGGAGGCTGAGGCGGGTGGATCACTTGAGGTCAGGAGTTCGAGACCAGCCTCAGCAAGAGTAAGAAAACCCAACCGCACCCCCCCCCATCTCTACCCTGTAGTCCCAACTACTCGGGAGGCTGAGGCAGGAGGATCGCTCAAGCCAGAAGTTTGAGGTTGCTGTGAGCTAGGCTAACGCCACGGCACTCTAGCCCGGGCAACAGAGTGAGACTCTGTCTCAAAAAACAAAAAACAAACAAAAAAAATCAAGGAATTACAGATATATCAGGCTGCTATCATCCAGGAAAGTACCAAGGATTCTAGGAGTTCCAAGGAGGAAGCAACTTAATCATGTGCTCTCTTGTGGAGATGGGGTATTTCTTCTTGCGTAGGTCTTCGGGGACTGTGTCTGATCTTCCTGTGTCCCTCACATGGCACTTGCACATTAGTGAGGTTGGTCCTAAGTAAGCAGCTGGTGGGGTGATGGATCACCCATCAGCATCAGAAAGGAGGATTAATCAGTGTGTGTCCTTGGCATTCAGCCAGGGCTTCATGGCGGATTGAGCCTCCTGATGTCCTTGCCTATTGAAAGTTATGGTCTCATTCTTCATCACAACCTGCCAGCTACATAGCTACCTCGAGTTCCTCATCCCCCATGGGATGTTAAAAAGAAAAGAAAAAGAAAAAAAATATGGATCAGTGAATTTGAATCTCTTAATTAAGACTAGCAGTCTATGCACCCAAGGTTTGTATGGTATTCCTTTACGAATAGGATCAAGCT
>NW_012147412.1:3524048-3558389 GCF_000956105.1 Propithecus coquereli | reverse complement strand
CATCCCTGCAATAGTGAATTGTGCTGCCATAAACATTCGGATGCAGATGTCTTTTTCGTAGAATGTTTTATGCTCTTTTGGGTAGATGCCTAATAGTGCCATTGCTGGATCAAATGGTATTTCTATTTTTAGCTCTCTGAGATATCTCCAAATTCTTTTCCACAGAGGTTGCACTAATTTGCCCTCCCACCAGCAGTGTAAGAGTGTTCCTGTCTCTCCACATCCTCACCAGCATTTGTTGTTTTGTGATTTTTTGATAGAGGCCAATCTCACCACGGTTAGGTGATATCTCATTGTGGTTTTGATTTGCGTTTCTCTAATAATTAGAGATGTTGAGCATTTTTTTATATGTTTGCTGGCCATATTCTTACTTCTTGATGGGGGAGGAGAGAGTGAAAATCAAATCCCTGAGAGGGAAATTGCTTTGTGACTTCATTGCTTAAATTTAGGCTTAGGTTTGTGGGGATCATTCAGACTTGGAGCAATAAGCCTTCTAACCCTCTGTCACTTCTCATTACTTCCAATGACAGTTTCAATTATTTCCAATCACTCTTCAAGGGAAGAGTGGGGGAAGGCATATAAGGCTTCCATGTAGACCAGCCGTGGAGCAAACACTGTAAGAGACTGGCCCGGAGTCCCTAGACCCTGGCTTGAAGCCAGACTCGGCCACTTTGTAATTGCATGACCTTGGGCGAGTTACTTCTCATCAGTCATTGCATCTAGTAACAATGGCATAGGTTTTTTTGTGAAAATTAAATGAGGTGATGCATACACAGAGTTTTAGCATCCTGCTTGGTACATAAAAAACAGTTAATGAATGGGTGTTGTTATTATCATGACTGTCCTTGCTGGGAGAGGATCAGCCCATGGGTATTTGGACGGTGTGCTTGAAGTCAGCTGCCACCAGGCCACCAGGGCCAACCTTCAGCGCTGTGGCCACCCCGGCTCCTCACCCTGCAGACAAGTTCCTAATGTCCTTGGGGGGAAGATTGCCCTGCTCCAGGGCCCCAAAAGCCTCACTGACCCATCTGTGCCCCAGTGGCCTGCAACTGCTCTGGGAGAGCAACTTTTTGTGTTATTTGGCCCTGAGCAAGAGGTGCCCTTCTATGCTGCTTGGCATACTGTCCACAGGTTGCTTTGGCAACATCACAGCATGGGAGCCTTCTTTTCCCGGGTGCTGGCCTTTTGACTGCATGCTCCCTATCACCTGTGCCAGCTTGGGCTTCCCCAGCCCAGGAAGATAACTGGTTGGTTCATTTCTGCTTTCAGTGTCAAATAATGTTTTATTGAGCAACTACTATGTACTAGGCATATGCGAGGGACTTTCAGACGAGTAATTTGTTGTATCTTTATGACAACCTGTGAGGCTGGTGTGATTGCCCCTATTTTACAGGTCAAAAAAGTGAGGCATAAGAAGTAAGGTATTCTATCCCAGGCTGTACAGCTTGAATAGAGCAAAACAGCAGATTGAGTTGAGTTTGGCTTCTGCTTCAGCACTGATCTGGGAAGACAGGAATGACCAGGCAGCATAGGTCACACACATAGAGTCACAGCAGGTGGGAGGCCACTGGGAGACCTGGCCTGGAGGGTCTGGACAAAGGAGGAGCGTTCAGTTCCCACCTCCCCCACTTTTCAGGCAGTCATTTGTCCCAACCAAAATTAGACTTCAATGATCCCAACACCCAGATTCAAGATGTGTTGAATTATATTTTCTTTTTAGATTCAGGAGGAAAGGAAAACCTCAAGGTGAGAAGAAAAATCTGTTCTTTTCCACTGACCTGAGCGGCAAAGTGTAATTTTTCTCCTTGTTAAAGAGGGCTAAACTCGTGTCCCAGATTCCTGCGGGCCTAGAATTCCCACACAGAATGGATTCTGGGGCCAGGCAGGTGGAGCCTGGGTTCTCAGCAGAGTCTGGTCCCTGTCTGCTTTCCCCTGGGGGAGTTCTGCTCCCGCCAATGCGAAGGACAGCTGTGTCCAGCTCCTGCTCCTGCTCCACCCTCCACGGAGGAGAGGCTGGAAACGAGGCCACCTCGCCGCGGCCGCCTTCTCTGCTCCACTACCTCTCACACCCCGTTCCTGGAGCCCTGCAGCTTCCCAAGCCCCCGAGGAATCCAGGTGACCGCCCCCACATGCTGCCGCCTCCCCCTTACCTTCCTCCTGCTCTCTCTCTGTCTCTGGACCCCAAATGGCCTGCTCTGAGACTTGGCACTTAGAGAGAGAGAAAGAGAGAGAAGAGTCTGAACTCTGTAGAGCTCACCTTTCCTGTGTTGTCCTTTTTCCTTTCTGTCCTCCTCCCCCACCTCTCCAAATTCTCACCCCACAACCTCTGGGGGGACCCACTCCTGAAAGGCTCTGTTCTCAGCTGGCCACAAGCTGATGGTGCTTAGCCCCACCTTGCTCTTGAAGACCTCCACCCTGTTGACTTCCATCTCCTGGGCCCAGTGGGCTGTCTCCCGTCCTTCAAGACCAGGGCCCAGGCTTGTGGGCACCTCATCCGCAGAGGCTTCCCTGACCCTCCAGGCAGAGAGCTCTGTAGCCCCAGAGCACTTTGTTCATACCTTTCAAAAGCTCATGGCACGTTATGTCATCGTTTGGGGTTCTCTGTCTTTTCTGTGTGACTGCAAGCAGGGAACAGTATTATATTGTCAGGAATACCAAACCCAGTGGCTGGCACATATTAGATTCCTGGAAAATGAATGAATGAGGGAACAAATGAACAAACTTACGAATGCACAAGTTAATGTGTATATAATGTAAGCTTACAAAAGTACAGATGTTACCTCTCCCCAGAGTATTTTTAATAGGGAATTATTTATTTTCAAAAAGACCCAAAAAAGGACATGGTAACTTGAACAGAAAATGGTGAGAGGCCAGGCGCGGTGGCTCACGCCTGTAATCCTAGCACTCTGGGAGGCCGAGGCGGGTGGATCGCTCAAGGTCAGGAGTTTGAGACCAGCCTGAGCAAGAGCGAGACCCCGTCTCTACTAAAAAATAGAAAGAAATGATCTGGACAACTAAAAATATGTATATGGTGGCGCATGCCTGTAGTCCCAGCTACTCAGGAGGCTGAGGCAGAAGGATCACTTGAGCCCAGGAGTTTGAGGTTGCTGTGAGCTAGGCTGATGCCACGGCACTCTAGCCCAGGCAACAGAGCAAGACTCTGTCTCAAAAAAAAAAAAAAAAAAAAAGAAAATGGTGAGAATGTTTGCAGGCAGAGGGGCCTTGCTAGCCTGTCTTGCGAGCACACCCGCTAGGAGGCCAGCCACACCTAAGAGCTCCCTGAAAAGGATCAACTCTGAGTTGTCAGAAGGGAATAGTTAGAGCTGGACAGGGAGCAGATCCATGGGGATGTGGCGTGACACCATGGAACCCTCTGCTTTTGATCTGGTCGTGGGGAGCCTGCAGCACTTCAGTCCTTTTAGACTTTGGTGATTTATTTTGCATTTAACAATTTTGGGGGCATGTGGCTTCTCCTTCCAGCATCATTCTGAACTTTAGCCTCACTGGTGGGCAAGGCCAGCCCAGCAATGTCGACTGACTCCTTCTCCGGCCATTTTAGGTCCTCTGGGGTGAATGGCAACAGTCGTTTATGGGCTCTTAGCCAACTCAGGGGCTCTTTCTCTGGTGCATGGAGTTTAAGATCCTCTTCCTCTCTTTTCTCTTTCTCCTCTGCCTTGGCGGGTTCACTCTGCTCATTACTAATCCTGCCTGGCTGTCACTGAGGCAGGGCGAGCAGAAGAAACACAGGTCGGCCAATGATCACAGACAGTTTTGGTGACATTTAAAAATGTTGATTTCTAGGCTTGGTGCATGTATATATGTGTGTGTGTGTGTGTGTGTGTGTGTGTGTGTGTGTGTGTGTGTGTTAGCTCATTCAAGCTTCATGACAACATCGTGAGGCAGATATTGTCAGCCTCCATTTTGTAGATAAAGATCAGAGAGGTTAGGAAATTTTCCTGGTGTTACACAGCTAGGTACTTTTGGAACCAAAACTAGAAGCCAGGTCTTCTGGTTCTACAGTCATTGCTCGTCCCACTGCCTTGCATGACCAGGAGCCCTGTTAAGAGTGGCTGCCCCACACCACAGCACTCAGCAGGCCTGTGCTGGCCTCTGTCTTCTGGTGTCTCTTCTCCACAAAAGCCCAGTTCATCTAGTGGCCTTCAGTGAGCTGCCTTTGGCAGACGGTTGGGCTTTCTACCCTAGGAAGACTTGAGATTTGTTTCATATGCATAGTGACCAACCGTCCCGGTTTGCCCAAGACTGAGGGGTTTCTTACAAAATCCTGAACATGGAATGCAGGATTGTCAGAGCTGAAGCCAGGACAGTCCCAAGAAAACCATTTCATTGGATACCCTAGTGGTAGAGTATCTCGCTACTCTGAGTGTGACGCTCAGACTAGCGGCAGTGGTTTCACCAGGGAGCTTGTGAGAAATGCAGAGTCTCAGGCCTCCGCCCAGACCCTCTGAACCAGAATCTGCATTTTGGCAAGGTCCCCACGGGGGCGGGGGGGGAAGCACCTGAGAAGCTCTGGAGCAGGACTTAAAGGTGCATTTGACAGGAGTTAGGGAAATGCAGGGTTCACATCTGAATTATCTGACCCGGGAGAGGTAGTTTCTTCGCTTTTATAAACTTAATGTTTTACATTTCACGGCTTAACTATCATCTCAGGTGATGAGCATTGATGTGACAGACTTAGGTTTATAAACCGAGGAAGAAAGGAGTTAAGGCTTGTGATTGGAGGGAGAGGCTGCAGGGCGACTCGGTGCTGTGTGGGCATGAAGTGAGTAACGGCTGAGCCTTTCTGTCTGTCGTTGAAATGGGGATGTTCCGATAAAGGCTTTGAAGTTTCCTGGATTCGCTGGCCTAGGCCCTTCTACTGAGGACAGCCTGGAGTGTCACAGCTGACAGCAAATGAACCAGAAGGTGCATGAGGATAGCAGCAGCCTGTGCTCTGGGACCTGCAGACTCAGAGATGGGAAATAAAAGCAAGAAGGCAAAGCATATGATAGGAGCTACCTGGCAAACTGTAGCCTCTCACGAGCTATTCGCTGAAGAAATAGTGAGGCCGTCAGAGAGGTATTCCAGACCTACGTGCTTTCCTGTGGGCTGCCTGGCTCCACATCACGAGAGCCTAACCCAGCATTGCAGACAAGATATCAACAGTTACCCAGCCTGTCGTGCCCCGTGGTGATCACGTTGCTGGGACAGAAGCAGAAGGGCTGGCAGCTGAGCTGCAGGTGAGGCGGTGGTTCTCTGTCTGCTCCAACCACTTCTTTAGGCTTTGGCTTATCTCAAAGTAAACCTGAGTCAAAGCAGTTGTTCAAGTCTTTTAAATGGGTGCTGTGTGTTATCTTTTATTAATCTTTTGGCTCTACAACCTGGCTGTCAGATCTTACAATAACGGCTACCAACCAAGGTAGGAAAAGACGTTTGTATTTCTGGAATGGCCTTGAACTAAAAGAAGCATAACCCACATTTGTCGACTTTCTCTCTGTTCCAAGTCACATGCCCAGTAGGGAGCTCAAAATAAGGGCAGCCCAGGGGAGGGAATGACAGGCAGGCCCGGAGATGAATGTGTTCATCCGTTCAGTCAGAGCCGTTTCAGACAAAGCTGATTTCTGCTGTGATATTAATCCCACCCTGACACCAAGAAATCAAACTGTTACTTTTCTCATAATAGGGTGAAATGTTTCTGACCTGGGTTTGGTTTTGGAACAATTTCTTCTGCATGTGTTGTTTTCCCTGGGATCTCAAAAGGCGTGGTTGGGGGTAGATCTTACAAGAAGACACAGATTTCAGTTACAGAGCAACGCCCTTGCTTGGTTCTGTGGGTAGAGATGGAGCCGTATGTGACCTTGCTCATTGCGCTGTGCTTGGGGGACCAGACTGACAGAGGAAGGAGGAAATGGGCAAGTGTCAGGCAGAGTGGAGTTCATTGCCAAAATGTTTGGTACAAACAAGTGAAACAGGAGCTTTGCGAAAGGATAGTCAGTAAGAGGGAAAATCCTACTTCAGCAGCTAACAAGGGAGCAAGAATACGGTACCGGTCCCGTGAGCACGGTCACCTGAGGGCACTACATCAGGGTGAGGGAGAGAGAGGGAAAGGACACCCAGGGCGGGGTGGAGGTAGTTGTGAAATTGCTGTCAGTCTTCCTCTGGAGACTGCACACATTCACCGTCCACCGGCCAGTGTGGGGATCTGCCTAAGGCGGGGCTGAGAAGTGACGTGAGCAGCTTACTTTCCGGGCCTCAGTTTTCGCCCTGCCCAAGGAGAGAGGGGAAGGCAGAATTTGTAGGTCCTTCCCATGTTGCAGATGTCGATCTCTGCCGGTCTTCCTTTGTGGGGATCCACAGACCAGACCTGATGGCTCATTGTTCTTTGCAGCCAGAGCCCCTCTTGCCCGCACTCCCCCAGCCCTCTTGCTGCTGCCGGGCTCTGCCCCAGCCTCTCCCTCCGCTAAGATCACAGCCCGACTCTCGCACCCAGCCTCCAGCCTAACTGTGCGCAAGCCTCTGCCCCTGAAGGTGCCAAAGTGGTTTCTGTCTCAGGGTCTTTGCACTTGTTTTTCTCTCGCCCTGGAATGTTCTTTCCCCAGATCATTGCAAGGCTGGCTCCTTGCCTTTCAGGTTTCAGTGCAAATATTGCTTCAGAGAAACCTTTTCTGAAACCCTCCCCACCTCCGCCCCAGGGTGACCAGAACCTCTGCCTGGTCACTATCTTATTGCCCTGTTATATTTTCTCTCTAGCATTGAACATGCTCTCCTTTTTAACCCTTGTGCATTTCTGCCTTAATCCATTCAGGCTGCTTTAATAAACTACCGTAGACTGGGTGGCTTCTACACCACAGAAATTTATTCCTCATGGCTCTGGAGTCTGGGAAACCCAAGATCAAGCAGCCAGCAGGTTTGGTGTCTGGTGAGGGCCCACTTCCTGGTTCATAAACAGCCACTTGGTAGGAGGGGCAAGGGAACTCTCTGGGGCGTCTTTTACCAGGCTCTGCCCTCATGACCTAATCACCCCTCAAAAGCCCCACCTCCAAATACTATCACTTAGGATTTCGGTATATGGACTTTGTAGGGAACACAAGCATTCAGTCTATAGCAATGCACTTGTCTATTGCCTGTTTCTACAATAGCCTGGACTTTGTCTATATCATGTACTTCTGTATCCTCGGTGCCTACAACAGTGCCTGACACAGAGATGGAGATGCTCAATACGTGTATGATGAGTAAACTCTCATGCGCTTTTCTGTACGGCATGCGTAGCAACAGAGAAATTTTAGAAATGAAGAAAGTCATTCCCCGAGCCCTTACGTGCAGAGCTCTCAATATACGTTATTTCATTTAATCCTCCCAACCACCCTACGAAGTGAGTGCTGTCTGGATCCCATTTGGCAAACGAAGACACCAAATGTTACAGACATTAAGTACATGACAAAGGTTACACAGCCAGTAAACAATGGAGTCTAACCCAGGCAGTTTGATTTTAGAGCTGGTGCCAAAAATTAATATGCTATGCAAGTCCTCTAAGCCAGTGCTTCTTCGAGTTTTAGGATTTACCTGGGGAATCTTCCGATTTAGTAAGTTCTGGGGTGGGGCTTAGATTCAGAATTTCCAATAAATTCCTACCCAGTGTTGCTGGTCCATGGAAAACACCTTTCGGAAAGAAAGGAAGGGAGGGAGAGAAACCGAGGCCCAGAGAAATTAGGTGGCTTTCCTTAACTTATACAGCTAGTTAATGGCAGAGTTTGGACTCCAGTCCAGGGTCCTAGCGCCCAGCCCAGAGCTCTTTGAAACCTCAGCAAGCCCAGGGATTTTAAAACATACCTATCTTCAAAGATCGCTTGCAGGGATGTAGTCCCCTGAGTTAGAAATTGCAAAGGGGGCCAATGATTCTGTCCTCTGCCCCCTGCTGGTCACTGCCAGGTACTTGGTTGCCGCTGGGCCTTCCCATTGCAGACAGAACAGTTCTTGTTCTGAGAGACAAGAGTCGTTCCCCTAGAATTTCCAAACTTCTTCTTAGCACATACATTCAGGTGTGTAATCTCACTCTCTCTGTCTCATGGAAAGAGAGTGCCATTATCCTGGGTTTGCCAAATTCCCTCTGGCTGCTGTAGGGTTTGCCGTTATGGTATTTGTTACATGAGAGTCAGCTCATTTGTGCAGCTGCTACCCTTCCCCAACCTTCCTTGTTCTTTTCTTTCTGACACAGAAGATTAAATGTAGGCTTGTTGAAAACTTTTACGAGTCTATCTGTCCCACCTTCCACCCAACAGAAATCCCTTTCTGAAAGACAATCTTCCATGCTCAATATGAGCAAACAGGAAGCTCAATCCTTGCAAAGAGCTTTTTCTACTCTAAGGCCGCTCTTACCATGGGGAAGGACTTTCTATTCTGAGCTGGAGTCCCGATTCCTGGACACTGCCACCAACAGAGGCCACAAAGATCAGTAACTGTCATAAGTGCCTTACAAGGGCCCTCCAATTTATAAAGTGGTGTTTTAAAAATATTAATCCGTGACAGGCACTGTGCTAGACATTTTCATATACATGTCACCTCATGTGATAACCACACCCTGAAGTACACAGTATCAATTCCCATTTTACAAATATGGAAACTGAGGCTCAGAGTGGTTTAAGGGACTTGCCCAAAGACAGAGGGCCAGTAAGCTTCAGGAAGCCATGTCCTTTCTACGACACCACAGCTGCACATCCTCCTGCCACCCCAAAGCCCTTTAAATAGTCAGAGAAAGTCCTTTCATGTATGTCTCCCATTCTGCTCTTCTTTTTTACAAACTAAACACTGCTGTTTCCTTTAACCTTTCTCTTTCGTTGTCGCCATAATAATAGAGCTAGCCGCTATGAGTTGAAGTTGTAGCATGTGCCAGGCACCCAGTATGCGGACTGAGTCCATCTCCATAACAACCCTCAAATAACTCCATTTTATAGATGAGCAGACTGCTGAAACTCAGAGAAGTAATTTGTGCGATGGGACTCAATTAGGAAATGTCAGAAAGCTAGGACGGAGCCTGGGTCTCTGCGACTGTGAAAATGAGAAAGACGCTAGGGTGAAGGGGGAACGAACACAGTGGAATCCAAGTGAGAAATGATGCAAACTTGGGTGTTCTCCCATTTGAACCATCTTTCTCGTGTTGGCGCGCTTGCCCTCTCCTACAGAACGGCTTAGCACCAAAGGGGCTCTTCCGGGGCACCTAATCCGGGCAGGGGACTAGGGCCTGAGCTATCAAGGCCATTACCCTGTGGAGGTCATTTGACACCAATTCTAAGTACACTTTAAAAAAATCATCTTTATTGAGATATGGGATATAATTAACATACAATAAACTGCACATATTTATAGCATTTAATTTGTTAAGATTTGGTAGTATATGTATACACCCATGAAACATCACCACAGTCAGGGTATTTTAAATATTTGTCATAAATCCAAAAATGATGGCATCCCTAGTAATGACTTTTTGAGGCTCTAATCTTCATGGAGGGAACAGTAGAAGGACTCGGGAAGGATGATGAAAACTCATCTCTGAGCCCTGGCAAGGCTTGGGGAAGTTTTAGACCCCAGGCTCAGTTCCAGTACAGATGGTGGGGACCCATCAGCCTCCCTTGCTTCTAGACTTCCACACTTCTTTGTGGTTTTCTGATTTATTTTGATCTTGAAGCCAGAGTCCACATTTCCAACCCTGTTTGGCTTCTTCGGGATTCCCATGAACCCTCCATCTGGGTTCAAGAATAAATATACCATCAAGCTTTTGAGGCTGAAAAATTAAGTAAAATGTAACCGAAGGGTGTTGGTCCTCCAGCTCAGGGACCCCTCTTTATAGTATTCCAGATTCAGCCAGGATAAAATGACCCACCAGAGCCTCCACAAAGATAAGCAGGAGACAGAAGGCACAGACAGGGTCAGTGTCCACTCCCCCCTTCCCATCTGCTCCCTTTCCCTCACTCTTGCCTCCTGAGATGCCCTCCCCCCCACAAATACACACTGCATCAAAGGGAGCAAAAATACCCCAAAGCATTGAGGATTTCGAGGGAAGGGCTCTGAATTCAAAGACAGAGGCTTGCTCTGGGACAGCCTACATAGTCTAAATACCATCTTTACCCCGAGACCTTCCTTATTCTCCTCCATCGGAGCAACCTCTGTCTCCTCTAAACTTCCATAAACTTCTCATTATTCCATCACCTTCCACCCTTTGAAATATAATTATTCACATACATGATTCCTTTTACTTTCTAGACCATAGCTCTCTGAGGGCATGATCTTTATCTGATTCTTTTCTGCATTCTCTGCAGTGTCTAATGTGTAGTGCTTTATGGGTACTTGTTGAACAAATGAATGAATGATCCGTCTTGTCCCAGACCTTGGGGAAGGACTCAGAGTGGAGCATAGCATTACCCTTGTGTCTCTCACACCACATGCCACATATGAAGTACTAGTTCATGACACCCATGATTCTCACGTGTGTGATATAAGTAGAGCCAGGGAGGTGCACATACCCTGTTAATTCTCAGCAGAGGTGAGGCTTGGCTTGACAGGCTTGGTTCATGAAAGAAAACTGACTGCTGTCACTGGTAAGGCTGCTTCTTGGGGGAGATATAGCTCCCACCTCCAATAGTCCCAGCAAGGAGAGAACAGACATTCAAAGTGGCAAAGTGGGAGGAAATAGTTCTGAGCAAGGCGAGGGTGGATCTCAGCAGCTAGGGTCCCATTGGCTCAATCCTAACCTTGGAAGGAAATCTATGGAGTAGTGGTGCCTGTGGGCCACCGGGCCACTATTCCCCTTCCAGAGATACCCATTCCTGTGGACACATGTGGAAAGCCCCAAATGGTTAAGGTTCCTTAGGGCTCTCGAAGAGGAATCTTTATGGATCAGACAAAATTTGATTTGAAGTACAGATATGTCTAGATTAATGTTTCTCAGATTTTTAGATTTCAGGGACCAGTAAAATTTCAAAAATAAATTTGGGCACAAAATCAAGGGCCCACTTTTAAAATATTGCTGGCTATAGACTTAAACAAAAATCCAAACAACCATCCTACTGTTAAAATTATTCCTAAAAAGAAATAGCATTTCAACGACAATAACAAAAAGGCAGTTGGCAACTATACATGGATGGCTCTGTGTATACAATAGCTAACATTTACTGCATGCTAAATGTACCCCAGGCACCATTCTGCGTATTTTACTAATATTATCTACTTTTACACAGATACACATTACATCATTTATGTTTTTTTCTTCCATGTGAAACTATGAAAATTTCATCATGTCCTGGTGGCATGGGTTTATATCCTAGTGTTAGGGACTCGCTGGATGAGGAGTTTCTGGAGGCAACTCACAGCTGTAGGACTCAAAATGTCTATGAACCTTAAACCTTCCACCTGATGCAAAGGCAGAGTGTGATCCTGCAAGAGCAAGCTCTTCTTTGCAGGATCTAGATGACAAATATTTTCCCCTGAAGTTGTCTTTGATATACGAACCTATTGAGTTCTGTTCCCAGTTGACCCTGAGACTCATAAGCTTGCAGCCTTTGTCAACAAATGCAATGCCCCAAGTAAATTATAATTTAGCCAAAGCTAAAATGTTTCCAGCTGCATGTTTGCATGAAAGATAAAGGAAAAGCTACCACTTTTGTGATACAGAGCCCCTTTCCTTGTCTGTACTTTAAAAAGCTTAACATTCCACTATTATGTTTCACAAACCAGATGGCTTAAGCCCAGGCGGAAAAATGCTGGGTTGAGTAACAGGGTTATGAACTAAATAACCCTTAGACAAATATTAAAAAAAAAAACAACCAATTTTTCCTAATTTCTAGATTAAAGGAGATTCATGGGCCCTTAAATAGAAGAGAATATGAAAGACCTTAAGTTGCTGCCTCCGGACAGAAGATGGATAGACCAGCAAGGTCACATCCACTGCAGAAGTTCTCCCCAGAGACCAGACACATCTTCCAGAGGAGGAAGGAGGCAGCAAGTGGGAGGCTCTGTTATTTATTTTTTCAACGCTTAACAAAACAGCTCAAGGAGACCCAATGTCAGGCCTGGATGTGAAATATTGTATTTTAGGAGCTAGTGCTTTAGTGTACGGATGGAAAAAGCGCCAGATTCAGGATAGAATATGGTTTAGTCCAGATGATCTTTGCCTGTTAACCATCTTGCTTCCCCGAATTGGGAAGAAGGAAACAATCGGAATTTCCTATTATACAGAGTAGGCAATAAAAAATTTAAACTATTTCCTATTCTCAAAGAACTAGATGTGGGAGAAAATATGAGATAGCACATTGTAGTAGAAAGAGCATTAAAGCAAGTATAGGAGGAGCTTGCTCTGAAGGACAATGGCCTGTCTTCTACAAAGGTGGAAAGCTTAAGGTTCATAAAAGTTTAGATTCCTAGGCCTGGAATTTAAAAAAATGTGGTGTGAAAGTGGGGAGTCCTGGGTAGCACCGTTATTTATCAGTTAGGTGACCTTAGGCAAGTCACTTGCCCCTGAGCTTCAGTTTCCCTATCTGCAAAATGAGGATACTAACTCCCATTTTACAGAGGAGGAAGGTGAGGCTCTTAGAGGTTAAGAAACTTGGCCAAAGTCACAAACTAGCATATACCTTATTGCCAAGCCTGTGCTCTTTTCCTTAATCACCCCAACGCTCGAGATGAGATCATATGCATTAAAATGTTTAGTAATGAGCCAGGCACTATGCAATCATTCCCTTGTGGTTATTATGCGCAGACTTTCCATCTGGCATGTACAAAAAGGAATGTCAGCCCACATCTACATGTGTCCATGAATGCATTCATGTAAGACTGTGCTTTACAAATAGAAGCAGCTTTATGGTCTGACTAGCATGAGAATACTTTTGGAAGGACCGGATAGAACCAGGGACTCTCCCGGCCATAGGGAAGCAGTCCTATATCACAGACAATTGCACATGCTGTAATACCAGCATTGCAGCTGGCACTGGCTTGTTCCCAACAGAGGAACACATGGCTCACTCTGGGATGATCCTACCTACCATCCTGTCTCCGAAATGAGTTCTTTCTAGGAGGTTAAAGCAAACCATATCCGGTTACTGATAATTATGCTGGGAAGGTCTGGGAAAAGAGGGTGTTGACTCTGAGGAAATGATAAAGAGGAGAGTGAAGCTCCTGGTTTGTATCCAAGGGTGCAAGGCGTGACATCTCATGCATCCTGAAAAGGTGTCGTGCAAAATGGTGAAGAGGAAGATAACTGTAGCCCTTACAGAAAATCCCTCCAGGAATGCCAATACATTATCAGTGGGGTGCAAACAGCACAAACCTTTTCAAAGAGCAGCAGGAATTTTAAGACCACTCATAGCCTTGGCCCAATAATTCCATTGTTAGGAACATATGCTAAGGACGTAATCAAATACAATGTACAAAAAGGCTTATTGCAGCAAAAACATTGACGCAAACGAAATGTCCTCAAATAGGAAAGTGGTTAAGTAAATTATGATTCATGAATTTATATAATCGAATATAATGCTGCTAGGAAAACAGATAATGAAGAAATTTTATGACTTAGATAAATGCTTGTAATATAATATTGAGTTTTAAAAAAAAGTATATAGAGTAAAATCTCTACTCTGTAAATGCATGGACAAAAGACTGGAAGAACATTTGTACTGAAACATTGAGTGGTTACAGGTGATTGTTATTTTCTTCATTGTTTGTGTCCTTATCATCCGAATTTTGTATAAGTATGTATAACTTTTATCTTTAAAAGTTTACTTTAAAAATTGCCAAACATCTAAATGCCAGTCGTCCCTAAATGGCTTTCTCTTTTGCTTGAATTAGTACAACAGCCTGGCCAGCTGCCCTCCCTCCTCCATCCTGCCCCTTGCCAGTGTGGCCTGTGGTCTCCAGGCTTGTCTTCTGTTTACTCCAAGAAAGCAGGCCGGCCCGTGGCTCAATGTGGACTGTGGCTACCCATTGTCTCTAGACTAGGAGAACCTTTGAAACTCCTTAGTGTGACTTGCTGTTTCCCACACAGGCCAGACTCTCAGATCCTCCGGTTCCTCCCTCTGCTTAGAATGTTCCTTCCCCTGCCTTTCTACCTAGGAAATGCTTGCTTGGCTTTTAAGGCCAAACTCAGAGGTTAGCCCCTCCAGGAAACCTTACCCTTCAGTCCCAAGCAGGGTTGGAAGCTGTTTGCTCGGCTCCGCAAAGACTTTGTTCATAGCTCTGTGTTAGCAAACATCATCATTTGTTGTGATGAATATATCTGAATGTCTCCCCATATAAGGCCACATAATTGTGAGGGTGAAGTTTGAGACTCATTTGTCTTGGTATGCCCAGGGCCTGGCACGGAGTCGTTGGCCAGTGATGAACAGATAAACTGGTGACTGAGCTGGGACCGAGGAGGCAGCAGGGAGAACTAATGCCAAGCAGATAGTCCTTATATGATGACTATGAGCTGATCTTCATGCCTCATCGCAGCCAAAAATAGCAGGCTTCATGTGCAGCAAAAGGCGCTTCGCAGGTTGCAATCATTGGAGTGGATGAACAGCTGGGGGAGATGTGTGCCTTAAGGATGGAGTAAAAACCTTCCTGTGTAAGAGGGGTAGGACACTGTCCTTCCTAGAGACTGGAAGATGGACACGATGACCCCAGGCAGACCTAGGCTTCAGTGTGTTGTGCAAGGGAGCAGGGTGGAAGCTCTGCTGTCTCCCGGAGCCCACTGCCATTCTCCTGTAGGCCTGGGCAGGTTTCCATGTCAGCTGCACTTCGAAGCCCAGAACTGCAATTTGAACTTAAAGCCCTGTAGACAAAGAAGACTGTGTTACAAGTAGGCCCAATTGCTCACAAAACCCAGCAGGGCCCTTGGCTCCACAATGCTCATTAGCATCTTAAGTTCACATAAATATATATGAGGCCTGTGGATTCCCCTGGGAGTCCCGGAGGCCCTCGCAGCCAAAGCAAAATCTCTCCCCCTTTGCACCTCCTCCCGGACCGTCCTTGCCCAGCTGCCTCGCAGAGCCCAGCTGCCTTCAGGGACTCCCCAGCTGGGGCCCAACAGCTCATTTTCAAAGTGCAAAAACAGACACTTAGTCCTTTGGGGGACCAGAGCTCTGTTCTGTCCCTCCCTTCCTTATGGTGGTCTTTCATATCCAGGGGGCTCTTAAGACCAGGGATTTCCCCACTGTCCTCGTGTACGCCTGACCCTGCGTGGCTGCTGCATGCCCAGGTGTTGAGGGACACGAGGAGACCCAGGACATTTTGTTTTTTTTTTTTTTTTTTTTTTTTTGGGACAGAGTCTCACTCCGTCGCTTGGGCTAGAGTGCCGTGGCATCAGCCTAGCTCACAGCAACCTCAAACTCCTGGGCTCAAGTGATCCTCCTGCCTCAGCCTCCCAGCAGCTGGGACTACAGGCATGTGCCACCATGCCTGCCTATTTTTTTTTCTATATATTTTTAGTTGTCCAGCCAATTTCTTTCTATTTTTTAGTAGAGACGGGGGGGTCTCACTCTTGCTCAGGCTGGTCTTGAACTCCTGACCTTGAGCGATCCACCCGCCTCGGCCTCCCAGAGTGCTAGGATTACAGGCGTGAGCTACCATGCCCGGCTGACATTCTGTTCTTAAAGGACTCCCAACTAACGGTTTACAAAATAGAGAAGGAAAGAACACAAAGTAAAAACCAGAGACGCGGCACCAACCTCACGTTAGCAGTACGCGGGCCTTGTGAATTCCACAGAGATGAGGCGGGACAAGAAGGAAGCGCCGTTGGACCCAATTCCCGAGGGCTTCTTGGAGGAAGTGAAATTTGACAGGAAAAGGATGGTGTTGGGAGGGTACTGACTGTCGGGCAGGGCTAGCTGACCCGCTGTCCTGCCCCCTCCCGGGGGACACTGCAGGGCAGTTGAGTGGAAGGAGAAAAGCAGCCCCAGAGGTTCCTAGTCTCCAAGAGCAGCCCTGCCTCATTCCCAGCTGACTGGCCTGACTACCGCATGTTTCCATGTCTGGAAGGAACGAGGGGCTTCCAAAGAAAGGCCACGAAATGAAAGCAGAGGAATCCTGATGTCGATGGGAGAGCCAGTGGGGTGGCTGCCCCTTGGTGCTGTCTGGCTGAAGCCGGAGTGCCCTGGCCCCAGCTCCAGGCTATGATGCCACAGCGCTGCCCTGGCCAGACACATGGCCCTCGCTCTGCAGCTTGCTTTGTGACGAAAGCACATGCACCACTTAGTGGACGAGGAGGGCCGTGGATGAAGTGGAAAGAGGAAATGACGGTGGCAGATTTTCAACCTCTGATCGTGTTCTTCAGCTGTGATCACTAGGAAAAGATTTCCCCAGTTCTCCTTCCTTTGCTGGCCTTGGCACTGTGGCATCCCTCAGTCAGTTAAGAGCAGGCTTTCTGCTTTTGGAAACATCTTTCATGCTAGCTAGTTTGTCCATCTTTCTTTCCTGGGCCTGATCAGAGAGACTGCACTCTCTTCATTTGCTTCTCGTGGACTCGACAATCCTACCCCATCGGCAACTGCTTTCTCTTGGCCAGGGAGGGAGGCAGGTTCTCGTCTGGGGCAAAGCTTCCGCTTTCCCTGAGATCTCCAACTGCACGTCACAGCTGGTTAGACTGGAAGGATCCTTTGAGGTCATTAACTTCAGCTCATACCGCAAGCCCAGAGTGAGAGTGAGACGGTGACTTATTAAGAGCCAGGGCTGCCATCCAGGGTCATTTCTTTGCCACTGGGGTAAGAGGTGACACAGAATGGAGGTCATAGCACAATTTCTGCAGTCAAACTGTCCTGGCTTCAGATTCCATCTTTCTAACTTGTTGGCTGTGAAACCTCAAATAAGTTATTGAACTTCTCTGGGTGTTTCCTGAGTTTCAAAAAACAGAGAAGAATAATAATACCCCTTCATAGGTATTATAAGATCGTTGGTAATAACAGCTATCACTTATTGAGCACCATGTGTGCCAAGTGCTATGCCGAACACGACATGCCCGTTATTCCAAAGCCCCCAGCGCCGTGCCTGGCACACGATCATGTTATTAATAGCTGTAATGACTGCTACATTCAGACCCAAACAGTCTGCATTAGCCATGCACGTGTCTCACCTTTGGCAGCATGCTTTTTTTAAAGTTTTATTTTGTTTCTAATTGACACATAATAATTGTACATATTTATGGGGCACAATGTGATGTTTCGATACATGTATACATTGTGTAATGATCACATCGGGGCAATTAGCATAGCCATCACCTCAAACATTTATCATATTTCTTTGTGGTGAGAACATTCAAAATCTTCTAGCTATTTTGAAATATACAATTCATTATTGTTAACTATAGTCACCCTACTGTGCAATAAAACACACGAACTATTCCCTCCGATTGACAGCAGACTCCTGAGATGGTGACACTCCTATGGTCCCCAGTTTCTGAAAGTTGGGAAGATCTAAAAGCAAGAAAGCAGCTCACGTTCAGGCTGTGCATGTCTTGCTGACCTGTCCTCCCACGCTGGGGAAGGGTCACTGGCCTTCCAGTCCAAGCACAGCCTGCTCTCGTCCGTTTAAACAAGGCTGGGGAGCCAGGCGGGCTGGGGGACGGAAGGAGTGAGCTGCTTGGGATTCTGTGCAGCAGACTCTGGGCTATTGAAGCTGTCAGGCTGATACACGAGCTCTGTCCGGCTTGTAGCTCTTGGCATTCTGGCCGCTTCCCCCAGATGACCATTTATAGTCAGTCCCTCTGAAGAGGGTGTATCCCTGGGCCTGGGCGAAAGAGTTGAAGTTGGAGAAGAGGCACCTGGAATTGGGGAGGTAGGCAGTAACTTCTAACCGCCCTCTGCATCCAAACACTTCCAATCTCCCAGACCTTGGGCTCAACTGCTCCCCCTTCAGGCCTGCGAGGTAAGAACAAGCCCCCTGCGGAAGCAGATTGGAAGGCGGAATGACTGCAAGGATCACAAATCGTGAATTGTAGTGGAGTTTTTATGTAGGACAAGTCCATGTGGCTTTGTGGTAGGGAATTTCTTATGCCCATTGAATTTTTAAAAATCGTCCTTTGAAATTTAATTCAAGACCCTTTTAAGCATATTGGAAGTAGCAGGCCTTTAACAGAACTTGGGAAGGGACAGATGGCTTGACAGCGTTGAGAGTTCCATCTGGCCATTGGTGACCAGTGGCGAGTCTTGGCGCTTTGCATCACCTTGCTTCCCGTGGCATCTTCCTGGGGAGAGGACACTGGGTCCCACTGGTCCTACGTAGACCCTGTGCTCTCTTGGTCCCTAGGCTGATGAAAGATTAAAGCAAGGGTTTGGAAAAGGCCCTGCAGACTTCAGCCTGGGTACAAAGAACACTGTCCTTGACGCTGGCTGGGTGAATTTCCAGCAAGTCAGGAAACTGCAAATAATGATGCTAAAAGGAGGAAAGCTTGCTGGCTGCTGAGGCCACAGGGAATCGGTACTTTAAGATGGGCACTACAGACACCATGGACCTGTGTGCAGCTGCCAGAGTGCAGAATAATAATGATGTCCTTGTTGACTGTGGGAGGAGCCTCTGGGTGTGGTGGAGGGCTGGGCAGGGAGCAGTGATATTACGTGCTAGGTGCCAGACACAAGGTTAGTGGCTTCATAGATACTGTTTTATCTTTTTAACATTCATAACTTTGAGAGGTGAGTTCCATCCTTATTTTACAGATGAAGAAACTGAGGCTCCAAGAGATCAAGTACGCTGCTCAAGATTTTAGTCTTAACATATGGCGGAGCTGGGATTCAACGTCGTTATACTGATTTTAGCAGCCTGTTTATACCAGGATTAGTTATTCGCTTGGAACACTCCCTCCTGGGGGATGCTGTGTCCCCAGGAGGCCAGCCAACAGGCCAGGAGTTGCCATGTGGGTGTGAGGATCCTTCCATCAGGCTGGTAAAAACTAGAGAAACTGTTTCTAGTCTGAAAAAATGTCTGTTTTTATCAGAAGAATAGCCTGTCCCATGTACAATGAATGATACTGTCAAAATTACATTTTTATAGTTCCTTTTTCTAAAACTTTGTAGAGATCATGACCCCTCTGTTATGACATCCTTTCTTCCTTGGCCAAAGTAAAGTAAACTTGATTATGTTGTAACATTCTTTGGTTAGTTTCAATTCCAAGGATTTTGAGGTCAGTTGTATTAACTTTAGGAGTTTACTGTCACGTTTTAAAAACCTTTTAGTGCAAACTACAAATTCATTTATTCATCCAAATTGAGCACTTATTTTATTGAGCCTGATGCTGGGTGCAATGCTGGGAACAGGAAAATGGATAAACTTGTCTCTTCCCATATGAGGCAGATATGTAAACAGGTGCAATGTAATGTGCCAACGCATCGGGATGCGTAACGTGCTATGCAGACAGCTACTCTCACTTGACTGGTTTTTCATTCATTTAAAAAAAAAATCGAGAAGTTCCTACTGTTAATAATTGTAAGGTCCTATTTTAGGTACTGGGAAAACCAAAGAGAGTCTATTGAGGGAGACAGACAAATAAATAGAGAAATTATGTGATACAACGGGGGTAAATACCTAACAGATAAGGACAATTTTTGATAGGCATATCATTATTGATTTGCATACAAGTAAATTATTTAACACTTTACCTGGAACACAGTAAGCACTCAGTAAATAAATGTTAGTATCACTATCATCGTTATTGTTGTTGGCAAATAAACATGTGGTCAATTAATTTTGATTTTTTCCTTATAAAACATAAAATTTGACCTGGCGTGGTGGCTCTCACCTTAATCCTAGCACATTGGAAGGCCGAGGTGGGAGGATTGTTCAAGCCAAAGAGTTGGAGACCAGCCCGAGCAACATAGCAAGTTTCCCATCTCTAAAAAAAATAGAAAAATTAGCTGGACGTGCCGGCACACGCCTGCAGTCCCAGCTACTTGGGAGGCTGAGGCAGGAGGATCGCTTGAGCTCAGGAGTTTAAGGTTACGGTGAGCTGTGATCATGCCACTGCACTCCACACTGGGTGACAGAATAAGCCCCGTCTCAAAAAACAAACAAAAAACACCATAAAATTTGGGCAATATTGTCATTTCTCCATTTTACAGAGGAAATCTGTACGTTATGTGATTTAAGTGGTCCTACTGTACAATGATTTGGAGTCAAGATGGAAAAATTAAGCCTAGATACTCTGGCTCCCAGCATCTCCCTCTAGCTGTCTACCTCAGAACCCATAAACTACTCTGGTCCCCTCTATCTCAACACAAATTTATTCTGACTCTGCCTCCAACCCCTTGTGACACAATCCTTGAAACATCCGACCCTATCTTAGGATCCTTTCCCCGCTACTCCCTACGTTCAGTGGGTCACCAGGCCCCGGCGACCAGGGCTTCTCTCACTTCCCTGTGCACTCAGATCCCCCAGGGCTCTCGGCAAGATGCAGACTCTGAGTCATTGAGGGCCTGGCTGGGGCCGGAGGTTCTGCATTTCTCATAAGCTCCCAGGTGCTGCCGGTCCCTGGACCACACTTTGAGTAGCAGGCTGTGGACGGCAGCCCCAAAGTGTCTCTGTCAGCGCTCTTCCTTTCTCTTGCTCCTGCCATCTCCGACTGAGGCCACGCTTACTTCTCTGAGTCTAGAGCAGGCTTCAGCTCCTAAGTGGTTTCTCTACCCACAGCTTCCTTCCGCTCCATCCAACATGCGTCGGCTAAATCAACGTCCCTAAAATGTAACTTCCCCCGTGTTACTCCCCTGCTGAAACACCTCCAGTCCCTCCTCACTGACTGGCAAACTGAATGCGAATTTCTCTGACTGAAGCGAAGACCCTCTAAAACTTAGCCTCGGCTTTTTCGGTGGGAACTCCCTCGGTTCCCAGTGACTTATGTACTCTTTAGCCACTGCCTCTTTGCTTGGGGACTTTGTGGACACTCTTCCTCTTCCTGATGCTCCTTCCTGCTCCCCATGGCCCTCACCTCCTTCGAGGCATGGGTACCCATTCCACAGCCGAGATGATCTCTCCTGCCTTAAAACTGCCATAGCTCTTTGCCTAAATATGTGCACGTTTATCTTCCCTGTGGACCGTGCGCTCCTTCGTCTCTCTCGGTAAACCCCATAGCACCTCTCGCAGTGCCTTGCTCCCTGCAAGCCCTCAATTATTTCATCCCAGGAGCCCGAAAGATCTATTTGCCAGCTCCTTTTAGTGGGTCTCTGTTCTATTTGCATTATTTATGTTGCTGTTTCGGATGTGTTTTAACATTATAAACCACCTCAAATCCTTTTTGGAAATTGGTGAGCTACAAATCGTAAATAATCAGCTGCGAGAGTGGACACTCAGGACATGTTTGTTCAGTGAATAACTGGATGCTGTCTTTAGGGCTGGGTAAACAGCGGGTTGCTGTCTGCTCTTCCCAGTCCTTCCTGCCTCCGGCTCTTTTGCGCATCTGCCCCTCTGGGAAAGAGCTTCCTGCAGCTCTTTGGAATCTTGCTCCACTCTAAGGTGAGCTCCGGCTCCCCCAGCAACTTCCCCGTAGACAGAGCTGTTCTGTGGCATTCAGTGGCATTCACTTTAAAATTGGCCACTAGGCTGGGCGCGGTGGCTCACGCCTGTAATCCTAATCCTCTGGGAGGCTGAGGCCGGTGGATCGCTCAAGGTCAGGAGTTCGAGACCAGCCTGAGCAAGAGCAAGACCCCATCTCTACTAAAAAATAGAAAGAAATGATCTGGACAACTAAAAATATATGTATATAGAAAAAAATTAGCCGGGCACAGTGGCGCATGCCTGTAGTCCCAGCTACTCGGGAGGCTGAGGCAGAAGGATCGCTTGAGCCCAGGAGTTTGAGGTTGCTGTGAGCTAGGCTGACGCCATGGCACTCTAGCCCGGGCAACAAAGCGAGACTCTGTCTCAAAAAAAATATATAAAATAAAATAAAATTGGCCACTAAACTGTGAGCTCCTTCAGGTTGGGGCCGTGCTCTCTGCATCCCCGCGTCTCCTGTGCTGCCAGCGCAGTGGTTCTCGATCGTGGCTGCACGTCTATATATTCTGTGCAACTTTGCAGACCTCAGGCCCACTGAATCAGGTGGTTCTCACACCTGAGCATGCGTGCATTATCAGCACCCGAGGGCCTGTGAAAATACAGATTGCTTCACACCTAACAGCGTGGTGGTGCACATTGTCTGGGGGATGGACACGCTTGTAGCTGTGACTGTGGGGGTGCAAAGGCAATTTATATAATCAGAGCGTTTGTACCCCCATACTATTCTGAAATTAAAAAAAAAAAACACAGATTGCTGGAACTCACCCCCAGAGAGTCCAGGTCCAGGAACTTGCATGTGTAACAAGTTTCCAGATGCTGGTGATGCTGGTCTGAAAAACTACTCTTGGAAGATCACTACTCTGGGGGGTGAGGCCCAGTCATTTTGCATTTAAAGAAAAAAAATCAGCTCTGCTCACATGCAGGCTGAGCATGACTGGTTTAGTGCATGGTGAGGCTTGATAAATATTTAACAGGTTAAATTATTTGCTCCATCTATCTTAGTTCTACCTCCCCAAATAGATTATAAGTAAGTTGTGGTTAGAGATCAAGTCTGAGTATTGCTCTTGCAAATCCCACTGGGCAGAGCCCAGGGCTAGGCACCGAGTGAGCACCTACTACACCCCTTGGACCAGCTCGTGCCTTTCCTGCCCCTCTCCAGTGCTGCTGTCAGAGGGAAGCCAAGGCTGCCTGTTTCAATCAATAAATAAGAGGGCAAGTTCCTTGTCCACTTCTTGGAAGCATTCATGCCTGAGATTGTTACAGAGGAAGAGGCTTTTAAAGGAAGAGAACTGAAGCAGGGCCAAGCCCTTCTATGCATCTTAAGAAATCAGTAAATTGAAGATTTGTCTCTAACCTGAACCATCCCAAATGATTCTGCGTAACCCAGCCCTTGTTCCCAAGGTTCTCACGTTGCTTATCTGCTATGTGCACTGATTTTCCCTTGAAATAAACAGTTGGTGTTCATGTGAGCCAGCATCGAGGAAATCATGAAAAAGTGCAACCAAGACACTCAGCAAGACATGCTTCTAAGGACTGTCCTTCCCAAAGTGTCAGTATTTATTTACCTTCTCAGGAAAAAACATTAAATTCATGAGTGTATATTTGAACTACAGAAATAAGTTCTTAGCACCAGGGTCCGTTTTGTGGTTCTCCAGACATTTAATAGCTTGCTACAAAAATAAAATCCTCGTCATTATCGGACAGGCAGTCTTAATAACAAACAGGGTAGATGTAAAAAAAATTGATAAATTCATCATTTTTTCCTTTTTTGGGCTAGAAGTGGGAAAGAATTTCTTAAAGCAGCAATTATTAATGGACTGAGAGGGTTTGCAAAGAATTATGGAAAACCCCTACTCATCCTTGCAGACTTGGGGCATCACAGCCGCCCTGTGAAAGCTGCCCCTCGTGTGTGCCCCATGGCACACCTGGGCCTCCCACCACCCTAGTGACGCTCACTTCACTGCCTTGTGAGTGTTGGTTGCCCCTCCCTTACTCTGGCAAGCGTGAGATAGTTATCCCAAGATTGAAGGCGTAGAGAAAAGATAATATAAATTAAAACTGACTCAATACACCAATTTTAAGGATTCATTGACTCCATCTAGCAAGGAAAACATTCTCATGTTCTCATTCAGCTGTTACCTGTGCTCAGACGCTGCACACCTGCCTGGAGGGCATCACTGCCTGCCTCATGGGAGACTCCAGGAGACACGCTTGGCCTTTCTTGCGCACCCCGCTGCATCTCTGTCTCTTCCTCCGCCTCCCAGCAAGTGCAGGCTCGCCCGTGGCTGCACTGCGAAGACGCAGCTCTGTCTGCATGGGGGCCTGCAGGCTCCTACACAGGCTAATGCCGTAATCTGGTGTGAGCACCTTCTGGAAGGTTCGCAGGCTGATATTTACATGCTGTTAAAGAGTTCCTAGGAGATAGTGGGTTTTGGCTGGGCTTTCCAGACAGTGCTTTAATTTTTTTTTTAATAATGCACACACATCAAAAGTTAAGCACATTCATTTCTTTAATGCTTTAACAGATCTTTGGCTTTTCCCCATTTTCCAAATGTCTTAGAATCAGGCCTGCATAGGAACTATTTCGTGAACTTCATAAGGGAACGACTTCTGTATATTTGAATCCCCAGTGCCATGTGCAATACCTGGCACATAAAGGAGGCTTAATGAGTTAGACAAGGACTAGAAATGAAAATAGCTAAAATTCACTGAATATTTTCTCTGTGCCACACACTGCAAAGCCTTTTATGTGATTATCTTATGCAATCCCAATAGCCCCCACCCTGTGCACTATGTATTACTGGCACCACACTTTGTAAATGCAAACCACCTGGGGCTCAGAAGTGTGAAAAGACTTACTCAAGTTTGAACCTAGGTCAGTCTAGTTCCAAAGCCCTGGTGTTTAACCCAGCACAATAAGAGGACAACAGTTGAACTAACCCTGATTTTAGGAACTGTAAATATTTGGGTAGTCTACTGGTTTTTTGATGTATCACAAAACTGAAATAATGCACCCAACAGCATGGCACATGCGAGGCCCAGATAGGCGGGTCCACCCAGGGCTGCAAAGCCTTCAGGCCAAGGCAGCACAGTCCCTGGAGTCCCAAAGTCTGATTTTGAGCAGTGGAGATTGACACTCAAACCTCCATAGAGCCTGAATTCTCCACCATTGTTCTTGCTCTTCAAATAGTCTTCTCCAGGAGAGAAGCATTGTATCAAGATTGCAGCATTATGTTATCTAGGTGTGCTGAGAGTTGGCTGGATAACTCATTAAAAGGGATTGCTTTCTCTGATTTATGGGATGGCAAGCTATAATTGGAAGGGCACTTAGGCTGAGCAGCAGTACGTGACTTGCCTGAAATCCCAGTGTGGACCAGTGGCTGATATTAGAGCCCAGTCTAACCCTGCAGTCCGGTGTGCTTTCCATTACACCAGCTTCCTGCCCTGACAAAGGCTTGCTGGGTGTCAGAGTTTGAGCGGAGCAGTGTGGAGTACTCTTCAGATCTGTATGAAACCCTAGGAGACCAAACCTGGGAGTTTTGTGCAGAAGGGACCAGGTTGGAAAGAGCAGGAAAAATTCATTTAATAAAGAAATGGCTCAGTCATTAAAAAAAAAGAAAAAAAAATGGTGAACTACCTCTTGTATTATCCTGGATGGAGCTGGAGCCCATTCTTCCAAGTGAGGTATTACAAGAATGGAAAAACAAACATCACATGTACTCTCCATTAAATTGGTACTGATTGATCAACACCAATGTGCATATATGGGAAGTAACATTCATTGGGTGTCGGGCAGGTGGGAGGGGGGAGGGGATGGGTAAATTCACACCTAACCAGTGCAGTGTGTGCTCTGTGCTGTCTGGGGGATGGGCACACTTGTAGCTCTGACTTGGGAGGTATAAAGGCAATCTATGTCATCAAAGCGTTTGTACCCCCATAATATTTTGAAATTAAAAAAAAAAAAAAAAGAAATGCCCATGGGGAGTGCAACGGTGCAGTACTGAATCAGTTCCATGATGCCACTTAGAAGAAGAAGATGGCTCCCTGGTCTCCTCCTGGTGCTGGGCGGCAAGAGAACCACCTGCACGTAAAATCCAAAGACCAGTATCTCAGTCTCTGCTCCATCACTTACACGCCATGAACACTTAGGCTGGTCGTTCATGCTCTGGGCCTTTGTTTCTTCTTTATTCGTGATATAAAGAGGCTGTCCTGGGTGACTTCTAGAATATTCTAGCTCTGGCATCCTAGGATTATTCTGGACTGGGATTATGTAAGGTTAGGTCTGATGTCCTAAGGCTACTCAGAATATTCCATGCTGCTGTGGCTATACCCTGAGGGTCACCTCTCCCAGGTTCCTCTGAATTTTGCTTTAGAATGCAGAGCCAGATGATAAATTGGTCCTAGGTTTTTAACCTCTAGGATTCCTCCATTTTCCTGGGAATAAATGTATGCCTCAGTGTTTCTGTTTCTAAAGCTGTTAAACATGACTTTGGTCATAAACCTCAGCCATTCAATAGAAATTTTACCCAAAATAATTTATTAGCAAAGTCAAAGAGTCCTGGAAAGAAAAAGCCCAAGTGGAGATATCCATGGAGGTTTTCCCCAGAGCCATGTGTGCTGCTTCTGGGGAGGCTCAGCAAAGCTTTCTGGGAGGAAGGAAGCAAGATTTGTGGGCTAGAGCAGAGCCAGGCATCTCTCCACCACATTTCTCCAATGCAGCTATGGGATATACCACCTTGGGACAAACAACCCTCTCCCTTGCTTCTTGTGTCAAGTTATTCATTGTTGCATAGACAAAAGTCACCCCTCCCAACTTATTGGCTTAAAACAACAAACATTGATTATTCCACAGTTTCTGTGGATCAGAAATTCAGAAGCTTAGCTAGGCAGTTGTGGCTTAGGACCATTCCTGAGTTTGCAGTCAAGTGGGGCTACAGTCGTTTGAAGGCTTGACTGGAGCTAAAGGATCTGCTTCTGTAGTAGTCTGCTCAGGCTGTCATAAAATGACACAGGCTGGGTGACTTAAACAGCAGACATTTATTTTCTCACAGTTCTGAAGGAGGCTAAGATTCATGACCAAGGTGCCAACAAATTCAGTGTCTGCTGAGGGCTCTCTTCCTGGCTTGCAGATGGTGACCTTTTCACTGTGGCCTCACGTGGCCTTTCCTTGGTGCATACATAGGGGAAGAGAAAGGGAGCAAGCTCTCTGGTGTCTCTTATTATAAGGGCACTAATCCTGTTGATCAGGGCCTCACCCCTTTGCCCTCATTTAACCTTAATTACTTCCTCAGGGCTGGGCGCGGTGGCTCATGCCTGTAATCCTAGCACTCTGGGAGGCCGAGGCAGGAGGATTGCTTGAGCTCAGGAGTTCGAGACCAGCCGGAGCAAGGGTGAGACTCCGTCTCTACTATAAATAGAAAGAAATTAGCCAAACAACTAAAAATAGAAAAAATTAGCTGGGCATGGTGGCGCGTGCCTGTGGTCCAAGCTACCTGGGAGGCTGAGGCAGGAGGATCGCTTGAGCCCAGGAGTTTGAGGTTGCTGCGAGCTAGGCTGATGCCGCGGCACTCTAGCCCAGGCAACAGAGTGAGACTCTGTCTCAAAAAAAAAAAAAAGAATTACTTCCTTAGAGGCCCCTTCTCCAAACAGAGCCACACTAGTGGGTATGGCTTCAATCTATGAATGTGGGGGGGGACATAAACATTCAGTCCACCACAGCTTCCAAGATGGCATATTTAAATGATGTTGGTGTTGGCAGTTCCTCCCCATGTGGGCCTCTCCATAGACTCTTTTATCGTCCCCATGCCATGGTGCTTGGCTTCCCCCAGAGAGAGCAATCCAAGAGAGGAAAGTAGAAGCCACAATGCATTTTATGACCAAGCCTCAGAAGTCACACATTGTCATTTCTGCGAAAGCCTCCTGGTCACAAAGCTCAGTCTTATTTAATGTAGGGACCCCACAAGGACATGAATACCAGGAGGCAAGAGTCATGGGGGGCCGTCTTGGAGGCTGGCTGCCACATCTCTGGATGAAAAGACATCATGGTACATATGTTTGGGAAACTAGCAGACCCAGAACGGAGTAAAATCCTAGCTCTACTTCTTATAAGTTATGCAAAACTAAACCTCTCTGAGCCTGTTTCTCCATCATTAAAATAATAACACCTTCCTCATAGGATGGCTGTAAGTACTAAATGACAGAATGGATTTGCTAGGTCACAAATAGTGGCTGTGAAGTAGAAACACTTCCCCTCCCAGGCCTTCTCTGTTGCCCCACTCCCTTGCTATCTCCACCTTCTTGAAGTTTGTGTACACTTTACATACCTCCACATACAATGATAATACAGGACAAGAATTCCAGAATGTCAGAGTTACAAGGGACTTCTGTATCATCTATTCTACTAGTCCCCAACTTTTTAACTACCGAGGCTTTTTGTTTTGTTTTCTTCCCAGTGAGCCCATATTTCAAAATACTTCTGTCCACCAAACAAATTATAGTAATTACATATTTTGTTTCCCGCTATAATCAAAGGCATGCATAACTGCCCATCAGAACAGCGAGGATCATCATTGTTTCCACAATGAATTATGATTGTTTTGGTGAAGCGTGGAGCAGGTATTATAATATTTCAGGGCCCCAGAAAGCTGGGGGGGGCATTTATGCAAGGTCACTCAGAGTAATTAATGATAGAACTAGGGCTCAATCTTGGACCTCCTGATTCTAAACCGGTGATCACTCTCAGATTCTAAGTGGTCAACTCTTATTTATTTGACATGATATGCCATGCTATATATTTCATGATATCTGATGTGATAAGAGATCTAAGTTCCCTTCTAATCTAACATTGTAAAACTCCAGGATAAAGTATCTACTTTCTCAAGGCCCTACTTACACGGCTGGCACAAATGGGCAAGACCTCCACACCCACAAATGTAGACCCATACACCACAGAAGTGGTGTTTATGGGTCTGTGTGGCCTCCACGAAGGCTGTCCTAGCAGCCAATATGCCGCCTGTAAGTTCTGCAGCTATTCAGTCTGAGCTTTAGGATAGGGGGCTAGTTTTGTGTCTTCAAGTTTGCTGGCCTACACCCCAATCACAAAGAGAACCAGCTTCTCACTGACTAATAGAAGTCGAGTCAGCTTAGGGTGCGAGAATGTCATCCTGAGCCTACCTGTGTAGAGGAGGAGGTGAGAGAGGGCGTGGTTTAGCACAGACTCTGTCTTGCCACAGAGAATAAGAGCTGAGAAATATCTGGGCTCCATATTCATCCTAGGGTGGGCCGTCATTTTTGGACTGGAAGGTCAGCATTACACCTTCTCTGAAAGGGAACAGAAAAGAATCAAAGGGAGAAAAGGCCAAGAATTACAAGGGGATCTCTACAGCCTAGAGAACTAGTGCCTGTGAGCAAGTTAAGTGGGTCAGTTGTTTAAAAAACAATACTTCACAAATGTTTTTACGCTCTTTATGTATATGTATGTTTGTGGGGTTCCTCCTGCTTTAGTTCATAGTAAAGTTCCTTTTGAATGCTGCCGTCTGCCTCAGATTTATTAAGGGGCACAAGGAAGAGGATTTTGTATTTTCTATACTTGGGCCAAAATTTTAAGCAGGAGAGGTAAATCTCTAAGGACAGATGTTGTCATGGCAATAAGACTCAAAGGAGAAAAGCTGGCAGGAGAGAAAAGAAGTTCAGGGGAAAAAAAGATCAGATAAAAGTTTTCAGTTGAGCCCTCCGCCTTGGAGAGAAAATATCTGAAACTCGTATTTGTTCAAAGCCTGGAAGCTGTTCCGTGCCTGGAGGAGAGCAGTAGGGTTCAGTGTCAGACGACTGGCAAGCTTGAATGTCAGTGTGGCCGCAATGCGAGCCCTGAAACCTCGGGAGCTCCATCGACAGCGGTCCAGAGAGATGCTGTAATGTCAATTACATTTAATGTCACTGCTCTGTACTCTCTCAGCTAGATGTGTTCCATGGCAAGAGATTTTTTTCCCTAAAGAAAACCTTTAGAAAAAAGAACAAACGTCCTCAATGAGCTTCGTTTGAGGGCAATCTGTACCAGCCCAGTGTCTGAAGAGATTTTTTTCAACGTGCTTCTTGCCCTTCAGGTATTTATACACAACCTCCACGCTCAAGGTCCTTTCCCAGGCACTACTGAGTATGCTTGGGACATATATGGCACACGGCATGAAAAGATACAGGGGGCAATATGCAGGCAAAGGAAAAAACTGACAAGGTACTTGGCAAATTTTTCCCTAATTTGAGCTTTGGAGGCAATCAAAAGTGGTTGCACCTTGAGGGCTTGGGCTGCCATAACAAAAGTACCACAGACTGAGTGACTTAAACAGCAGAAATTTATTTTTGCACAGTTTTGGAAGCTAGAAGTCTGAGATCAAGGCGTTGGCCGGGGTGGTTTCTTCTGAGGCTTCTCTCCTTGGCTTTTAGGTGGCCACCTTCTCCCCGTCTTCACATGGTCGCCTCTCTGTGCCTGTGTGTGTCCTGATCTCTTCTTATAAGGGCACCAGTCATAATAAATTAGGACTCACCCTCATGACTTCACTTTGACTTTGAGAAGACTCTATCTCCAAATACAGTCATACTCTGAGGTACTGGGGGTTAGGACTTCAACATATGAATTTTGGGGGGACACAATTTAGCCCATAACAAGGGGCATTTGGTTTAGAGGAGGAAACAATTCCCACACATGTGAAAATCTTGCAAATCTACCAGCAAGGCTGCCGGCTACATGCCAGGCGTGTGGTATTCTGGGAGGGAACTCAGGAGATGGAGAAATTGTCAAGAGCCAGCGTGGTTTGAAGCAGGCCTTCCTGAAGTGGTGGGCATCGAGTTAGCTAGAAAGGCAAGTAAGATTTGAGTGAGGGCCGAGGGAGGGATCAGGGGTGGAGGAGGGAAATGTTCAGACACGCTGGCAGGATGTTGAATAGATCAACCTTGTGAGACTGGAGCGTTCATTTTGCGGAAGAGGAGAAGAGAAGAGCTTGAGAAAGTGAGCTGATGCCAGAGTGTGGAGGGCTGGGCTACGGACAGACTTTCTCCCACTGAACACTTTTAAGCTGGGTAGTTAAACGTAGCAACAATAACACATGTTATTACAATGATTAAGATTTTTCATAAACATGATCTCATTTGCATACTACAAATACTCAACGAAATGATCAGGGTATCATCTGAGCCATCCTCGAATGGTTATTACAGGAAATGAACATGGAGAGAGTTTAAATTGCTTTCCCGCAGATCGAAGGGCTACAATCAGACAGGCTTGTGAAGAATGCTCTGGAGAGGGACAAGACAGCAGGCAGGGAGCTATTGGAAATTAGAGCAGGAGTGAAGTGATCAAAGCCTGAATTAAGGGAGTGGTTCTCGAACTAGAAAAATGTCAACAGACATAAGACGGTGGCTTTGATTAATGAACATGCTAAAAATGAAGATGCTACGAAATAAGCAAAATGCCCCTGGGAAGGGTAACGCATTTGGTTCCTATCAGACTCCGTATCTCAGCCTGAATTAGTTGATCAGATTCTCCCTGACTTTGGCAAGTAGGAGCAGGGAGAAAGTAGGCGCAGCTCTGTTCCCACATGTCTCACGGGCACTGAGTATATTACCTTGTAATCGTGCATTCGCATATCCGTCTCCCCACTAGAGTCTGACTTCCTGTGCTGGAAAAATGGCAGTACAGTATTTTACTCATTTTCGTATACCTAATACCTCGCACGATGCTTCAGTTGTTAGAAGTTCAATAAACACCTTAGAATGAATGAGCGAGCAGGTGGGGGCACCAACACGGGGAGGAAAAAAGCATAAAAAGCAGAAGCTAAGGACTGTGAGGACAAGTACCTGTGACTTTCAGGTGCCCACAGGACAGCTTCATGAGCAGTCAGGTAAATCCAACCAAAAGTCATCTCTGTAGACCAAAAAACTTAAAGTAAGTGACTCTGACCACCAGGTCACTGCAGGCAGCAGCCTTTTTCACGTGTGGACTGTGTGGTACAGAGCTGCCGGGGAAATGGCAAGGACGATCTGAAATAACTTGTTCCACACAATAGGGTTCTAGGCAGAAACCAGTGAGTGGTTCCCTCTCCATGGCCTGGCTCTGTTGGTGCTCCAGAAGTCCTTTCCCGGAAGCTCCCAGATAGTGTTCCTGTCCTCCTCCCTGCTGCCATCCCCACACTACGTCACTGCCTGGCACGTAGCAGGGGACCCCAGAGCACTTGCTGAATGAACAAGTCAGGCAGTATCAGAAAGGTGGTTGGATAAGATGGAAAGATTCAAAAACCTCAGGCTGAGCTGGGTCTCCTCTTAACGTGTCTATCAAGAAGTCCAGGTGGCCTGGAGTCACTTGACCAGCTGTTCCCTTATTTCCCTGAGATAGAACTTTGACCAGGGGCTCCTAGATCAGTTTGTTTAAACAAGTACTGTGAAATACTGTGAGAGCTACAAAGTTAGATAACAGTCCCTGCCTTCCAGGAATTTATTTGTTCCATGAGGAAGGGAAATGTCTTCCCGGTTAGTGTTGAATTTGGGCTATGCCCTTTCTGCACAGAGCAAATGCCATTCTCATGCATGCAGCAAAAGTACAAAGATTTTGAGAAGCTAAACACCACGTTCTTATCATGGCTCAGTGGGCTTTTCAAAGGCACATGTTGTGGCGTGTATTTTACACCCACCTCCTCTGGTGGTGACTTAGACACCTGCTTCCTGAAAATTCAGGGCCCTGGATATTTTGCCCACCCCTGACAACATCCCAGCCCACCTCCCCTTTTTTGAGCACATGTTTGACTATACAGGAAATATAATACAATTCTTGTCTTGAAAAGCAGTGAATGAATGCTCTGTGAGGCACAGCCACGACAGGGTGCAAGTAGCCTTTCTAAAAAGGGCTGATGTTTCCAGAAGAAGCTAAGACATTAGGCACACCCCAGACCTCAGTCTTTATGGAATACAACATGGCCAGTAAGTTGGCAAAGAGAAGGCTTGCTCAAGATATATTTGTTAGTAATGACAGCACCCAGTTGGCTCTCTTCCCACTATAAATGTCCGGGAGGTACGGACAAGGCTTCTAGAGGACGAGGAAAGAAGTTTAGGGGATGTGGCATTCAGACTTGGAGTTCTTCAACAGAGGATCTGTTCATCTCTTAGAATGTCTGAAGTTTAGGGGTAAGATCCCCACTGTGCAAGAAACAGTCCTAAGCATCCAATATCCTTCCCATCTGCTGAGATAAGGCAAGAGATGACCTGTGGCTATTATGAGACAGATGGGAAGTAGAACAGGAGCCAGCTCATTTGATGAACACATAAATTTAGATGTTCCTATTCAGAGGGTCAAATTTTCTCCTCATTCCTTGCCATAAGCAGGCACATCCCTGCATGCTAAGCTTTAAGCTGCTAGAATTGCAGACCCCTGATGCTCTTTCCTCTTTCTACTCAGATTCCATCCAAATGCCCTTGTGCAGAGTTCACGCAAATCTGCCACAGCACGGCACAGCGAAAACGCATAAGCTTTGGGGTCAGATAGACCTGGGTTAAATGCTAGCTTTGAAAGCTACTTAAAAGCTCTGCAACCCTAGACATAACAGCTACACTTATGTAGCACTTAAAACATGCCATGTACTATGTGCCCTACAGATATTAACGTATTTAATTTTCACCACTAACTCACAAGGTTGTGTACTATCATTATCCCTATTTTATACATGGGGATGCTGAGGTATGGAAAGATTAAATAACTTGTCTCTAGGTGAGATTTGAATTGACATAGTCTGGCTCCAAAGCCAATGTCTTTAACCACTACTCACTCTATGCTCCCTGTAAGGCAAGTTACATCATCTCCATTCATTTCTTCAACAACCATCTCCTGAGCACCTTCTATGTACCCAGCACTGCACAAGATGCTGAAGATGCAGGCAGGAAGGACATGGTCCTGACCCTCCAGCCTAGCAGGGGACACGTCACAATACCAAACGCCGGTTGGAGCTGTGCACATAGTGCTATGGGAACCCAAAGATGGGGCAGTCAAGAGAGGCTTGCTGGAGGCTGTGGCCTCTGAGGCTTACAGGACCAGTGCAAGGTGGACCACAGGGCCACAGGCAGGATAAAAGGGTAGGGAAGGTTGCTCTAGGTGGAGGAATAGTTGAATGCAAAGACAGCTGTGTTCACATGTGGAATAGGAAGCTGGTCCGTGTAGCTGGAACAGAGCACAGGGATGGAACAGTCATGTGGGATGAGGTTGGAGAGCCAGGCAAGGTCAGATCTCCAAGGGTCTTTTTACCATAGTGCATTTGAAGTTGAACTTGAAAAAAAAAATGCCAACCTAGAAAACAGGTAGTGAATAAATTGGAAAATATAAAACTGAAGGCAAAGAGTCCATCTTGAAGGTGACTTGGTGAAGGTCTAAGAGTCTGCCATAAGCACGCAGCAGGGATAGAGGTCAGAGTCAAATGTGTCCAGGAGGCAGAATCTCTAGGGCCAGGGCCGGCTGAACCTAAAGCAAAGGAAGAGAGAGGGACCAAGTGTGACTCGCAGTTCTGGCTCCGGACACTAAGTGGGGAAGGGCCTCACTCAATCAGATAAGGAATGCAGGAGGCGCAGCACGGAGTTTGAGGTGCCTGTGAAACATTCGAGGAGAGCCACTTCGGCTGGATGTGATGGTCTTCGGGGAAGAAAGAAGTCTGGTGGTACATTTGGGAGTTATTGGCATCTAGGTGTGTGGAGTCCCTGGGCAAGAAGAGAACACCAGAGCCGGGCACGGTGGCTCACGCCTGTAATCCTAGCTCTCTGGGAGGCCAAGGCGGGAGGATTGTTTGAGCTCAGGAGTTCGAAACCAGCCTGAGCAAGAGC
>NW_012147412.1:3516929-3523744 GCF_000956105.1 Propithecus coquereli | reverse complement strand
ATGAAAGAGGGCCAAAGTGAGAACCAGTGTTCACAGGACACACCCATGAGGAAGAAGAACCGATGACAGGGAGCAGGAAGGAGGAAATCCTCAAGAAGAGGGTGTCAAGAATGAGGACGTGCTACGGAATTGGAGAGTGGGCCTACCTCTACTTGTAGGTGGGTCTACATGTCTAACTCCCCACCAAGACTGTGATCTAAGAGCAGGGTTGTATCTAATTCATCTGTTTTCCCCAAACAACAGGCACTTAATACATAAGAAATAGGGAAATAATAAGAGGCAATATTTATTGAGTGTGTATATGTGCCAATCTCTAAAACATTTTGTATGGATTGGGTGCTCATGCCTGTAATCCCAGCACTTTGGGAGGCCAAGGCAGGAGGATCGCTTGAGGCCAGGAGTTTGAGACCAGCCTGGGCAACATAGCAAGACCTCATCTCTATGAAAAATGAAAAAGATTTCTCTAAGTGTGGTGGCACTTGCCTGCAATCCCAGCTACTGGGGTGGCTGAGGCAGGAGGATCGCTTGATCCCAGGAGTTCAAGGTTGCAGTGAGCTGTGACCATGCCCCCTGTACTCCAGCCTAGGGCAACAAAGCAGAATCCTGTCTCCAAAACAAACAAACAAAAAACAAAAAAATCCCACTTTGCATAGATAATCTCATTTAATCCTCACAACCATGATATTGATATTGGGTACATAATCTTTTTTTATGGAATATTATTCAGTCTTAAAAAGGAAGGAAATTCTGCAATACTTGACAACATAGATGAACCTGTGGACACTATGCTAAGTGAAATAAGCCGGTCACAAAAGGACAAATATTGCATGATTCCACTTAATATGAAGTATTCAAAATAGTCAAACTCATAGAATGGAGAATAGAATGGTGGTTGCCAAGGACTGGCGGGAGGGGGAAATGGGGAGTTGCCAATCAATTGGTATAAAGTTTTAGATATGCAAGTTTAATCAGCTCTAGAGATCTGCTGTACAACATTGCACCTATAGTCAGCAATAATGTACACTTAAAAATTTAAGAGGGTAGATCTCACGGTTAAGTGTTCTTAAAAAGTACAATACAATGCAATAAAAAGGTACATTCTCTTTTTACCTGCATTTTGTAGATGAGGAACATGAGGCACAGAGAAGTTAAGCAACATGTGCGAGGTCACACCGCTCATCTGTAGTAGGGCTTGATCTCACCCAGGCAGTCTAACTCCAGTGCCCTTGCTTTTAACTGCTACGTGATACTGCTCTCCAACCAAGGAAAGATAACAGCTGAATCTATTACCCCTCCCAGGGATATCTGGATTTTAACAGAAAAAAAAAAAATTCTGAAACCTTTATGAATGGCTAATCTGACAGAATTATAAGCATCACTATTAGAACTGAGGGGAAATAATGCCGGGAGGTATGCCTGAAAGCCTCTCATCTAAGCAGCCATGGTGGACACAGCCAGCCCTTCCCTGCTCCCAGCATCTAAGCGCAGTAGTGAGCAGCTGGGAGCTACCTGTGCTGGGCCCAGACCGCGTTTGCTGGTGTCATGGATCTTCCCCTCCAGGGAGGGGTCTAGGTGGGAGCTGAAGAGCAGGAGGCGATATGCAAAGTGACAGATGGGGGTAAGGCAGTAGGTGCTGACTTCCCAGCGCATTCATCAAGCTCACTAGGGCTGGGGAGTACAATGCCATTCAGTGTTACGGGATGAGAAGCACAGCTCACTCAGCACATTTAAAACCATTAGCAGAGCCAACCCCGCCCATGGAGCACACGCTGGCACTGCCAGTGGTGTGCAAGTAAAAGGGGTGTTTCTGGTGGCCTAAACCTAGTCCGTTACCTTGGGCGGTAGTTCTCAACTAGTGAGTCACGGTTAGTGGGTTGGCAGGAAAATGGATCTGAGCACAGAGCTAACCCTTTAATGTCACTCTAGGGCACTGTGGTCCAGTAGAAAACACAGAAATAGAAATAGAATGCAACCCTCCACGGAATTTAAAATTTTCTGGTAGTCATGTCAAAAAGAGCAAAGAGAAACAGAGGAAATTAATTTTAATGTATTTTTATTTAACCCTAAATATGTAAAATATTATTTCAACTTGTAATCAATGTAAAGATATTAACGAGATCTTTATTATACTAAGACTTCGAAATTTAGTCCTATGCAGATTTCACTGGGCCTAGGCAGGGATGCCAGAGATGGCTTTTTATAATACTAAGTCTTCAAAATCCAGTGTATATTTTACATTTATAGTGCATCTCAAGTCCAGTTAGCCACGTTTCAAGTGCTCTGTTGCCACGTGTGGCTTAGTGGCTAATGCGGTTCTAGAGCCCGTAGTCTGAAGGGCTGGGGTGGGGGGAAGGGCAGGCCCCTGCTACATAGTCAGCCAGTGGGATGGGGACAATCCGAGGGATGGAGCAGAAAGGGACCCACCAGCTGGTAACCTGAGGTCCATGTGCAATCAGCTCACAGATCTGCAAGGCAAAGGATACATACCCCTGCACTTTCAAAAAACTCTCAGTCTATTGCTTTGTATGGCTTCTTTTCTGTCAGGATGCTCACCTTGATGTCTCATTTTACTCTCATTTTACCAAACACGTCATCATTCATAAACACTTATTGAGACTACAATATGTGTGAACTGTGCTAGATACTGGATCCAATAATTCCTTATGCATTTGCATGCACTGCAGATCAGAAAGTCTCACACACGAACCAAAGATGTAGGTGTGTTCATTATCTATTGCTGTGTAACAAATGACTACAAACTGAGCAGCCTGAAATAGCACACAGTCATGTCATTATTTCTATGGGTCAGGAGTCCAGCTACAGCGTAGCTGGATCCTCTGCTTAGCATCTCATAAGGCTGTAGCAGTCAAGGTGTCGCTGGTTCTCATCTGGGGGCTCAGCTGGGGAAGGACAGACTTCCCCACTCATGTGGTTGTTGGTGGTAATGGAGTTTCTTGTGATTGTAGGGCTGAGAGTTTCAGTTCCTTCCGGATAGCCATCAGAGACCATCCACAACAGTTCCCCATCACGTGGCCCTCACCATAGGCAGTTTACAACATGGCAGCTTGCTTGTACAAGGTCAGCAGTAGTAGTTTTGTTTTTGTTTTGAGACAGGGTTTCACTCTAGTGCCCAGGCTAGATAGAGTACAGCGGCATCATCATAGCTCACTGCAACCTCAAACTCCTGGGCTCAAGTGATCCTCCTGCCTCAGCCTCCGGAGTAGTCAGAATAGCCGGTGTGCACCACCACACCCAGATAATTTTTCTATTTTTTGTAGACATGGGGTCTCGCTGTTTTCCTCAGTCTGGTCTTGAACTCCTGCCTCAGCCTCCCAGAGTGCTAAGTGTTAGGGTGGAAAGGCTAGTAGGTGTTCTCAGTGCAGGTGGAGAAAGATTTCTCATGCAGAAATTAGGATGAAGTAAAAAAGTTTATTTTATCCTTTAGAAGGACAGAAAGAATGAGAGAGAGAAAAGAGGGAGGGGGACGGGGAAGAAAGCAGAGAGACAGAGTGACATCCCAAAGAAAGAGAAGGGGGTGCCAGCAGCGAGGCCAAGTGGCTCACTGATTTTAAGGGGGACAAAGAGAGAGAGAAAAAAGTGGTGGCTGTCAGTTGGTAACAAAGCGGCAGCAGGTAGATAACAAAAACTGCAAGGATGTCAAAGTCCAAGAGTTGGTTTCCTGCCTTTCTTTGGAGAAGGGATTATCACAGGAGATGTGACTCTGTCCTCAAAATAGGACTTGGAGGCTTGGAGTTTATTTTCCTGCTGTTTACTCAGGAACTCTGTAAAAGCAGATTCTCAAACAAACAATTTTGAAAGAGAGAGACTTACATCTCTTTTCCGTCCATTTAGCTTCCTTCAGAAGTTGTGCAGAAAAGAACTCCTGCAGGGTGCCTGTTAGTGAGAGAACTCACAGGATGGATCTTTAACTGTTACTGGGGAAATTGTGGGATTAGGTATTTTCCTGTTATTTTTGCAAGGCTGCCCCTTTCACTAAGATTATAGGTATAAACCACCATGCTCTGTCCAGCAGGAGTACTTCCAATTTCAGCCTGCTAGGAGGGAGTTTTATACAATTTAACACGCGTGTCAGCCCATCACCTCAGCTGTGTTCTGTTGGTTAGAAGCAAGTCACTGGTGCAGCCCACACTCAAGGGCCTGTGATTTCACAAAGGCATGAATACCAGGAGTTGGGGGGCTGAGAAGCCACCTAGGGTATGTCCCCTGCAGTTACGGTATCCCTACTTAACAGAGTGGGCAGTGAGGGGCAGAGAGAATGACTTTTTCCCCACAAGTCAGCTGAGTGACTTGTAGGGAAAAAGTCATGACTAAGGTCCATGGTTCTGATTCCATGGCCAGTGTCCCTTCTACCACAGAGTGACAGTGAAACATGGGTCCTGCCCTTAGGCAGCTTGCTGAAAACTTAGGGATGGGAGCTAGAAATAAGGTCACCCAGAACTCTGCAGTGCCCCACACAGGTGAGAGACTTGGCCCACGGAACAGGTTGTCGTGATCCCCCACTGGGTTGGGTTTTTAAAAAAATATTATTTTTATTTTTTTATGGTTTAATTTATATACAAAAAAAAAATGCAGGTCTAAGTGTTCAGTTTAATGAGCTTTGACAATTGGATATACCTGTGAAACTACCAAGGGTGTTTAAACCAAGATACAGAACATTCATTTCTATCACCCCAGAAAATTGCCTTGTGCCCTTTTCATTCATTTTCCTACATCCCCACAACCACATTCTGATTTCTACCAGGTCAGTTTTACCTAGTTTTGAAATGAATATAACGGAATCATACAATATGTATTCTTCTGTCTTGCTTCTTTTGTTCAGCATAGGTTTCTGACATACCCACTGAGTTTCTGATGTGTCTCTCTCTGGGCCTATGTGGGGACACCAGAGATGAGACATGGGACTTTGGCCTGGAAAGAAGAAATCATAGGCTCATGTCTAGGAGTAGAACTGCCTGTTTTTGAGAAATTCCATCCAGCCAAGAACCTCCACAACTGTTCCTAGGTGATTTTGCACCATAATCCCCAAATTCTTCCTTCTCCCACTTACAGCTTTGACTGTAGGATGCTGAGGTCAAAGCCGCTGACTGTAGGTTCCCCATCCCCTCTGCCAGGCACTGAGGAAACTGCCCTGAAGAGGCACTCTCTGACCTTAGGCTCACATTTCAACAACTTCTAGGACCCTTGTGGTATCCCTAAAAAAAGTGCACGGACAACTGGATCTCTCGATGCCTTCCCTATCCCACCCTGACACCTGGAATCAAGGTCAAACCTGAAGAATTTTGACTAGATGAGCTTAATTCTCTCTCTCTGGCTCTACCAGAGCCAGTAGCCCATCTGCTGGGGCCACAGTGGAAAGAAGAAAATTTGAGAGAATAAGTACTATTGAAGTCTTTTGTGTTTACTCACACAAACGCAAAGGAGTTATAAAACATGGTCCCTGTTCTCAAAATGCATTCACTGTGCTTTGGGGGATGAGATATGCACATTGCAAATGATGAATATAAGACAATCTAAGCTGCCTCATAAACATTATTAAAATTAATGAAGTAATTAAATTTATGGTAAATACCTCAGCAATTCAGAGATGGAAGAGTCCATTATGAACCAGAATCAGTTGACTTGAGCTAGGGTTAGAAAGAGACCTAGGTTTAGAGCAGTGGTTCTCGAATGGGGGCAGTTTTGTTTCCCAGGAAACATTTGGCAATGTGTGAAGATAGTTTTGATTGTTACAACATAAGGAGGGAGGAGGGTTATGGAGTGGGTGCAACTAGCGTCCGTGCATAGAGGCCAGGGGTGCCGCTGTACATCTTAAATGCACAGAACAGCCCCACAGCAAAGAATTACCTGGTCAGAAACGTCAGTAGTGCCAAAGTTGAGGAGCCCTGGTGTACAGCTGGCAGAGAGGTAGAGAGGAAGTCTTTTATTAAAGGTTGCATGTGTGTATGTGTTAGTGGGAGTTGTAAGCAGGTAGATGGAGGAACAGTACAAACACCAGGCTGCCACCCCACATTGTAATCTGGAGGCAGATCTGGAGGAAGATCTCTCTCCACCAACTAATGATAACCCATCTTCTGGCCCATGGATAGCCAGCAACAACAAACATAAGAATTCCAAAGTTAGAATCTTTTTTTTTTTTTTTTTGAGACACAGTCTGGCTCTGTTGCCTGGGCTCGAGTGCTGCGGAATCAGCCTCGCTCACAGCAACCTCAAACTCCTGGGCTCAAGCGATCCTCCTGCCTCAGCCTCCTGAGTAGCTGGGACTACAGGCATGTGCCACCATGCCCGGCTAATTTTTTCTATATATATTTTTTAATTTTCCAGCTAATTTCTTTCTATTTTTAGTACAGATGGGGTCTCGCTCTTGCTCAGGCTGGTCTCGAACTCCTGAGCTCAAATGATCTACCCGCCTCGGCTTCCCAGAGTGCTAGGATTATAGGCGTGAGCCACCGCACCCTGCCCAAAGTTAAAATCTTAAAATGTTAGCACCAAAAGCATGCTTAGAGAGCTAGTCCAAACCCTTTGTATTACGGGTGTGGAAATTTCTCCCCCTAAAGAGAAGAAATTGATTCCTCAAGGCCATACAGATTGCTCAATGGCAAAACCAGCCATAGAACCGGTGTCCCCAATCCAATGGCCAGTCCCATTTCTTCTGATTTATTTTTGACATCTAACAGTCCACTAACCTTTTGAATATCTCTTACCCACAGTGGTTCCTACTGAGTTGAAAACTACTCTGTAGCTCAGGGGTTTGCAAGCTTTTTCTGTAAAGAACCGGAGAGTAATTATTTTAGGCC
>NW_012147412.1:3506899-3508314 GCF_000956105.1 Propithecus coquereli | reverse complement strand
TCATTTGTTTGTTTTGTTTTGCTCCTAATCTTAAATACATAAAACTAAAATAAGAGGAGTTAAAAATTCCCTCCAAGACCCAAGAAATTCTTTTCTGTAATTTAATTTTTTCTAAACTCTGTGGCTACCCAGAAATATCTCTCAATGGAACCGATGGGGCAAGTGAAATTTCTGTACCCTTTATATTTGAGGGAAGAGAACAACTATCTCAAACTCAATGGTCAAACTATTTTGGGGGAAGTAAAAGAAATGATCACCTAAATCCTATTTTGGGATGATGTATATTATTTTGGAAATCCATTTGGGGAAGAAAAACAAAGATCTTACCATATACTTTTTATGCTGTGTGTGAATATCACACAAATGTGTACCGTGATGGTATTTAGAAGTAATTTTCAACCGAGTTTTAGATTTGGGAACTACTTTCTGACTCCTGAACTACTTTTTTTCCCCCGACCATTTTCAACAGCTCAACCCTTACCACCCCAGGATCTTGCTCTACACGCCCCTACACTGTGCAGGACACAGGCATGACGCGGCTGGCGACGGGTGCCTGCGGGGAGGGTGGGCTTCTTTCCATCTGAGGGAAGACGTCATTTCTGTAAAAGGACAGGGCGATGACATTTTTATTCTCCCTCCTGACCTGTTTAAACACCATCCAGCTCATACCGTTGTTCTTAATTCACACTGCTTAGATGATGAATAATTTTTCTTCCTTTGTAATTTTGCCAAACCCTGCCCAGAGAACAGGGCAAACTGGGGCTACTTCCCAGCACCTCTCAGGGATCTCTGAGACCCCTGGTGGTGTGAGTGAGGACGATGGAAACTGATCTTTGTCGGACTTACAGCCTTGGACTCCCCTGCGCAGTCCTCAAGAGTCTCGTATTTCTGAGAGACGAATACCGTCCAGTGTTCTCCAGCCCCGACCTTAGTTTTCTTTACCTCCCCTTCGCTTTCATACTTTCACACTTTCTCACCATCTGCATGCCTATGAAGAGAGGATTCCACCCAATCCTGCTCTAACATGCTCTTTTCTGGGTGTGGGCGGAGTCTTCTCTGCGGCTTAGTGGTTTCGAATGCTAAACAGAGCAGGAGACAAAATTCAATCCTTGGCTCTGCTAAGTTATATTTATTTCTCTAGCATTTCAGGCCTGGAGCTTCCAAGGAGAAAAAAATGTGTGTTTTGATAAAAAGGAAGGGGTGGGTGGATTAGATGTGAAAGTAACACAGTTTCTGGAAAAAAAAAACAAAACAAAAAACAGTGCCCCAGGAGTCCAAAGGCCTGGGTTCTAGTCCCTACTTTGCCACTGCCTTGCATCAGTGTCACTTGACACTGGGCTGCCTCAGTTATAAGGTAAAGTGGTGAGATGAGGGGTAGTCCTGAACTATGTTTAGGAGCACACATTCCAAAACAG
>NW_012147412.1:3503854-3506849 GCF_000956105.1 Propithecus coquereli | reverse complement strand
TGTTATGTTTTTTTGGGGAAATGCCCTTTCATCAAATTAAAAAACAAAACAAAACTTACTGCTTTCTGCCAGGATATTGGTGTTCTAGGGCTCTTAGAAGATCTGACTTTGAAAACCCAAAGGACAAAGGAAACATAAAGAGCAGCAGGAGCCTGTGCCCTGGTGTCTGGGTCCCAGCACATGTGGTTTCAATCACTGAGCCTGGCGCCTTCCGCCGGCCGCCCTTGCAGAAGCCCAGCAGTTTGGGGCGCCCAACTGACTTCTTTGTTTGCAAGGAGCTGGGCGCAGCCAGGGTGGCCGCCTTCAGGAAAGGTTTTAGACTCAGCCTTCTCCTTTCTATAAAATTCTGGAAATCACAGAGCAGCCCCAGGCAACAGGCTGCAGGCGGCCTGCTCCTGGGAGCTCGAGATCTCAGGGGACAGCCTAATCCCGAGACCTCTTGGCCAGCACTGTCCAAAGCAAACACTGAGCAGATGGCCCAAGCACTGGCCTCTGGTGAAATTGTTTATTCTTAGGCGATGGCCATCGCTCCTCTGGGACCCTGCACACTCCACCAGCCTTTTCTCCTCTTTCACTCCCGGATCTCACCCCTGCTCCTTCTAAATGGGATGCCTCTGAATTTGACACCACTTTGTGAACTTTAAGAAGGATCTGCAAGGAAAATCCAGCATTCCGTGGTTTTCTAGAAGAGATGGGTTGAGTGGAAACTGATATGGGGAACTGGACCCATGAGGTTTACTTACCCACTTTGGAATGAGAACAAATCCTGTCAGCCTATGTTGGCAGCTAAGACCAAACACCATTAGCCAGCCCATAAGTAAGATTCCATTTATGGTAAGTTACTAGCTAAGGGTATACTTTGGGCCTACATTTCAGAAGGTATTACTTAAAAGTAATAATCTAGGTTCCAGGCATGAAATGTTACACTGGAAATACAAACCTACGGAATCATCTTACTTCAAACAATCCAATACCTAGCCTGCACCTCTGAAATATCTATGACGGACATCCCATTCAGGATTTTGATTTTCACTGTCCCCTCTTGTGACATTAACTGTCAATACTTAGCTTTGACCACGTATACAGATAGTGCATAAGCTCTATGAATCAGGGTCGTATTTTTTTTTTTACTTTTGAGAACATCAGCATAAACCTTACGAAGAAGTTTGACAATTTTCTCAGGTATTTTGTTGTTCTGGAGGTGAATAAAGAAAAAGGAAAATTTCACAGGATCAAACCAGTTAATTTGCCTATTGCTGCTGTTGGATTTATTGCAGCTGGTGTCCATGAAACCAGGCCCTCCCCTTGCAGTGCATTTGTCACACTGCTGACAGAGCTCACGGGCTGGAGTGCAAATCCGAACACGAAAAACCCCTGCTGAAAACTCCCACTGGCTCCTCTTTGCTATGCACCCAGGATAAACTCTAATCTCCTTAGTATGTTTTGTTAAAGAAAACATTAATCGTGATACTTGTTAAAGATAGTAAGAAAGACTTTATTCACAGGGAGTGTAGGAGAGGAAAAAAAGTCTTTTCCTTCTACCCTTCTAGGTTCTCAGCTGGGGCTCTATAACAAAAGACAGATTCACTAAGAGAGGCATACAAATACATTTACTATAAGGAAATGAAGGCCCAGAGAAATGGTTAGACCTGAGCGTTTTTATACTAGGTTTGATGAAGAGTGGAAAGTCATGGAAAAGGGTGTGAGCTAAGAGTAATAAACAGGAGGAAAATTTTCCAAGGCCTGTTCATTTCAGATTCCACTCAGCATCCCTGTGTCCTTAGAGATAAGGATGCTCCTTTCCTCCAGGTATAGGGAGGGCACCTCTCACATGAAGGCTACTGACCTGCTTTAGGGAAAGGCCAGAGAGTCCTTCCTGTACCTGCTGTTTCTCAAGTTCCTTCAGCTTAAAATATTCAATATGCCAAGGTGTCATATTTTGGGGTAGCATGTCCTGAACCCCATCAGTGGCAAGTATAACGGCATTTTGTAGTGGGGGAGAGAAATGGGGCTCAACTCCAAATACAATAAGGAAAAGTGGAGATTTATAGCCAAGGAACAGGACAGAGGGATCAGCATCATAGATGGAAAATTACTAAGAAGTACGCTAATTCTTTGCTAAACTGACCTAACAAGATTTTTGCTGAAAGCAGGCCAAGGAGATAAGGATTGAGGGTGATCAGACCAAGAGAGGGGGATTTTCACTAAACTGACTCACTAGGATTCTTGCTAAAGCTGGAGTAAGCAGGCCAGGACAGAGCCCAGGCTTAGGCCTAGTGAAAAGTAGGACTCAGAGGAGCCCGACTAGAGTTAGGTCAAGGAGAGAGTCTTTATCTTCATGAGAACTTTTCCTGATTTTGCCCTATCCTACTTTTCCAGCCTCTTTTCCAGTCATTAGATCCTGATGATTCTAAACTGAAGTCATTGGAAACTTCTCATCTTTCCCTGAACATATCTCCAGGTCATTCCAACAACTCTCGAATTCCTTAGTGGGCAATTATAACCTCAGAGCACAGAGAAATTAAAAAACAATGGGGAAACTATTATTCAGGAAATATCCATCTCCACGCGGACCCTCCAGACAGCTTTCTGTATGTGACAAATTGCCCAAAGTTATCATTCCTTTGCCAGTTCCCTTATTAGGGCTGCTGCCCACTCACTAGCAGTGTGCCCTGGCGTGGGACTTAATCGGCCTGGGGGAAGATAGAAATCATGGCTATCTATCTTTGCAATTTGCTCCAAAAAAGCACTATTTGTGCTAGCAGAGGTTCTGCCTCGGCACTTGGGTTCCTTTCTGCTCCTTCCTTAGAGGTTTCCGACATATTTGTGCCCCTTCCCCAGGGCTGTTACTTTCTGTTCACTTTTGTACTCCTTATTATAACAGCTAAGATATATTTCATACCATGTGCTTTAAAGCAAGTGTCATTGTATTTACTCCTTACAACAGCTATGTGAAAAGGTACTATTAATATTAATATGTTTATTTTACAGATGA
>NW_012147412.1:3488989-3490860 GCF_000956105.1 Propithecus coquereli | reverse complement strand
ACATTCAGAAAATATTTATTGAACATTTATTATGTTTCAGACATGTATTAAAACTAACTTAATTCTCTTAACATGCTGTAATCCTCATTTAATGCCCGTGAGTTGGGTACAATTAATTCCCCCATTTTACAGATTAGAAAACTAAGACAGAGAGAGAATGAAAAACTTGCCAAAGGTTAACTTGAAAATAATATATTTTGTATTTGAATCACTGATTTTAACAACTACCTTATATTGCTTCCCAAGAGATCCCTTGAAAAAACTCTTGGAACAACGCAAACAACATGAGAGAAGAGATAAGAAAATTAGAGGATCAATCTAGGAGGTCCAATACCTGAAAAATAAATGTATAAAGAAGACAAGAAGGCCAAGGCGGGAGGATTGCTTGAGGGCAGGAGTTCAAGACCAGCCTGAGCAAGAGTGAGACCCCATTTCTACTAAAAATAGAAAAAACTAGCCAGGCATAGTGGCACAGGCCTGTAGTCCCAGCTACTTGGGAGGCTGAGGCAGGAGGATTGCTTAAGCCCAGAAGTTTGCGGTTGCAGTGAGCTACGATGATACCACTGCACTCTAGCTGGGGCGACAGAGCAAGACTCTGTCTAAAAAAAAAGAAGAAGAGGAGAAACTGAGAGGAATTATTTTTAAATAGTACAACAAAATTTCCTGACACTTAAATGAAATGAGTCTTTAAACATCATTTAGGCATCTCATAAAACATGAATTTAAAAAAAAGACCTACACCAAAACCCATCATAGTAAAATTTTACAACTCCAGGGATAAAGATAAGGCCCAAAAAACTTCCAGAGATAAAAAGGAGGTCTCTTATAAAACATTGGAAATGAAAATGGCATCAGACCTCTCAATAGAAACTCTGGAAGCTAGCAGTCAATGGAGCAACACCTGAAATTTGAGTGAAAATTATATCCAACCTAACATTTGATATCCAGCCAAACTCTGAATCAAGTATGAGACACAGAATGCACATAAACTGGTAACAAGTTATCTGTGGAGTGGAACCAAGGGCCAGATGTGGGGGGAGAGACTTACTTTTCACTGTATATCGTTTTGTCCTGTTTGAATGATTACCATATACTTACGTTATTTAAAAAAGTTTTTTAGGTGTGGTGGCTGATGCCTGTAATACTAGCACTTCGGGAGGCCAAGGCAGTCAGGAGTTCAAGACCAGCCTGAGCAAGAGCAAAACCCATCTCTACAAAAAATAGAAAAATTATCAGGGCATGGTAGCACACATCTGTAGTCCCAGCTAGTTGGGAGGCTGAGGCAGGAGAATCACGTGAGCTCAGGAACTTGAGGTTGCTGTGAGCTATGATGATGCCACTGAATTCCAGCGTGAGCAACAGAGCAAGACCCTGTCTCAAAAAAAAAAAAAAAAAAGTTTTTAAAAGCTTTTTTGGGGATGCTAATAATTAACTAGATCTTGGACCATCCATCTCAGGTAATAAAGTACTTGGGTGATTTCTTGTTCCTCACCACCCGTCTACTGCAAGCATGAAGTACCCTGGGTCTGCAGTAAGGAAGGTCAGCCAGAACCAGTTTGCTGCTCTGGTGAAAATGCGAAGATCACCTGGAAGACAGTCCCCTGACAAGGCAAACTCTAGAATCATAGATCATTTGAGTAAACACATGAGTGATTGAATGAATAAATGAGTGCGAGGCAGCCATTTGAGTCATTGGGTGTGGGTGAGCAACAGGAAGAAAGTAAAGTTAAGGGAAATTGCTTGGCTTTACAAATTCTCCCTTGCTGAGACTTGACATTTTCTGTAGGAATATATGCTGGGTGTAGGGAGCCAAATTGCAAAGCTAGGCCTATTCTTGCCAGCTCAGTGTGAGAAGCTGAAGTCTGGGTTGG
>NW_012147412.1:3481959-3486254 GCF_000956105.1 Propithecus coquereli | reverse complement strand
TTTCCCCTCTGTTCAAATCTCTCTGCTGAAGGTAATAAAAGATTTAGGTTTAGAAAGCGACTTAGCAGTTGGAATGAGATAGAGGCTATAAATAGATGTGTCAATGAAATAGGTTAGCGAGGGATCTCGTTCTCCGACAGTCTCCAAATCAAAGGCACACATTCTTGTCTGATCTGTGTACTGGCACAGGCATGCTTGCAGGGGTCTCTGGACAGGTGTATGTATGTATGTATGTTTGTGCATGTGTAAATATGAATACACGCATGGAACAAATATGAGCATATTACTGAGCACAGAGAGATACCTGCTGTATTTCTGAATGGTGGAGTGATCTTTGTGGACCAGGGCGGTAATCTTCCCCTGCCAATTACTACTGGATAAATCAGCATAAAACGTTACTCCCAGATTGTCAACCCCCAGTGATCTCTTTATAGACAAAAGACAATGTCGTTCATCTCTGTATGCCCAGCAAGCACCTAGTATGGTTACAGAGGGGCCGCTCATATTTATTGAACAAATGAGCACTCCTGGTTACTCCCCTCTGGCTGCCAACTATTTTGTCAATGTTCTTGTTAATTTGTGGCACCCAGAGTTGGAAGCATTAGGGATAAGGTGTTTAAGGAAATGTAGAAATCAGTATCCCCGAATAGGAGACCAACAGACCTGTCAGGATCTTGGAATAGTTTGTTATGATTTCAGATTCCCAATGATAATAAGAGAATATGAACAATTCGATACATTTCAGTAGACTAGTTTTCAGTATGAAATCGGCCTGAAGGCAAGAAGATGACTTCTGTAATCTGCCCAAACTTGAGATTCTAGATTACATACAGCCAGACCATGCCAGAATTCAGTAAGTTACTAAAACAAAGACTAAACTTCAAGATTGAAAGGACCTCAAGAGTTCTTTTGCTGATTCCTTAGCCTCCCCAAACCATCTGGGACAGATTTTTGTTCCTTCCCTCTCAGTCTTTTCTAATTAACTCCCTAGAAAAAATACTTCACAGCATCTGACAAATTGATTTGTTTCATAATAAATTCTGCAACTAAAATAAGTTTTTTGGTCTAGACAAAGTAAATATCTGTTTCAGTCGGAACCAATTAAAACAGTGACCTTAAGTTATTAAAAGTTATTAAAATAGAGTATGTTTATATTTCTTGGATAAAGTTCCTCTCAAGGGCCTGATCCTATTTTCTAAGAGTTCCACTTTTTTCCATGGGTCCTTGAACAGTAAATGCACGTGGTTGGAAATTTAGCACATAACCACAAATGGGAACGAAGTACTTATCAAGCTTAAATCCAAGGTAGTCTATAAATCTGTGTCAATTATAATCCTTGTCACTAATAAGAACTATCTTAAAGGTTAGGCATGGCTAATCTTCCCTAAGTAAATTCTGCCCCCTTGTGGATTAAAGCAGCAACAGCAAGGAAAGAAATGGTTGCATGGGCTAGTTCCTTTCAACAATCTTTGAAAATCATGTTACTGGAACAAAATTAGACCCCTTTGTATAAATTGTATAAGGGCTCACTGATGGTGACAAAATACACTGACAGATGAGTATACATTTGTATTTTATACTTTGGCACACATTCAACTAGGACAGTGCCTTCAATATACTAAGCACTCAATAATTATTTCATAGAATATTACAGTTAGAAAAGACTTTAAATACTGGGTTCATCATTCACCTATAAGGATCCCTTTTCAGCCCCTGATACACCCTCATTTGAATGACTCCAGTAATGGAAAATTCACTAAACAATAGGGCTCATTCTCCTACCAGACAAGACTGTTACAAAGTCCAACAACATTAAACCCAAATGGCATTAAGTCTCTTGTAAGAAAATCACATAATTGAAGAACTGTAAGAAGTATTGGATATCTCGCACTTTGTTATTTTATGATTGAATCCGTTATGGCAGCTAGACCTAATTCTGGCCCCCAATGAACAGAACCCAATAAGCCTATTACTTGTTTTGTTGCCTTTTAAGTGTTGGAAGGTAGCTACCATGCTGCCCCTTTGTCTTCCATGCTCCTAACTTATTCCTCTATAGCTGCATCAACTGTTCCTCAGCTGACATGTTTTTCAGACCCCATTGTTTCCTGGTCACAACCCTCTGAATGCCAACTTTTTTGTCCATGTCCCTCTCAGTTTTCAGCATCTAGAACTGAACGCAGATGCTCTGCATGTGCTAGTTTGGCTAGTGTAAAGTACAATGGAGTAACTCTCCATGTTTGGAACAGCAAACCTCCAGGAATGCAGCCATGTCGCCCTAGTGGTCAATGTAAATCTTGTAACCTCCCAGGTCCTCCAGGCCTTTCCCACCCTGTACTTGTATCTAGCTGGAACTTTTAACATTTGTCTCTATTAAATTTCTTCTTGCTTTTGGCTCAAGATCCCAGCTAGCAAGAGAATTATATATCTCCAGTGTATCCAATCAGATTAGCTCTGCTACCCAGCTCTGTGCCATCTACATTGACAAACATGATCTGTGTGTTTCCTACCTGCCAATTTCAAGGTAAAGACAGTGACCTTTGCTGTGGGAAAGAAAAAAGAATAAAAACTGGAGGTGGGCCACGTCTCCACAGGGTCACCCACTAGCCCTATCCGCCATGTAGCCACAGCTGTGTGGTCCTCAGTTTTCTCTCCTCTAGAAGAGAGTGGACAGCATTACTTATGTTGGTCTTGGGGCTCGCATGAGATGATGCATGTGAATGTCTGAATTAATTGTTCATTGTTAATGTAAGGTGTCATTAACTATCAGCTTTTGAAGGATTTGAGGGGGTAGGAGAGACTGTTCTCACCTTTATATTCCCAGCACCATCCATACCTGATAGGTGAAGAGCTCAATGCAATTTTTTAATGTGGATAAATACATGCAAAGTATATATTGAGGTAGGTTGACCATTTTTAATCAGCCTGTGTTTAATCTGAAAACTTCTCGGCTATCTTCTATCACTGCCAGGCTCTCCCTTCTTCTTCCCTGCCTCTCCCTCCCCTCCCCCTCCTCCTCCCATCTCCCACATTCTGTTTTCCTTCCTCCGCCCTCCCTTCCCCTCACCTTCTGCCTTTTCCCTCCCTTCCTGCTCCTCCCCCTCCAAAACCAATCCCTGGACTGGGAATCAGGTGGAAAGTCACTATCTGGTCCCGCTGACCAAAGCCTACAACTCAGGCCACCACCTTGGTTCGTGTCTGTACTCACACCACTAATTTTAGGGACTATAGGAACAAATACTCAGCTCCTTGGGGGAAAAATAACAAGGCACCATACCGATTCCCACTTGTCTGGAATTCCACTGTTAACTCTCAAACTTCATTCCTTTAGCTTTAGGCTTTGTCTAAATGCCAAATAATGTTTGCATTTGAAAAGACATTGAAATGTGTCAGGCCTTTAGCAGCTCTTAGTGAATGAGGTTTTCCTCTTGTGAAGACCCCACAAAGGGAGCTGGCTGGAAAGAGTCTGGGCTTGAGCTGAGTGTGGGGCTGGGAAGGCAAAGATATACAAGAGGAACTTCAGCGGTTCACAGTGAGGGAGCTTGAGGAAGGCTGAGCAGAGAGGACAGGCACTGCCATTTGCTTCCAGGTGGTGCTCCCTTCACCTGGGGTGCTCTTCCACCCCTCAACTCTGCGCAGTAAAAACATGTCTATCTTTTCATACGCACCTCCAGCCCACTTACTCACTCTTGTCAGGAATGATCTTCCATACAATATCATTCATTTTCTTAGGTGTGTTAATGTGGTCGTGGGGAAGAACATCCCTATTGTTAGGAGATGCTCTCTGAAATATTTAGAGGTAAAGTGTCATATCGTCTGCAACTTACTCTCAACTAGTGCAGCAAAAATATATATATATATAGAGAGAGAGCACGTATGGCCAAATAGTAACAGATATCTTGCAAAATTACTTCCAAAGTCTTCACGATCTTGGTTTACCCCCTTGGCATATTTTCTGGTTTTCTCTGTCTTTCACAATGCAACGTGTACAATTGTTAATAATCATAATTGCCATTTCGTGAGTGTGTACTACATACCATGTGCCAGTGCTAGATACTTTACATATATCACATATAATCCTTACAACAACAGTTCAAGGTTGATGTTTTTATTTTCATTTTTCAGAGAAGAAAATGGCTCAGAGAGATCAGGAAATTAATTGGTCTTAACAGCCACCACTTAAATCCAAGACTGACTCCAAAGCTCATGCACTTTCTAGTGCATCATGCTGTCTCTTGAATTGCATAGTGTTTCAGAAACAGTCTAGAAGACACATGTATGTGCACATAAACACACAC
>NW_012147412.1:3479226-3481909 GCF_000956105.1 Propithecus coquereli | reverse complement strand
GAATGCCGATGTATCTACTTTTAAGGAATGTTGTGGTTACCAAAAAACGAATGAATTGTTAAAGTATTTTAAATTCTGCAAGAAGATAATGATTGTCATTGTGGGCAGGGTGGCAAAGGAAGTATATGTATCATTTTTAAAGTTTTTATTTAAAGTATGTGGTATAATCGGGAGCCTCTACTATTGTACCTAATGATTCCTGCCTCCTGGTAGTCCCCTCCTCTTGAGTGTGGTCTGGAACGATAGCATTGCTTATGACAAGCAGAATGTGGCAGCAATGATGAGATTTCTCTCCTGAGTTCCCATCTTGGGCACTTTCTTGTGTTGTTTTTTATGTCACTCACCCGAGGGCAAGCAAGCAGCCATGCGATCAGGCAGCCCTGGGGAGAGGTCCATGGGGTGAGGGACTGAGACCTTCCAGTAACCTCATGAGTGAGCTTAGAGGGGCTCTCCTCTGAGACTACAACTCTAGGCAACAGTTTGGACCTCATGAGAGACCCTGAGTCGGAGCTACCCAGCTAACTCATGCCCAGATTCCCGACCCACAGAAACTGTGAGATAACATGTTTGTTGTTTTGAGTTGCTAAGTTCTGGGGCAATTTGTTATGAGCAATGGATAATACAAAGTACAATATACATACAGAAAAATGCACGATCCTAACTGTACAGCTTAATGCATTCCACAACGTGAACACACCCAAGTAACAAGTAACGCCCAACTCTAAGAGTAACCACTGTTCAGACTGCCAGCAGCACAGAGGAGTTTTTTCTGTGTCTGTATCTTACATAAACAGAATCATATAGAATGTGCTCTTTTGTGTCTACCTTCTTTTGATCAGCCTTACAGTCATCATGTTTAGTTTTTGAAAGCCACTCTGAAATGCCACTGTTTAATCACAATATTTGATCTATTCCAAATAACAGTAAAGAAGAGAGTGAGCTTATGTGTATGTAAAATGGGAGCCTAAGTAAAGAAAGACTGGAAACCACTGCTGCAAATGACCAAAAGTAGAAAAGAAGATGATGAAAAGCTTTGAGGGGACTCTAGAGGAATACATTTTTTGTTAGCTATGTATGCTGGGAGGCAGTATAATATACTGTTTAGGGTATAGGTCTTAGAGTTAAAATGGCTGGAGTAGAACCACGGTTCAACTCCTAACCGTGTGATCTTGGGCAAATTAATCTCTGCATTTCAGCGTCTGCCTGTACCTTGCAGGATTATTGGGAAGATGAAAAATGGAAATGAATAGAAATCAAGTAGCAACGCTTTGTACATAGTAAGTGCTTAAAAATTATTAGCTGTTATTAAGAAATGTTTTATTTGGGAGTTTTAAAATATATAAGATGGCAAATTTGTATTATCTGTCATTTTTATCATGTAGGAGGTAATTTTTTCCTGTGAGTAGAAAATGTAGCTCCCTCAATTGTTTCTGTTTGGTGGTTCTGTCCCTTCCTAGAGAGAGTAAATGAAGGGGACAGAGATGAAGTTCAAACCAGTCGTCTTCTCTTTCTTATTAGCTATGATAGGAAGGTGGGGGTGGGGATGAAAAAGTCAAAGGCTGAATTGAGGCTTTGATTTATCAGCAGATTTCAATTATCAACACAATTTCAATTCTTCATTGCCACGGATCCCTAACAATTGACTATTGTCCCCTTGCTAGTAAGTCTGTGTCTATTTTTAATTTTCCCCTCTGTTCAAATCTCTCTGCTGAAGGTAATAAAAGATTTAGGTTTAGAAAGCGACTTAGCAGTTGGAATGAGATAGAGGCTATAAATAGATGTGTCAATGAAATAGGTTAGCGAGGGATCTCGTTCTCCGACAGTCTCCAAATCAAAGGCACACATTCTTGTCTGATCTGTGTACTGGCACAGGCATGCTTGCAGGGGTCTCTGGACAGGTGTATGTATGTATGTATGTTTGTGCATGTGTAAATATGAATACACGCATGGAACAAATATGAGCATATTACTGAGCACAGAGAGATACCTGCTGTATTTCTGAATGGTGGAGTGATCTTTGTGGACCAGGGCGGTAATCTTCCCCTGCCAATTACTACTGGATAAATCAGCATAAAACGTTACTCCCAGATTGTCAACCCCCAGTGATCTCTTTATAGACAAAAGACAATGTCGTTCATCTCTGTATGCCCAGCAAGCACCTAGTATGGTTACAGAGGGGCCGCTCATATTTATTGAACAAATGAGCACTCCTGGTTACTCCCCTCTGGCTGCCAACTATTTTGTCAATGTTCTTGTTAATTTGTGGCACCCAGAGTTGGAAGCATTAGGGATAAGGTGTTTAAGGAAATGTAGAAATCAGTATCCCCGAATAGGAGACCAACAGACCTGTCAGGATCTTGGAATAGTTTGTTATGATTTCAGATTCCCAATGATAATAAGAGAATATGAACAATTCGATACATTTCAGTAGACTAGTTTTCAGTATGAAATTGGCCTGACGGCAAGAAGATGACTTCTGTAATCTGCCCAAACTTGAGATTCTAGATTACATACAGCCAGACCATGCCAGAATTCAGTAAGTTACTAAAACAAAGACTAAACTTCAAGATTGAAAGGACCTCAAGAGTTCTTTTGCTGATTCCTTAGCCTCCCCAAACCATCTGGGACAGATTTTTGTTCCTTCCCTCTCAGTCTTTTCTAATTAACTCCCTAGAAAAAATAC
>NW_012147412.1:3455882-3473861 GCF_000956105.1 Propithecus coquereli | reverse complement strand
TATATTTTTTTTAAATCAAGAAGGCTTTTGGTGAGTCACTTCTCTCTGTTGCCCGGGCTAGAGTGCCGTGGTATCAGCCTATCTCACAGCAACCTCATACTCCTGGGCTCAAGTGCCCGGCTAACTTTTTTCTATTTTTAGTTGAGATGGGGGCCTGGCTCTTGCTCAGGCTGGTCTCAAACTCCTGCCCTCAAGCGATCCTCCCACCTCGGCCTCCCAGAATGCTAGGGATTATAGGCCTGAACCACTGTGCCTGGCCAAAGCCTCAGTTTCTTGATCTATAAAATGAGAGGGCAATTAGAAAATTTCCAAAGTCTCATTTATTTTTTTGACTGACATTTGATGATTCTGACTTTCTTGAGGCTTTCTCAAATATTCTGTGTAAAGTAAAGCACAGGAAAAATCTCTTCCCATTCAGATATGTGAACAGTTGACTATAGCGGGTCTACTGAGAAAAGTACAATCACCAAGTGGAAGGAGGTGCTTCCACACCTCAGTTGCCATTAGTGGGTGCTCTGCTGTACTGAAACGGTGTGTGTGGCACAACTCCTACACCTGGCGTCAGACAGGAACCTTCTATGGCTTTCTAACTTTGTTACTTGTGAACTTCATGTCCATACAGCCTGGGAAGAAAACAACTCAATTGTAAAAAATGAACCCACCTGTTCCCGACCTATGCACCCAGCACTGTGGCTTCACCTAGGTGGGGCCTTGGGAAATGCTGAGTACCTGTGCTGAAGGCCTGATCTTCGGGGAGAATAAGCATGTGGACTTCAGGGCAACTTGTGCCATGGAGGCTTTCAGTAGGCATTCGAGAAGTGGAAGAATTCTCTGTTAGAGAAATAAGAGAGAAATAGATTTTTTTAAATGCAGCATCCTAGTTTCTGTTAAAAGTTAACCTTGCCCCATCTCTTTGAAGGAGGTCTTAAAAGTTCAGGAGATTCTTTAATAAAATGTAATCTTTAATACCATTTAGAGAATAAAACCTCAAACCAATCTTAACTGAATGTAGGCGGCATTCATCTGAGAAAAAGCACCTCCTTCTAGCACAGAAGAGTAGGGGAAGGGAACTAACAACTGAGTTGCTTTTTCCCAGGCTGTATAGACATGAAGTTCACAAGTAACAAAGTTAGAGAGCCATAGAAGGTTCCTGTCTGACGCCCGGTGTAGGAGCCGTCCCACGTGCCTTTACTGGGCTAGGTGCTTTACCTCAGTGTCTTGTTTAATTCCCATTTTGTAGATGAGAACACCACAGAAAGAGTAATTCTCTCAAGCTCCCAAAGGTCCTTTGTTAAGTGCTCGAGTTGGATGCGAAAGCCCCCACTTAGGGAGAGCCTACAGCTTCCGGGAAGACATTCTGCGTGTGCACAGGGGACAGTCCTTACCACTGCCACCACCCAGCTCCTTCTCCCATGGTTAGATGTTGCAACAGAATCCCCCCATGGAGACTACTCCCCCACTTGCAGTTCTGCCGCTGATTAGCTTTATGACTTGACATTTCAGTTCTCTGGCCGCAGTTTCCTCGTAAGTTAAATCGATGATCTCTAGGGTCTTTCTTAGCACAGATTACTCCTTCAGTGCCTGCACAATGCAAGCCTAGCCACAGGGTGGTTGGAGTGCCCCTTCCCTCTCACCCAGCAGATGGCAGACATTCTCAGCAGCCCCCATGAGCACTGCCTTGCCTTGGAGTTAAAGACAGAGCCCAGGCCCCTGTCCCCTTGGGTAGGTTGAAGAAAAGTATGGAAGGATCTTAGCAATCTGCAGGAATCCTGGTGGCCTCCTGGGTCTAAGGAACTGAGGTTCAGGGAAGACTAGAGGTATGTGCGCTCTGATCTCGTGGCTCCCTGCCTGGTGAAGCCATTTGTGTTCACTAAGGGGCTCCTCCCTGCACTGCTGTATTTAATTCTGGGTATGGTATAAATAGAACTTGGCACACTGTCAAACCACACCACCCACTACTATGTTCTGGTCCTTTTGGGACATCAACCAAATCTGAGCCTCTGATTCCCTCTAGTGGCTTAAATCAGCAACTTTCATAGCTGATGCTTTGTATTTATTTATTGAATTTGCTGTATACACTAAATTGGTGCTGGGTTCTCTAGCTTTGCCTGGAGTGCAGGACACTGGTTTCATTTGAGCATTTTTGTGTCCAGTGGAAAGCCAGGAGTCGAAGCCAGAGCTCCTTCTCACAAGCTTAGCTTAGTACAGTGCAAACTGGTGCATTTCTCAGTTGCTCTATAGCTGCTTTACAGAGACTGAGGGAGAATGGGTTATTATATGAGTTATTTCTGCTACTAAATGAGTTGTAGGACCTTGGGCCACCTCTTACCCTGGGCCTCAGTTTACTCCTTGGTAAAATGGGTACGTGGGTTAGATTCAAATCAATTCAACAAAATATTAATTGAACACCAGCAGTGTGTGGGACCCTGAGCTGCTATGGAAGGCAGTGATGAATGGGACTTAATCTAAAGGAATTAACAAGATAATGGGAGAACCAGATATCCTAGAAGCCACATAAAACAGGGCACGAACTCTGAACTCTGCAGTGAAACATACGTGGGGCAAGCCTCGTCTCTTGTCACTTCTTAGCTATGTGACCTCGGGCAAGTTGGTAACCTTGTGTTTGAGTTTCATCAATAAATTTGGATGATAATCTTTTCTTCATAGGGTTGAGTGCTCCATGTAGAGCCAAACCATAGGAAGTGCTCACTAAATGGTGGTCACTCTTGGCTGGACGAGGTGGCTCACACCTGTAATCCCTGTGCTTTGGGAGGCTGAGACAGGAGAACTGCTTGAGGCCAGGAGTTTGAGACCAGCCTGGGCAATATAGCAAGATCTCATCTCTACGAAAAATTTAAAAATTAGCTGGCATGGTTGTGCACACCTGTAGCCCTAGCTACTTGGGAGGCTGAGACGGAAGGTCCCTTGAGCCCAGGGGTTTGAGGCAGTTAGCTATGATTATGCCACTGCATTCCAGCCTGGGTGACTGATGTCTCAAAAAAAAAAAGTGGCCATTCTCATTGCAGTTTCAAGTTCTAAATAGAAATAATAGAAACCCTCTTGAGAAAGTCAGTAAGACCCCACAAGGGCATAAACTGTTGGCTCTAAAGGCCCCTCGTAGGTCCAGCACATTCCTGGGGTCTCGTTTCTTTGCCACTGTGCTTGGCAACCCACCTGGGGCTTCTCTCATGGTGGATGCCTTGGAGGGCTTCTTCCCTACAGTCTTAGCCCAAACAGCCTTGCTGCAGAATGAAACAGTCTCCCCTGCTTCCTTCTTTCTCATTTCATTTTTCTGAAGGCAAGAATACAGGTCCTTTGCCTTCCCACTGATTAGTTGCTAATCAATTTTGAGAAATGAACAGGGAATATAGGAGAGGTAGTTTATATGCTTCGATTAGTCATAACTCTTGGTCTTTAGCTTTTAAAACCCTCCTGAAGTGGCAGAGTGAGTTCCCTCCAGGAAAGAAGACTTCACACAAGCCCTGGCATTTGGGGCTGTTCCAATCTGGAGGTTGTATGATTCTGTTTCATTATGAATGGCTTAAAAGAGATCATTTTTCACACTGAGCTTCTTTATTACTGTGTAAGGAGATAAAGGAGGATCTAGAGCTAAAGCACACCTTGAATGTCAGGCACATCATACCTAGAATCTAGATGATGTTTCGTCGTATCAATTCATCAGTCATCGATACTGTAGATTTAATAGTCAACGATGTCAGATCCTTGGCCGGATACTGAGAGAGAGAGTAACAGGAAGGAGAGAAGGTGGCCTTGGAGTCTCTTAGTTCATGCTGCTATAACAAACTACTTTGGACTGGGAGGCTTAAACAATAGACATCTATTTCTTACAGTTCTGGAGGCTGGGAAGACCAAGATCAAGGAGCCAGAAGATTCAGTATCTGATGAGGGCCCACTTCCTGGTTCATAGACACTGTCTTCTCTCTGTGTCCTCACATGGCAGAAAGGGTGAGGGACCTCTCTGGGGTCCTTTATATTCCATTCATTATGGCTCTACCTTCATGAGTTAATCACCTCCCAAAGGCCCTCCTCCTAATACCATCACATTGGGGGTTATCATTTCAACATATGAATTTTGGGGGGACACAAACCTTCAGTCTATAGCAGAGTCTAAAGTTTCTGACAGGGTACTATTCCTAGAAAAAGATGTAAGTTAGAGATAAGAAAGCCAAAAGTGGAACTGAATTCCTACTGGCCAAAGGCCAATATTACATGGATGGAGGGACAGGATCCATCCAAACGGGGTAACTCAGAATTCTGCTTTGGATAGAAAAGCCTGCTTCAGATCAGATTTTGTTTTTTTTTTTTTCTTTTTGAGACAGGCTCTTGCTTTGTCACCCAGGCTAGAGGGCAGTGGCATCATCATAGCTCACTGCAACCTCAGATTTCTGGGCTCAAGTGATCCTTCTCCCTCAGCCCCCAGGTATGCCACCGCACCTGGCTGATTTTTTAAATTTTTTGTAGAGACAGAATCTTGCTATGTTGCCCAGGCTGGTCTAGAACTCCTGGGCTCAAGCGATCTTCCTACCGCAGCCTCCCAAAGTGCTAGGATTACAAGCATGAGCCACCACACCCAGCCTGTTTTAGATTTTGAAACCATGTGACATGAAACTACAGAGAATGGAAGACAGAATTTGGAAGGATAAAAGAATATGTATCTCTTAGGGAAGCAGAAACTCCCTATAAGAGCCCACTTGTTCCTGGAGGCATTTCTGCACTTACAAAGAGATCTGGGAAGGTGCCTTGTCTATGACAAGGCTCTAAGGAGTGACCTGGAAACCCAGCCTGTGACCTGGTATTGGAGCCTACTCTGGGGAAGAGGCCAACTCTGCCCTCCCTCCTCCCACATACAATGCTTGTATGGAATGACCAAGGAAAATTCAGGGACCTGATACAGTTTAGCCCAGGCACAACTGATGGAACTGGAGTATTTCTAAGAGCTTTATTTGTGAAGCACAAGAGAAACGAAAAATGAAGAAATAAAGCAACGCCCAGGGTGCTGCAACTTCCTCTCACGCAACAACTGAGGGTGGACACTATTTGGGGAGTCGTGTGAGCATCGCAGTGGAAAGGGAGGCATTATGGTCAGGAAAAAAGCACAGGGATGCCTGTCGGATATTGCAAAAGACTTACATCTAAACTCAGTGTCTACCCTCCCCACCTCACCCCAAAATAAAAACACATGGTGCTTCCGACTTCCCTATCCCTGCCAATGCAGCCGCCATCCTGTCATGCAAGCGTGGAAACAGCCTTTGGTTTTGAAAGCCATTTCTTTCTCCTCTGAGAGCTGGTCAGTTGCTGTGTCCTATAGTTTTGACTTCCGTGTTGCCTCTCAAATCTGTCCTTTGTTCTTTTTACCACTTTCACCACTATCCTGGGACAATAGCTCTCACCTGGAAAAATGTAACAGCTTTTTCACAAATGCATGGCTCAGTATTTCCCTTTTTCTGTGCATTCTATACACAGCTCCTAAATATCTCATCTTAAGCAAAGCAATGGATTATGTCACATTGCAGCAAGCAAGGCCTTTTATCACATACACTGCCCCACTTTTCCAGCCTAACTTGTTACTACCTTCCCACATTTATTCTTCACGCCAGGCAGCTGAACTATTTATTACCATTCGCTGAAGATCCCCCCACTTTCCCATCCTGTGCCTGTTCCTGTCATCTCCCCTCCCCCACATCTCAACATCGTTCTTCATCCTCTATTTCTATTTACATGAACTCCATTTTCCAAAGCCCATAGCAAATACCACCTTCTTAATAATAAAATCAGTTGCATTTTACTCAGAGCTATTAAGTGCTAAACGCTATACTAGATGATTTACATACTGTGTTTCTAATACTTACAAAACCCTTGAAGGATTTAAACTTTCCCTGAACCCTATAATAAATTGCCTATAATTTCTCTCCTCTAAATTTGCATTGCCCTTTGATCATGAATAATTTCCCCTTATACTACACTATTTGTGTAGTTGTTTTTTCATCCTCTTAAATACATGCTACTGGTCAGCAACAACTGTTGCTAGATTTGAAAAAACTCACTTGTAAAATAAGAAGTTTCATCTCTAAGGTTTTTTCCCACCTTCAAATGGTCATGATTCTATGACCTCGAGAACGTGAGTTGCTGAGCAACTTAGTGCATAGTTTCCTAGAGTATCAGCCTTTTGGAAGCTTCTGTTAGTAGGAGACAGAAAAATCAAGACACAGTTGTTGGCTGGGCACAGTAGCTCATGCCTGTAATCCTAGCACTTTGGGAGACCCAGGTGGGAGGACTGCTTGAGGCCGGGAGTTCCAGATCAGCCTGAGCAATACAGTGAAATCCTGTCTCTACAAAAAAATAGAAAAATTAGCCGGGCATGGTGGCACACACTTATAGTTAGTCCAGCTACTCAGGAGGCTGAGGCAAGAAGATTGCTTGGGCCCAGGAGTTTGAGGTTGCTGTGAGCTAGGCTGACGCCACGGCACTCTGGCCCCCGCAACAGAGAGAGATTCTGCCTCAAAAAAAAGAGGTAGTTGTTGACCTGAGCAATTTGATTGTTCATAAAAACCAAGTAAGGTAGGAAAGACAGGCACCAGTAGGATGTAATTTGATGGGGCATTAAAGAAGATGTGATTCATGGAGGAGCCACTGTGAGACACTGGCACTTCTAGTACTTTTGTTCTAGGATTCTTCCAACACCTTGACCTGCTCCTTGGTCCCAGGAACACCCAATAATTACATGTTGTCTTATTTGCTCCCCACACATTGCCATCCAGTTTCTGCATTACTCATTAGATGTCTTTCTGTTTCAGTTTCCTACTACACTGGAACCTTGGGGACTCACACTGAGATCAAGAGAGTGGCAGAGGAAAAGGTCACCTTGCCCTGTCACCATCAACTGGGGCTTCCAGAAAAAGACACCCTGGATATTGAATGGCTGCTCACTGATAATGAGGGGAACCAAAAAGTGGTAAGTATAGAGGTATACGTCTGGCTAGAGTCCCTCTCCTCCTCATCCTCCCATATTTGCCTTCCCTCGGTCTTCCAGTCTCTCATTGGGTTTGAAAGAGCTAGAATTGCTTTTTCATCTGGCTTATATTTGAAAGACCCTAGATACAAAACTGTAGAGAAGGAAGAGTATTTGGGTTGCGAGAAAAAGACTCTATGTTCTTTGGCCAAGCCAGAACTACTAGAAAGCCAGCTGGCATTTGCCCAGGGAGAGAATCTGCACTGTAAATGTCTTTGCCTAAAGAGAGGACTAAGATGTGACAGCTTGATTCCCCAGTCTGGTGGGCCAGAACCTGAAACCTACTCAAGCAGGGCTGCTTCTCTTCCTTCTCTTAAATCATTACCACCTGCCATGCTTCAGCCTTGCACAAAGTCATGACTTCTAAGCTCTAAGACTATGTGATATGACAAAAAACATTTCATGCAGAGCAACAAGTAGAGGACATGAATGAAAATGTTTTGCACATGTATAACTGGCCAGGAAGAACTGATACTGGTTCTGGAGTGGAAAAATAAAGGAGTGGGCCCTGGGTCTTCAGTTCTCAGGTTGGGTAGGGCCATGATGGTCCACTAGTTTCATGTGCTTCTGGCAGTGTGACCGTAACTTGCAGGGCTCTGCCTCCTGGTGACCCACTGTGCTGGCCAATGGTGGAGAATGAGAACTCGGTAACCTACTGGTGTCGTCCTTCTGCCTTGCTGGCATTCAGCCACAGTAGCTTTCCTCAATCCAGGTTTTCTAGTGTAACTACTGTCACCCCCTTTACTCACTGACTTATTTTTTTGTTAAGAGACTTATCTTTTTGATTCAAAAGTTTTATGATTTAAAAAAGTCTATAGCTTAGGGAAGCTGACTCTCCTTCTTGTTTTTCAGACCTTTACTTCTTTCCCTGATAAAAAATAAAAAACTGTCCTTTCCTCTTTTCTGTCTATACTACTAATTTCGTAAAATGGATTATGTTAGGAAAAGTTAAAGTTTTCACTGAAAATAAATTTCAGAATCACTGTTGGAGTTTAACTTGCTGAAATTAGCTGTCTATATCACCTTGTTATTTTGATACTGCTTGTCATTTTGTTCTCACAGTGCAGCATCCTGAGACTCTACCTGTGCTCTGTAGAGCAAGGTCACCTCATCCTAAGCATGTTTATTCCAACAGCTTCCTGGTCAATGCTAGACATGATACTCTCAGTTCCGAATGAAGTAAATAAGAGCCCATGTTGCTGTAATAAAAATCCAGGAATGACTCTGATACAGACTTCCTCCTTTGACTACACTTGAATCAGTCTCCTGAGTTCTTTCTAACTAGAACTGATCTTAGGCTTCCCTTTCTGTCCTTATAGAATACATTTTTGAGCAAGAATCCTGCTAAGTTATTTTGGCTAAAATCTCCCACTCTTGGTATCTTATCACCCTCAATATCTTATCACCCTGGCCTGCCTACAATAATCCTAACATGTAGGTTTAGCCAGAAACCCCCTTAGCCCTGATGTTTCCTCTTAGTAATTTTCCATCGACCAACCCCTACCCTGTCCCTTGGTTATAAATCCCCACTTGTCCTTGCTGGAGTCAGAGTCCCCCATCACAAGACCCCGTTGCAGTGGTCCTTATACCTATTTAACAGTCCCCCCTTGAATAAAGTCTGCCTTACCATCTTTAACAAGTTTCACTAAATAATTTTCTAACAACTCCACACATCTAACTTTCATCCAAATGTTTTCACTTGAACTAAAGAAAAATGGAGTTGCTTGGTTACACAGCCAAGTGAATATAAGGGTTAGGAAGTTAATTACTGATTTTAAAAGGCCACTGATAATGGCTATAAGCAGTCACAATTTCCTGTCTTCAGTTGATACTCTAAAATAAGGATGGTCATATATTCAATTATTCAGATTACACAAATTTATTTAGTAACTACTATATGCCTTGCTAAGGACCATGATACAATAGTGAAGAAGACATCATAGTCCTTGCCTTCTTGGAGTTTACAGTGAAAAGAAATTCAATAATTTTTAAAAAGAAAAGAGAGAGAGACAGACAAAGAGAGAGGAAGGAAGGAAGCAAGCAAGCAGTAAATATTAGCTGTATGATCCCAGGTACAAATCTGTTTAGCATAGATTATTAATATTTCATTTCATTTAATCCTCATGACTGGGATTATTAGGCCCATGTTACAAATGAGGAACTGAGGTATGCTTATACACATAAAGTGAGCAAATTGCCTAAGGTCATCAATTTTGCATTTATAAATTAGGCACTCTGACATCAATGCCTGGGCTGTGAACCACTAGCTTTATTACCTTCACAAATGATTTGAAAGTATAATATGTGCCATATAGGACATAAGGAGAATGTAGGAAGAAAATCATTCCAGACAGAACTAATTTTGCAAGAACCCTCTTGCAGGATCAAGCTTAGTATTACTGGAAGTTATAAAAGATCAAAAATCAATTTAGTTACATTTAATAAATATTTATTGGAGTCCCACTATAAACACAGCCTACAGCAAAGGAGCTAATTAAAGAGATAAATGTATAAAAAGACAATTTGGGAACTACATGACAAACATCATGAATCATGATCAAGATAAGCAGAGTGTTCTAGATGAATATAAAGGAGGAGCCACTGGCCAAGAGTAGTTGGAGGAGGGGAAAACTCAAGAACGTCTTCCTGTGAGGAAAGCACAGCTGATACAAGTCTTGATACAAGAACTGCCCTGAAGAAATCACAAGAGCATAGACACAAAGGCTGGAACATTCTGGGAAATCATATGCAGCTAGTATAGGTGGAGCGTAAGATGTGAGCCTGCAGAGGTTGCAGGACCGGCACATAGAAGATCTTGTATGACGTATTAGGGAGCTTTTGAAGAATTTTAAGAGTGCAAGGGACATATTTGCATTTTAGGGTGATCATTCTGACACTGCATGGCACACTGATTTAAGGAGACTCAAATAAAAGCAAGATCAGTTAAACAATTTCAGACTATACAACAAGGACTTAAATTACAGTCACAGGTAGTTGGGATATCAAGAAGGGAATAATAAAAATTAGCAGGTAGAGTTGCCAGGACTTTATAATTGCCAGGGTGTTGGGAACGGGAGTGAGGGTGACTAAGTAAGAAAATACAGGAAGAGCTGGAATGGATGTGGCACTTAAAGTAGGCTGCCAATGACGTAGATCCTAAGTTTAGCTTTGCATTTCAATCTGAGAAGAAACGTTTCATCCCTTTTGTCTAGGATGCTCAGATTATGCAGGGAGCATTTGGGGGTAGAAAGGTAGTCTCCAGAATATTTGAATTTCAGCCTTGACAGCATAGCCACTAGAACTCCAGAGCTTTCCTCCTGGTTCTAAAGATAGAAACACAACTAAATTTCCAGACAGGGACCAGATAGGGATCTTCTCCAAAGATCAGTCAGGAAAACACGCAACAGAAAGCTTTCCCCTCTATTTTTCAGCTGGAGAAATTAGGACAGAGATGTTCCAATTCCCAGTCCTAACCTCTTGCTCTTCACTCCTTCCCTCTTCTCTTTGGCCTTGAGCAAGAAAAATCTTGATCTTCCATGACTATTGCTTGGTCATTAAAAAACAAAAAAAAGAAAAAGAAAAATCCTGGTCTAAAACATAGAAAGAGACATGCACCTATCTCCATTCAAAGCGGTTTTATGATTACTACAGAGGTCATGGCACAGCAGAGCAACTGCCAGAGAGTTGAGCTGATTCATCTGTTCCATACAAGCCCTAACAAATTGCCCTAGGTCCACTAGGAATGCCATAAAGCAGACAGGCCCACGACAGCTGCAATTCATACATTTAATTTTTTTGTTTGTTTGCAAAAGGATGAAATTGACATTCACTATTCTCCCATCACACCCTGCTTAGTCTCAGCACTACATTCCTTAGAATTAAAAACAAAATAAAACAAAGAAGCACACAAGTATCTGAGATTCCAAGCATGTGAGCCAAATTGCAAGGCTGTAACTGAGACCCAATCCACGTCAGAAGTGTGTGTGAAATCTTCATATTAAATAATTGTTACTTAATTATAAGGCTATGTTGCAATTGTATAATCTCTATGTTCCAAAGATGTCAGATGCTTATCTGTATATTATCTCTTTTCTCTTCATTAAATATTGGGACAGTTCCAGCCTGGGCAAAAAAAGCAAGACCCTATCTCTTAAAAAAAACAAAAGGAACAGGATTTTGGGGAAAGGGAAAGAAAAGCAGATAGAGTGAGGCCTACTTGAATGTACTAAGCGCTATGGTAGAAATATGCCCAAGGCACAGAAGCTTGAAGGAGGAGTCACCATTCTAACTGGGGAGCCAGGAAACGCTATACACACAAGGTGGCCTTTGAGCTTGACCTTGAGGCCAGTATAGGTGTTGTTCAGGCAAAAATAAAAGAGGGAGAGGCATTTCAGAATGAGAAGAGTGCATGATTAAAGCCAAAGACATATCAGAAAACATTGTTCAGAATCAAGAACCATCAAGTTTGGGGACTAGGGTATTCGAGAGTGTGAGGACAGGGGTTAAAGATGGTCCAGACTGCCCTGGCCTTGCGTGCCACATTCAGGGGGGCCAAGCTTTCATCCACAGTATGCACAGGTGATGGGAAACAGATGGAGGTTTTCAGCCAGGGAACTTTGCTACACAAATCACTAATGTATGGAATGATTAATATTCTTGGGGTCTGGGCTGAACAATTTTGGAAACCTTAGGGTTTTTTCTTTCTTTTTTTTTTTTTTTAAAGAGACTGGTTCTTGCTGTGTTGCCCAGGCTGGACTTGAACTCCTGGGCTCAAGCAATCCTCTCGCCTCATACTCCGGAGCTGGGACTACAGGTGTTCCGCTGAGCCCTTCCCCTTAGGGGCTTTCTTGAACCCAGAATCAGCCTAATAGAAATGATGATGCTAACATTTGAGTGTTTACTATCTCATTCCCACAAAAATCCTGTTAAGTAGCTTAGCCTCAATTAACAGTTTAGGATCTCAAGGTTTAGAAAGGTTAGTTAACTGACCCGAATGAGGCACACAGCTAGTTGTTCGCTCATTCAAATGGATGAGCTTCCATTTGAATGCAGACCATTTGACTTCCCAGCCAGCTCTCTCAATCATGGTGCCATGGTGCAGTGGTTTTTCAAAATTTAGGTCACAACCCATTAATGGATCCTAAACAACCAGAAATTTTGTTTGGATTTTGTTTTAATATAGACTAGATAATATCAGAATGCATTACACATATACTTTTTCATAAAACTTATGTTTCAGTTATATATGTGTATGTTATTTGTGTGTTGGGTCATGAAGAAAAATGTATTTCTCTATGTGAGTCTGTTCAAAACAGTTTGAAATCCTCTGCTGTACTCTACTTACACTAGTCCAAAGCAGCTAGATTCTACTCCAGATCCTACTAAGGCTCTCCAAAGTCAAATGTACCTTCCAAGACAAAGGCACCTCCTGATGCTAGCCCAAATACTAAAATAAACAAGAAAGAAATTCTAAAGCCCTCAAGCCCAAAAGATCACCAACCTCCCAAAGCCCACAAAACACAGAAGTTCCTAAAAATTACCTAACTCTTTACTGTCTTTGAGGCTTTGCATCTCTTCATTCTTCCTAGGAAGCACAAACTGACGTCCTTGTAGGTGATTATGCACCCAGGGAAAATAAGGACAAGGCAGAAAGAAAGAAAATAACATTAATTGAGCACCTATTAAGTGTTCCAAGCTTACTTGTCCTATCTCCAGACATCAGCCCCTCAATTTCAGTCTTTGAGTAGAGATAAGCTCTAAACTCCAGTCTTTTCCTGTTGCAATGCATTTCCTCCTTTCCCTATCTCTCCTCTCCCTATTGTCCCACCAGTTTGGCATTTCTGTGGCAGCTCCTTCCATCTGCCAGGAAACCTACCCTTCCTGTAGAGTATAACAGGATGTGGGGCCTAACGCCCTGGAAACATTTAAAACAAACAAATACCACATCCGGAAGAAGGGCTGTGATCCTAGCTCTTCCTGGTCTGTGTCTAAAGCAGAGGGCTTTCAGTCGAGTGTTAGGAATCCTATGGGATTATTTGCAAAATAATACGTGTATTTTTCTGGGTCAGAGTTCATAGGTTTTATCTGATTGGGAAGGGAAAAAAAAGCAGTGAGGTGGGACTAATGACTTAGTTACTAAGTAATTACTCAAAGACTTAGAAATGGTGCTGGTACATAAGAGGTTGGTTGCCTTTCAAGGAGTAAGAATAGGATAGAAACCTCTGCCTGGTCCTAAGAACTCCCTAGGATACCCAGCTTCAGTGGGAAAGTGCAGTTATTAATTAGTTATATCTACCATGTATACAGGAGGGCCAAGAGGAACTACCCCATTCTAGCAGAATTAAACTGCAGCTGTCTTAGTTTTAGATTAAGATATGTGTGCTCGCCTTATAGAGGGCACTCAACAAATATTTATTAAACAAAAGAATGGCCTTAAATCTAAGCAGTTTATCGGAGACTCACTTTCTTAGTCTTGTTTTAAACTTTCACTGTATCATGCTGACTTTTTTTTTTTAACGTAAAGAGTTAATATTTGTAAAATACTAAGAACAGTGCCTAGCACACAATAAACACCACAAACGTGTTTTGTTAGATAAAGACAAAAATCTGGACTGAATGCATTGCATTGTGTTCACAGATTTTCATTTCTATGCCCAATTCACATTCACAAAGCCAGAGCCAAGCACTATGCTTGGCACAGAGGTCACAAAGTGGTCACTGAGTAAAGGAATAATCCTTTCACACACATTGTTTCTTTTTAAATTCTTACTATAAGCCCGTGAAGTCCATAGGATAAGAACTGTTCTCCAGTTTTCTTTTAATACATGAAGAAAATTAGAACCTAATTCATCTCCAGAAAACTTGGACTCTAAACCTTTTAGATTCTACAAGGTGAAGGACCTTGTCCAAAATGAATTTCAGAGCTCTACCTGGAACCCAAGATTTCTGGAGACAAATCATTTTCCTTTCCCCCTCCCTTCCCTCCATAGCATGTAGCTTTCCCCCACATACACCATTGGTAGGTGTCTCCTGAACATCATTTTGCACATTAAAAAATTCTGAAAAGTACAGTAAATGCATTATTTCAGTCAAAAGTTCAGTCTTTATTCCTAGATAGATGTTTTGCCTTGAATTTCTGCATTCTTTTCAATAGATGCTGCAGTTATGGGGAGGGGGAGGTGGGAAGGCTCTGTTATGGGGGCGGGAGGAGAGGAGGGAAGGAAAGCGTCCAATTTTAGAGTCCAGGTTTTCTGGAGATGAATTAGGGTCTAATTTTTCTCATATATTAATTTCCACAGAAATAGAAATTAACTTGTGGATGGCTGATAGTGATGCTCATGTTTCTTATCCATAGCAATGAAAATCATTCTTGTGCATAGAGATGCAAATGAATTTTGTCCAATGGAAAATATAAATCTTTTTTAGTCCTAATTCTCATTTGAACTGGTTATAACATCTTATTGGTTCTATCATTAATTATTGAGTGAAGTAAAATCTTTGAGACATGTTTATTTTCTATGTATATGAGAGTCATAGTTTTACCTTCTTTAAAAAAGTTATCTTTTAACACTAATACTCATTTCTTTGTAGTGTTATCATCTCTGGCACGGTACCAAGCACAGAGTATGTTTTTAATAAATGCTTATTGAACGGAGGACTGCAGAGTTGCAAAATAGCCTGGACAAAGACAAAGACAACAGATGTGCATAAAATCAGATAACCCCAAAAGGTGCCCTGGACAATACCTAGCATGATAGCAAGGGCAACCTATTTGCCCATTATGAAGTCTTTTACAATTTCTCTTCAAATAAAAATGGTGCAAAGAAATGCTATGGATGAGAGCAAAGAAAAGAGATCATTCTCAGAGTGTCATATCAGGAAAGGTTTTGTGAGGAGTTAACACTGATTTTGGACTTAAAAGAATGAATAGGGTTTCTTTATGTGGAGAGATGAAGAAAAAGGAGTTTCTAAGTAAGAAAATGCTGTGAGCAAAGGCACAGGAGCACAAAGAAAGCACCACTCATATTAAAGAAAGGGAAATAATGTAGTGTGATTGTGCCCAGGTATGTGAAGTGGACTAAATAAGAAAATGAGATTGGGAGGTAATTTTGAGGACATTAGGCTGAGTCAGGTCATCATTCAGAGGTGTGGGGAGCCATTAAAGTTTTCTGAGCCGGAAAAGAGTGAATGTGAGTTTTACGTTAGTAAGATCAACTGGGCAGCAGTATGGAGGGTAGACTAGAGAGGACAGAAATATACAGCAGCCAGGCTGCTGGAAATAAGAAAATGGAGCTCAGAAATAAACTGGGGACAGAGATACCAACATGAGAATTGTCACAATAGTAATGGTATTTGAAATGAGAAGGCAATATTGAAGGAAAATGCTTTACGTATCTTATCAGTGTTTAATATTCTCTCACCTGTTTCTCCCCAGCCCCCATCCCCAAGACCATGAGCTCCTCAGTGTAGGAACGGTGTCTTATTCCTATCTGTTTTCTCAGTGTTGGGGACAGTACCTGACACACAAGTTCAGTAAATATTTGCTAAAGAAAAAGAATATGCAGAGAAAGGAGAAAACATTTTTCTCAGAGAGATGGTAAGGGCAAATGGATGATGATACTGAAGAGTTTTGATATAATGCAGAGGAACTGATGGACATTTTATTGGATGGCTTCGAATCTTTTCAGGAAAGCATCTGATGAGCTGCAGAGCATCACGTGATTGAGGATGGGGTTAAGGGCTTAAGTACAGTGCAACAATTTGGAACAGCTGCAGCTAGAAATACACTTGGGTCACTCCCACATGCTTGCATGGCTTTTTTAGTGCCCGTCCATGTATCTGGAATGCTCCCTCCAGCCCTCGTCTCCCTGCCTCCGTCATCTCTCAGTTTACTCATCTTTCAAAGCCTAACTCAAATGCCACCAACTTTTTTGGGACAATCTCCCTGATACCATTTCAAGTAAATCATTTCTTTTTCTATGTTTATACTTCTTTCCTTGTTAATCTCACTTGATTGTAAATTACTTGAAGAAGAGAGTTTTACTCATCTGAACAGCTTCCTCCAAATGTGATGAAAAGCAGTCATTCCATAAATGTTTGCTGATGTTTAAATCGAATGAGTTTAAGAACATGATTGCTGAATGGCAGGGAGGACAAAGCTGAAGTCATATGGCCTGAAGTTTTGATGGACTAGATCAGCATAGCTTTTGTGACTAACAGTAGTGAGGTGATGGACTAGGAGGACCCAGGGAAATTTTAAAGAACTAGAGGCTGTGATGCAGGCAGATGAAAATTCAGTAAAAATAAATTTTTTTTTCTGTTAGGGAAATATGAACTTTGGTCTCCCTAACTGGGAAAACAAAGACATGAAGCTCAAGTGTATTTTATGGAAGGAAGGAACAATTTTTTTTCCATCTAACTTACTCTTACTAATCCACACTAACGCCAACAAAGAAGGAAAACCAAACAATGACACCTTCAGTATCAGACCTGAATTTTAACCATTAACTTCTACTCCATCTTAATTCTTCAGTTCCTTCACTTGGATTTTCAACTGTTCTGAGAACACCACACTGATTTTTCAGTTTCTCTTTTTCTCCTCCACTTCCAAACTTTATGGAAGAACAATTAATGAACACTTAAATGAACACAGGTGGGAAAATAAAGAGGGAGAGAGAGAACTGTGGTTATATAATAACTAGACGGCTTTAGAAAACCTAGATTCAAATCCTGGTTCTGCCGTCTGTGAAATGGGGATAACTACTTGGAAAAATTGTGGTGAAAAATGAACTAAATGGTACGTAAAAGCACCTAGCACAAGGAGCATGGTGGATTTGGAATAGGTCCCGTGCAGGTGGTAGCAAATGCAAAAGATAGAAAAGGGTATACAGGAGGGAGGTAAGTCCCCTCCCCATCCTTACCCTCTATTCTCTCAATTCTCCTCAGAGTCAACTATTGATAGCCAGTTTGTGAACCCTTCCAGAAATATTCTATGCTTAATATGTGTATAGCTGTACACTTGTATGTTTTCCTCCTTTCCTTAACGGTGTGAACTTCAGCATGTAAATCAAAATTCCTTAGTTATAAAATGGGGTGGTTCTGAGCATTTAATGAAATAATTAGTACTTTATAATTAAATGCTATACAAATATGAAGTGCTACTATTTTTGGAAAGAGAAGCAATGCCTAGCAAATGTACTGTGCTTTTATTTAGAACAGAGGTCACTTGGACACGTAGAATCAGCCCCGGGCTTGGCCACTTTGTGCCACTGGGAGTACTCCCTTTCCTCATCTTCATATCAGCCGGAGAGGAAGGCTGAGAGCCACGCTGCTTGACCCTGCCTCGGTCTATCCCACAGGTGATCACTTACTCCAGTCGTCACGTCTACAATAACTTGACTGAAGAACAGAAGGGCCGAGTGGCCTTTGCTTCCAATTTCCTGGCAGGAGATGCCTCCCTACAGATTGAGCCTCTGAAGCCCAGTGATGAGGGCCGGTACACCTGCAAGGTGAAGAATTCAGGGCGCTATGTGTGGAGCCATGTCATCTTAAAAGTCTTAGGTAAGACAGGGTGCCAAGGGCAAATGCCTACATCTTATTAGTAAGCTCTCTGGGAGAGAGGGCCAAATGCAGCATGGTGGTACAAAACTTCATATGCAGTACCTTAAATTATACATTCAGAGATCACCACAAGTTCCCTGGGAAGAAGTGTGTATGTTCTGTATGTTAGCCATAATAAAAAAAGAAAATACATTCGTGATTTTCCATGGTAGCACAGTACAAAATTTAAATATCCTCTAATATTTGAATAGTATGCTCACATTTAATTTAAATCTCTCAGATATGATTCAAATTCACTTGTTTTTTAACAGCAAACACTACTAAGCTCTACTTAATTGCTTCCAAATTAATGAACTTCTATCCCTTCTATCAGTAAAAAATCATGCTCA
>NW_012147412.1:3450120-3455832 GCF_000956105.1 Propithecus coquereli | reverse complement strand
GATTCAAATTCACTTGTTTTTTAACAGCAAACACTACTAAGCTCTACTTAATTGCTTCCAAATTAATGAACTTCTATCCCTTCTATCAGTAAAAAATCATGCTCAGCTTTCCTAAAATTTCCCATACATAACAGTGTGTCTTCTTTGAGACACGATGAGGGAGTTTCTGGGGCAGCCCCTGAAAATTACAACAGCACCACTGGCAACCGCTGGAATTGGGGGTGTGTGTGCACAGGGGAAGGAGGTGGTTGGTTGGGGGCTCATGTGGAGCATGGCTCGTTGAACTCCACGTAAAGCTTTACCATAAGGGATGGCTGGAGAAACAACTCAACAGGACATCATTTTTCCATTGAATCTGGTGTTTGGGGATCTTTGAATCATAAGTTTTTTTTTTTTCTTTTGCTAGTGAGACCATCCAAGCCCAAGTGTGAGCTGGAAGGAGAGCTGACAGAAGGAAGTGACCTGACTTTGCAGTGTGAGTCATCCTCTGGCACAAAGCCCATTGTGTATTACTGGCAGCGAATCCGGGAGAAGGAGGGAGAGGATGAACATCTGCCTCCCAAATCTAGGATTGGTAAGTCATCTTCCTACCAGTCGATTGAGCCAGCAATACTCTACCCATGAATTCTAAATTGACTTTGGCAGCAACTCACTATGTGACCTTGAATACACTGCTGAACCTCTTGAACTTCCATTTTTTTATCCATAAACTAGGACATAAAATCTGTCTTTTCTTTCCTCAAATGACATGTAAAAGTGATAAAGAAATTAGAAGAAATGTATATAGAAATCTACTATATCTATCTTAATATCCCTTAGATATTCATGATCTTTTGTAACTTTTGAGGATGTGCTACAACTTCAGTGAATGCTTACATTTCTTCCCATGTTCCAAAAAGGGATGTTTTCTATCATTTCATCCATTCCAAATTGTATTAAAGAATCTTAGGTTAATGATGCAATAAACAATAAATATAGATGCTATCACGAAGGGATTTACAGTCATTCTTTCTGCTTGTGTAGACTACAACAACCCTGGACGAGTTCTGTTGCAGAATCTCACCATGTCCTCCTCTGGACTTTACCAGTGCACAGCAGGCAACGAGGCTGGGAAGGAAAGCTGTGTGGTGCGAGTGACCGTACAGTGTAAGCATCCAAAGGTGTTTTTTGTTTCACGTTTTAATTTTTGCGTTGTGGTTCAGTTAAGACATTTTAATCAGGAGTAAGGTCAAAGTCTTTATTTCCAGAAGGATGTGGCTATCACCAAAATAATTCAGTAGTTGTGCAAGGACTATTCAACAGCTATATCTGACTCTATATTTACAAACGTGCGAATTAATCAGCCCCCTAAAAAAATGTACTATGTCCAGGAGGGAACTAAATAAATACCAGTCTTAAAAAATAAATACAGGCCGGGTGCGGTGGCTCACGCCTGTAATCCTAGCACTCTGGGAGGCCGAGGCGGGCGGATTGTTTGAGCTCAGGAGTTGGAGACCAGCCTGAGCAAGAGCAAGACCCCGTCTCTACTAAAATTAGAAAGAAATTAATTGGACAACTAAAAATATATAGAAAAAATTAGCCGGGCATGGTGGCACATGCCTGTAGTCCCAGCTACTCGGGAGGCTGAGGCAGGATTGCTTGAGCCCAGGAGTTTGAGGTTGCTGTGAGCTAGGCTGACGCCATGGCACTCTAGCCCGGGCAACACAGTGAGACTCTGTCTCAAAAAAAAAAAAAAAAAGAATAATACTTAATTACCTCATAGAGTTTTTATGAAAATTAAGTAAATTAATACATTTACTTACCACTGCCTGGGAACAGTGCCTGACACATGGTAAGTATTCAATAACATTAGCTATTATTATTATTAATATTTTCGCTTAATCAATTTGGTAACTTTAGACTTCTGAACCAAAGCTGATTTCCATAAGCCATGCTAGCACCATTAAAATTTATTTACACAAGCCTGGGCAACATATCAAGACCCCATCTATGAAAAGTAAGAAAAATTAGCTGGGTGTGGTGGCATGCGCCTACTCCCAAGTAGTCCCAGCTACTTGGGAGACTGAAACAGGAAGGTCTCTTGAGCCCAGGAGTTCAAAGCTGCAGTGAGCTATCACCGTGTCACTGCACTCCAGCCTGGGCAACAGAGCAAGACCTTGACTCCAAAAACAAAAAACCCACAAAAAAACAAATTAATGCAATAAATAGTATACCAGGCTCATAATCTAAAGATTGAATCTTGAAAAAAAGACAGGATAAACCAAGTTAAAAGACAAAAATGAACTGAGTGTGTATCTATTATCTATTTCTGTATAACAAATTACCCCAAAACTTAGTGGCTTAGAATGGCTTTTATTATCTCTTAGTTTCTGTGGGTCAGAAATTCAGCGGTGGCTTAGCTGGGAGGTCTGGCTTGGTGTCTCTCCTCAGAAGAGATTTTGAGCACAAAGTCCGCTAGTGCTGCAGTCATTGCAAGGCTCGACTGGTGCTGGAGGATCTGGTTCTGAGATGGCTCATTCACATGCTGTTGGCCTCAGTGCCTCACCACATGGGCCTTTACATAAGGCTCTTAACAGCTGGCTTCCCACAAAGTGAGTGATCCAAGAGAGAGAGGATCTAAGAAAGAGTGGTCTGAGATCTAAGAGAGGGAGCTGCAATGCTTTTTTTTATGATGATGTCTCAGATATGACATACCATCACTTTTGTTGTATTCTACTAATTAGACGTGAGTCACTAAGTTCAGACCACAATCAAAGGGAGGAAAATGAAGCTGTACCTCTTGAAGGGAGAAGTAGCAAATAGTTATGTACACATATTTTTAAAATCTCATAACCAAAGTACATAAATACATAATAAAAAACTCTTTCAGCTGGGTGAAGTGGCTCACACCTGTTATCCTAGCACTTTGGGAGGCTAAGGCAGGAGGATTGCTTGAGGTCAGGAGTTAGAGACCAGACCACGTCTCTATTATTAATAAAAATAGAAAAATTAGCCAGGTACTTGCCTATAGTTCCAGCTACTCAGAAGGCTGAGGCAGGAGGATCGTTTGAGCCCAGGAGTTTGAGATTGCAGTAAGCTATGATGACACTGCTGTACTCTATCCTGGGTGAAAGAGCGAGACTCTGCCTCAATCAATCAATCAATCAATCAGTAAAAAAATAAAAATAAAGAACTCATTCAAATCAGTGAGAAAATAGCAAAACCAAAATGGGTACAGATGTTGTTGAAGTATAATTTTCAAAAAGGTAAAATCTTGACTCTGACAAATTAAAGATTTTATTTAATTAATTACTTAATAAGGGATCTAGTAAGATGTTAAAAGCGGTCCAAAGAGCATTTGAGAAATTAGGTATAGAGACACAATTTAACAAAGAGATTTTAAGATTGCTGGGTTAGACATCAAACTGGTTAATGTCCTACAAAGTCATAGACTTTAATTTCTGTGGTCATTTGTTTAACTACATCAGTAATTATTTCCATCTCTACTGGATGGCAGTCTACAAATTGCCCCTACAAAGTGGTAAATTGCCAAGCACTGCACTTCTTTTGTCTATTTTCTAGTTTCAGATAATTTTTCTTACAAATTTAACAGGTAGTTCACAGAAAAATAAATACAAATGGCCAAGAAACATAAATAAGAGGCCAGGAAACTCCACCCTGTTTATTTTAAGCTATCTAATTAGTAAATATAAAAAATGTAGAACCAATTATTGGAAAAGTTATGGGGAAATAGGTGATTTTACATTTTTGACTAGAGTATAAATTTGTAGCACAATTTAGCTTAATCTACAGATCTGGGGGGGGGTAAGTACATTGAAGTAAAACATACACAAAGAAGGGTGAGTGTACGACCTGATAGATTTTCAAAAGTGAATATACCTGTGTAGGCAGCACCACGATTAAGAACCTGTCCCTACCTCTTGCCAGCCCTCCATTATCCATATCTCTAACTTTACGGATTGGTTTTCCTGTTTTATAACCTTCAATGAATGGAATCATTCCATTTGTGTTTGGTTTCTTTCATCCCACATTATATTTAGGAGATTCATTATTGTTTTTGCTTGTAGCTGTAATATGTTCATTCTCATTTTATAGTATTTTGTTGTACGAGTATACCACAATTAGTGGTCTATTTTACTTCAGATGCAAAAATGTATTCCATTTTTTATCCAGCAATACTTTGGTGAATTTAACTTCTAGAGACATTCCACGAGTGTGTAAATACGCATGAAAAATGATATATTATTTTCAATTGTGAGAAACTAAAAGCATCCTAAATTTCTATTAATAGAAAATTCATCTATATTATATGTGTGTTGGGGCTGGGGCAGCGGGGAAAACAGCATTCCCTAATTGATATTGCTTAGGTAAAATAAATGCCAGTCCCTCGAGACCTTAAATAAGATATCCAAAGTCCAATTTCTTTAAAAAATTAAATTATAAAGATAGTAGGACAAGAATAAACAGTGTGCCTTTAATCTCAGTACTCTGGGGGGCCGAGGAGGGAGGATCACCTGAGGCCAGGAGTTCAAGACCAGCCTGACACCACTGCACTCTACCCCGGGTAAAAGAGGGAGACCTTGTCTCAAAAGAAAAAAATTAAAAAGGGAATAAACAGCAAATTCTGTTGACTATACATCCAAAACACAGGCAATATCCATCTACCTGTTTCTATGTACATTACTTCTCCCCTAGCCTGATCCACTACCATCTCTAGCCTGCACTATTATAAGCCTCCTAACTAGTGGCCCTGCTTCCTTTCCTACCTCGCCACGATCCATTTTCTCTAGAGTAGCCAGAGTGTCCTTTCTCAAATATAATTTGGATCATGTTATCTTGCGTTGCTCTTACAATAAAATCCTTGGCCAGGTATGGTGGCTCACACCTATAATCTCAACACTTTGGAGGCTGAGGTAGGAGGATTGCTTGAAGCCAGCAGTTCCAGGCCAACCTGGGCAACATAGCAAGACGTTTCCACAAAAAATAAAAAAATTAGCTAGGCATGGTGGTACATGCCTGTAGTCCCAGCCACTCGGGAAGCTGAGGTGGGAGGATTGCTTGAGCCCGGGAGTTTCAACGCTGCAGTGAGCCATGATTGCACCACTGCATCGCAGCCTGGACAACAGAGCAGAACCCCATCCCTAAAAAAATAAAAAAATCCTTGCCATGGACTGTAAGGCCCTATGTGAGCTGGTCTCTTCCTGTCTCCATGACCTAATCTTCCTACATTCTCTTGCTCACTATGCTCCAGACCCATTCACATTCATCACACTTACTATTCCTTCTGCCTGGAATGCTCTGTTCCTAGATCATGACAAGATAGTCTATTTATTATATCATTTATATCTCAACTCAAATGTCTCCTCTTCAAAGTCCTGATCACCCAAACATTAAGTGGTAGTCCTCTGTTCCCCCACTAAAATATCACTCATCCACTTTTGCCTTCATAGAATTTATCCATTATCTGAAATTATCTTTATTTATTATCTGTTTCCCCCCTTCTGGAATGTAAACTCAACGAAAGCAGAAACCTTGTCTGTCTTCACCCATGCCTAGAACTGTGCCTCGCTCAGGGTAGGCACTTAATAATAGGTATCTGGTGTATGAATAAAAGAATGTGTGAGTTACTAATGTGCAAATCACATTTACCTTTATTTCTGAATTTCTAGGATTCACTGGCAAATCCCAGAGTCTAACATTGTAGGTGAAGTT
>NW_012147412.1:3444340-3449222 GCF_000956105.1 Propithecus coquereli | reverse complement strand
TTAGCTGGGCATGGTGGTGCATGTCTGTAGGCCCAGCTACTCGGGAGGCTGAGGCAGTAGGATCGCTTGAGTCCAGGAGTTTGAGGTTGCTGTGAGTGAGCTAGGCTGACGCCATGGCACTCACTCTAGCCCGGGCAACAGAGTGAGACTCTGTCTCAAAAAAAAAAAAGATAGACACAAAGACCTTAAAATACTTATCCTGTCCAGGGCTTTTGTTTTTTGAATTCATGTATTTCTTAGCTTATGTTTGGTTTTTACTTGTGTTTTTGCTTCTGAGAAAATAGATGTACAAAGCATCGGCATGGTTGCAGGAGCAGTGACAGGCATTGTGGCTGGAGCTCTGCTGATTTTCCTCCTGGTGTGGCTGCTAATTCGAAGGAAAGACAAAAAGAGATATGAAGAAGAGGAGAGACCTAATGAAATTCGGTAAACCTCCCCAAATCCCCACTTCTACTGAGTTTCCTTTCTAGGGCCAGCTCCATAGTGACCAGTCAACATAAATGTCTCCAGTTTCCTTTTAACCATAAATCTGTTGCAAGGATTATTCTGGTGGGGAGGAAGTTCCAGCCTAGGGACAGAAGGTCTGGTTTACCTGGACTTTACAGTGAAACTATCTATACTCAACAGAGACTCAGAAGTTCTACTTAACATTACTTCTGATTCATTTCCATTCCTAAAAGGACATACAATAAAGAATGGGGTATGGACCACGAAAGGGTTTATGTAGACAAACCCTAAATCAGGGGGAATGTCTAGACCATCTCATTGGTGAGATCCTATCCTCCCAGTATAATAAGGTTGAGCTTTGGGCTAACAAACATGCATTTGCCTAAACTAAGCATTAAGTTTTAAGAAATGAGGAAGTGGCCAGGCCATTATGCCTGTAATCTTAGCATTCTGGGAGGCTGAGGTGGGAGGATTGCTTGAGCTCAGGAGCTCAAGACCAACCTGAGCAAGAGGAAGAGCAAAAGCGAGAGCGTCTCTACGAAAAATAGAAAAATTAGCTGGGCAACTAAAAATAGAAAAAATTAGCTGAGCGTGGTGGCACGTGCCTGTAGTCCCAGCTACTCTGGAGGCTTAGACAGGAGGATCGCTTAAACCCAGGAGTTTGAGGTTGCAGTGAGCCAGGCTGATGCGCGATGGCACTCTAGCCCATTGAGACTGTCTCAAAAAAAAAAAAAAAAGAAAGAAAAGAAAAGAAATGAGGAAGTGCCCATTTATTGGGAAATCTCAGAAGGAAACAACTATAGTGGAAGCTGACATAGTACTGCCAGTATTAAAGTTTATCTTTGCTGTTTTTTTCTCTTCAGAGAAGATGCTGAAGCACCAAAAGCCCGCCTTGTGAAACCTAGCTCCTCTTCCTCAGGCTCTCGGAGCTCACACTCTGGCTCTTCCTCCACTCGCTCCACAGCAAATAGTGCCTCACGCAGCCAGCGGACACTGTCGACTGAAGCAGCACCCCAGCCAGGGATGGCCGCCCAGGCATACAGCCTAGTGGGGCCAGAGGGGAGAGGTTCTGAACCAAAGAAAGTCCATGCTACCCTGACCAAAGCAGAAACCACACCCAGCATGATCCCTAGCCAGAGCAGAGCCTTCCAAACTGTCTGAATTAGAATGGACTTGACTCCCGTGCTTTCCTAGGAGTCAGGGTCTTAGGACTCTTCTAGTCATTGGAGCTCAGTCACCAGCCACACAATCCCCTCGAACCAGATGAAAGGCCATTTAAGTAGCAGTGAGCATTGCATGGAACATATTCAGAAGAGCACTTTCCTTATATGACACCAAACAAGCAAAGGATGTAAGCTGATCATCTCCAAAAAGGCATCTCATTGTGCCTTCAGACCAGAGTAGGGGAAAGCAGGGTCCAAATCTGTCTATTTGTTGATCAGGACCTGTGGTGAGAAGGCTGGGGAAAGGTGAGGTTAACACACCTAAAACTTCTCACCTGGGATGTTTTGCATCAATGCTTTGATTCACCATCGTCAAGAACAAATTGGATCTTGTTTGTAAATTTTCTATGCATTTCTGCAAACCTATTGGATTATTGTGATCATTCAGATAGTCAAGCAGAACCCACAGCCTTCTATTACACCTACCTGCACCATGAGCTAACCACTTCTAAGAAACTCCAGAAAAGGAAACATGCCTCTTCTATTCTGACTTCATTTGTCATAAGGTTTGGATATTAATTTCAAGAGGAGTTGAAATAGAGGGAGATGGAGAAGAGTGAATGACTTTCCCATTCTACTACTAGTCTTCCTACTTATATTGAACCCTACAATAAGAACTAAAAAAGGAGACCAAAATATGTGACAAAAGACCTGTGAAAAGCTTTCCATTTTAATGATGTTCAGATTGCTGACAAACAGAAATAAATAGTGGAGCAACTATGGATTTTCCCTCAAATCAGATACCTCTAAGGACTTCTCTGCTGGGTATCTCTGGAGGAAGAAAATACTCACTACATGTCATTTAACAGTGTTTTTAGAGGAACATTCAAGAGGAACATTTCCTCTCGTTCCAGAGGAAAAAGAGATCTAGGAATGCCGAAAGATCACTCAACATACCATTACAATCTCCTGTTTCTGAGAACATGTGAAACCAGAATTTCAAGACTGGCTGGACTAGAAAGGGAGATTAGATCAGTTTTCTCTTAACATGTCAAGAAAGACTATGAGGAAGCTTAGTATTGCACCAAACCTGGAGCTTCCTCCATTTCTTCCATTTTAGAAGGATGTGAACCTAGGACTTTTGATGATTCTACGCCTTAAATTATCAAAAAGATCAGGGATTGCCAATGTTTTCTAATGGCACTGCAAGTATATGCCATAATCATTCCTGAGAGGTTGAAAATGAGAAAAATTCAGTATTTTCCCAGCCTCAGCCCCCAGGAAAGTCTAGCTCAGGGCTGGAAGGAAAGGGAACTAACATTCAGGGAAGAGATGGTGAGAATAACAATTGAGTGGCAGGAAAGGGCTGGGCTAGTGCCTGCTAACATTTTAGTTGTCAGCACCTTGGAAACAATTGGCAAAAAGAATTTACCAGCATGAGTAATTATTGGAAAAGCTTATATATATATATATGAAAGAAGGTATCTGAGAATTGAAAACAGCAACTTCCAATACAATAATTTGCTTTTTTAATAGTTTGGACTATTCTGATACCTACAACACAAATGCTGAACCTCGAATAGCTCTTCAGGGACCCTAGCACAAACGTCAACTGATCACCCTTGGCAAAGCAGAATACTTCTTGTCATTTAAAAGAGCAGCGGACCAGAAAAAACAAAAAGTAATGCCGAATATGGTGATGAAAGCATTGTTTCTAAAATGGGAATCAGATGCTTAAAGGGAAAAGGTTGATCTGGGATGTTGCCCCATTTCTCTGGTTTTTCATTCCTACATTTAATTCTCACAGTAGTGTCCTCACATAGTTGCATAGTGCAAAAATATTTCCTTCTGAAGTCCCTAGGAGTTTATCCTTGGGTTAAAGTTTTAACCTGAGTTTTGTCTTCCTCCAAAAAAGGTGGAAATAAGAGACATTGAGAAAGGAACATAAAGAATGTCTGCTATTAGTCTAATTTAAGAGGACTGGCATATTTGGAATGCTTTTTATGTTAACACTTTCATTGTAAGATATAAAACCCTTACTCTGACTACATTTTTATTCTTCTGGTAGTGTGGTGTCCAGGCAACGTATCACTTCTGCTATGTAATTCTGAGAATTCTCATTCCTAGAGTACCTGAGCCAAACAAATACACTATGGAGGCTGCAGCGGTATCATCACTAGCTACTTGCTCTTATCATTATTTACTACCTTAGATCCTAAGGTTTCCTGCCTATGCGTTTGAAAGTAGAAATCAGTCCCCTTTGCACGAAAAGGAGGTTTAGATTATTTAAACACATAAATTATCAGAAGACTAAAATACCAGTTGATTATTCAAATTATTTCAGAAATCTATTCTTAATCGAAATCTACAACAAATACACAGAACAGATTACACTAAGAGCAGAGGAATTCTAAGGAATTGAAGATTCTAAGAAGATATGGTGCTGAAGTCTTAGCAATGATAGTGCACTTCTCTTTGAGTCAGGTTCAGATATGTGACAGGTTCTGGGCTTAAGTTAGAGCTATTACTAGTTCCAAACCATATTCCGTTAACTTTGCAAGTCAAGTAAGTCTGATTCTTAAATATAAAACAAAAAAGATAAAAAAACTAAATGGTAGATGAAAAAAATGTTTGTAGGAAGATGATGCAGATGGAATGATGTTGATGTTTAGAGAGTAACCATTTTAATAAAATATATAAACCAAACTTTATTTGTAAAATAATGGAAGTCTATGCCTTTGTTGTCACACTGTATAAAAACAATTTAAGAATTACTGCTACAAAAAGACATACATAATTTTGCTTTCTTCTAGTGTTAAGCTGTTTATATTTCAACTTTAACTTCTAAGTTATAATTGGGACTGTCTGAACATCACAAAAACCAAATATTATACATGCATCTGTATCAGCAATTAAGAAATAAATAAGTGAAGGTGATACTGTAGGAGAGGCTGAAGCTCATATACCCTGCACTGGAAATTTGTTTATCAGCTTGCTGCCAACAGAAGAACAGAAGAATTCAGACTGAATGATCTACTCTTTATTGATTTCAGTCACAAATATAGCAAATACTATTTTCTCTCACAAGGCAAGATGCTAAGTAGTACAGGGGATACCAACAGAGTTGCTGCCTTAAGGACTTTATCAAAATAACCATATTATAATTACTAAACAAATATTTTGTGCCAAGGTGAAGTGCCAACAGAGAAGCACACAGTAAGGGGTTCAAATAAATCTGGAAAAAACTTCACAGAGGTCAACCATAATAATAG
>NW_012147412.1:3409401-3443196 GCF_000956105.1 Propithecus coquereli | reverse complement strand
GGCCTCAGCCTCCCAGAGTGCTAGGATTACAGGCATGAGCCACCATGCCCGGCCCAGACAACTTTTTAAAAGGAGTTTAAAAGTGGAAAGTAATCTAGCCTAAGAGTTAAAAGCATTAAGCTGTGGAATAAAGCAGATCTGATTTTGAGAAATTCAAGTTCAGCTAGGGATCCCAAGCAAATTATTTGATCTACCTGAGCCTCAATTTACTTATCTGAAAATGGAGACAATAACTGCCTTATAGTTGTTGTGAGGGTCACACAGGAGAAGATATGTCAAGTGTTCACCACATTGCCCTGTAGAAAAGCATTTAATGAAACAGCAATGGCAAGGACTCTACTACCAGTAAAATACTGCACCAGGCATGGGGGTTATTCTAAAGCATACAGTCTGGTTAGGGAGGCAAGATATAATGGGGGGAAAAGATTGGGATTGTTTTTATGTGTGCTGTTCTCCAATAGGAATAATTTATACATGGCTGCAGTTAGAAAGTCAAAATATTAATAACAGCTCAAGTCATTCTGGTTTCAAATTTCCCTGATGCAATGCAGTAAATACACTCAAGTCTTTGGGCAATCAGGGCATACATATATTACATTTTTCAGTCATGACATTGGCTCCAAGAAGGGTTGGTCTTAATACCTGAGGTTCTGAAGGACAGAACTGTAAGTCCACCATTCTTAATATTATGAAAAATGCATATTTAGTAATATCACACCACATAAATCCTAATAAAAATTACCCAATTAAATTCTAAACCTTAAACTTTTTCGAAAGAAAAAAAAGTCAAAGGGCTATCTACCCTAGGTTGATTAACTTGGCACTTGCATATTGCCTAATGAATTGTGGCAACTCATTTAGAACTTATTTAGAGGTTTCCTCAATTAGTAGTACCCTAATTTTATTTCAATGATTTCCGGTACTGATACAGCAAAACAATGAATCTATAAAACTTTAGTTTGTTCTTTCTTACTCTGATCTGATCATTTTAGGACCTTCTTTCCCTTTTCCCAGAACATTGGGGAAGTCGGTGACTCCATCTACTATCCCCCAAATGACTTGCTTTTTAAGAATTCAACCACATTCTACTGGCACCCACACCCACGACATAAACGGAGCACACCAGCCTGTTTCTCCTAATCTTCCTTATCAAACCAACTTTGAATCTTAAGCAATTAGACAGAAGTTAATATTTTGAGTCTTGGATGTCTTTGAGAATTTCAGACTTTGGACTCCCTAGTACATACAGAGTTAATAAGACTCCCAGAGAATAAGGGAAGGGACTGAAAGGACAAAGTATTAGATATTTTACATGTTATTTCATTTAAGCCTCAACGCTGGAGGCATTGTTTCACAGAAAGGGAAACTGAAGAAATTATCTGTGTCAGAACTTGTAAATGGCTTGAATTCTAATTCAGACTTGATGCCAAAGCCCTTACTCTTTCCACTTTCCTCTGATGCTCACAGACAAAACAAGCATGGATGCTTAATACTGACAAGGAATTTCAGAGGCAGAATACAGTCTGATAGAATTACGGCGTCATGAGAGACTTCAGAAACCACACAATCTAGTCTTCATTTTAACGTGATTTCACCTTTACACCAACATAGGTGCTTTAGAGAGCAGAAAAGCAGATGTTTTAAGAGGACAGACACCGTAGCCAGACTGAGTTTGAATTCCAGATTCCACAATCTGACTTTGTGCCTTGGTTTAATCATTTAACCTTTCAGTGCCTTAGTTTCCTCATCTACAAAATGGGGATCATAATAGTTGCTGCCTCTCAGACTTGTGGCAGGAATTAAGTGAGGTAATGTGTTCAAAGTACTTACAACAGTGCTTGACATGTGATAGGCACACAAAAATATTAATCATTATTCTATTCTCCAATCAGAAACCCTAGGCTCCAGACTCCTCCACTGCAGTCCCATGCACCCAAACTTTGATTTTTAGACCTTGAATGTGTTGTTTGAAACCTTGTGCAATTAAAGAGATGGAGAAAGGACATTCATCATGTTCTAAGCTTTAAGTATATAAACTCTAAAGCATTCATTTACTAAGAACATAATCCAAATCCTAGAACACATTCTGAAAGTGACCAGAAACAGAAGTTATTTGTTCTGCTTTCTTTACTGCTATTGGATGGGATATCCCAAACCAGTGGATTTGGGTCCCTGTTACATTTCCCACTGGTTCAATGATTAAAATGTACTTATTTAAAAGGTTAATTACAAAAATGCAAAATGCAGGGTTGTAGTTCAGAAAATGTACTTGTTACTTTAGGCTCTGGGGAGTGAAAAGATTGCAGATACCAAAGGAAACCGAAAGGAGCAGTTCACAGTAGACATCTTCCTCTTTCCCCAGTTAAAGTTAAGCAGTTAAGCATGTTTCTAGAAAGGAAATTACACTATGGTGTAACTAATAAAAAAAAAAATCAAAGAATCTGTAATCAAAACAGCTAGGTTTGACTCCAGCTTAGCCAGCTGTTTATCGTCCCACAAGTAACATCTCGCAGTCTCATTTTTCTCCTACTACAGGGATGAATAGATACAGATTGGTGATTAACTGAAAAGTTGTATAATCGTTGTATAAAATTAACTTCTTGGGAAGTAAGGAGAAGCTAAGTATTTATCTCCATGAACTCGAAGCCAACATTCCCCACTAAAAGGGAAATAAGAAAACTCTTCATATGTTTGAATCTGTCTCTAAGCCTTACGGGCTTTGACAAGGACAAGGTGTCCTCACTCCTTTTACAGCCTTCTTCGCACTGTCTGGAGACCTAATTCTAGCCCTGCTACTCAAAGTTCTTTCAGGGTAGCCACAAAAAATGTTTCACCTTTCTGTGCCCACCAATCTACTTACTAGGAATAAAAGCTGCCCCGCCAGTTTGAAAGGACACATGGAAAGCGTTCAAGGTACTGAGACAGGCTCTTAGAATGACAAGGGCCCAAGTACTTGCCGCCATGCACCACGATTTAAAATTCTAGGCACCATTGTTTGGGGCACTACCTCAGTCAAGTTTCCAAGGCGTCTTTGCATGGTCTGTCGCTTAGTTTCTGAGAAAAGTCAAGGCGACAAAGCTATTACCTCACGTTACTGAAAATAAAAAAAAGCTCAGAAAAGTCTAAATCAAGGACAGAGGGCTACCGGAAGCTAGGATTCCTAGCGCCTGGTTCACATACACGGAAAAACTCGGTACGTTTTAAAACTGTACCTCAAACAAAAACGGAGAAATGCGGGGCTTGGGCGAGTGGGGGAGGGACAGAGCCAAGAAACCGAATCTGTTCTCGGCGGTAAGTGGGGAGGGGCACAGGGCTCCGAGCTCCGAGAAGCGGGTATGGCCCTTTATTTCGCAGGGAGTCTACCTAGGACCGTGTCCTGGGGGAGTTCTGAGAAGTGAGGCCCCTGAAACCTCTGCGTCGCGAAATGAAAATGCTGGGGAACTGCCGGGCTAACCTTCCCGATCCCGTGGCTGCCTGGCGGCTCCCTTCAAGCCCACATCGGAGTTACCCTAGCAGCACCCTGAGGCTGGAACTTTAGCCGCAGCCCCTCGGGTCCAGCCCTTGCGCAGAGCCACTCTAGCTACGAAATGTGGGTACGCGGACCCCGGGAGGGCTTAGAGGACCGTCTTGAACACCGCGTTGTGGGGGGGCGGAAAAAGGAATGAGGACTTGGGTGGAGGAGGGGAGCAACAACCTCTGCGGCCATTTTGTCCTCGCTCTACTTCCGTCTTCTCTTCCCGGGCTCTCAGGCCCGTACCCCGCCCTTCATGCCTTGCGTTGTTCCTCCCCCCGATTCCGCGCTGGCTAAGATCGCAACTAGCGCTGCTGTCATTGGTTGGCTCCAAGTTTGCCCGCCCTTCTTCCTCCTTTTCCACCCCCTCCTGCCCGCGCTGGCTGGGGGCGCATGCGCAGAGGCAGGACGCTCCCCTCCCCCGCCTGGGGTGACTGAGGACTCCCGCGCGCGGGCTCTCTCGGCCCCACCCTCCCCTTCCCCGGGCCGTTCGGGGAGAGGGGGCGACCATGAAAGTTCCAGAACGCTGCGGTGAGTGCGTCATCGCGAGGCGGGGTGGAGCGGGGGCGGGAGGAGGCGAGGCCCGAGGAGTGAAGCCGAGTTCGTCATTGGCCCTTGTAACGGTAGCCGGACGCCCATTGGCCGAGGATGCCATGATGGGCAGCCGGTAGGGGCGGGCCCCTTCTGGAAGGTTCTGAGACAGGGTATAAGAGACAGGGTGGCGGGCGGAAACCGGTCTCATTGAACGCGGCGGCGGTGCTAGGGTGTTGTGTGTGGTGTTCGCGAGCCGGGCCGGTCCTGCAAGTGAGGTAAGGCCTCTGTCCTTTAAGGACTTGGTAGTTGGTGGAAGAACGTCCAGCTTAGAGGCAGGCCTCTAGTGGCTTTGCTGCAGCGCGGAGGGTTTTCAGTATTTTATTGATGAGTGTGCGTTGGGCCTGCCGCGCGGTTAGGCGGCTTTATTCTTCCAGTCTGGGTGGCAGCGGCCTTCGGCTGCAGTTGGCAGAAGAGAGAAGCGTGGGGTGCGGGCTGGACTGGCTGCTGGGGAAGGCAGGGCGGCGCCCTGCGACCGCGTGGCGGGGGAGGGTTGCCGCATCCGCTTGCGCGGCGCGAGGAAGTGGAGCCAGCGCCTCCCTGGCTGCCTGCTTAGTCAGTCTTATCTAAGCTGTTAAAGAAAACGTCTTTGGCATGCACTCAAGACGGGTCTGCTGCTTAGAGTAGTTATAAAACAAGCCGGGTTGTGACTCCAGGAGCACTGGGCCCTGTTGAGGGAAAGGAGATAGGTTTAGGTGGGGCCTGGCCACGTGCTCGGCAACGTCGCAAGACCCTCAGGGCCGTGGCTCTTAGAGCCGGGGGCTTGCTCTGCTGGGGTTGGCCGGGCAGCGCGGACTGCAGCGTTGTTTGCGGTGATCCTCCGCATGCCTGCTTCAGAAAAGAGGCTGAACGTGATTTACTTCGTAGCGATCATACCTGTAGCCCAATTACAAGTTCTCTGGAGGAAATTGGTGAACATTTTTGAGCAGTTTAACCAGGTTTTCAAACCAGAAGTTTGTATTTTTTCATCTTTTCAGCAACCATGTCTAAGGGACCTGCAGTTGGTATTGATCTTGGCACCACCTATTCCTGTGTGGGTGTCTTCCAGCATGGAAAGGTAGAGATAATTGCCAATGATCAGGGAAACCGAACCACTCCAAGCTACGTTGCCTTTACTGACACCGAACGATTGATCGGTGATGCTGCGAAGAATCAAGTTGCAATGAATCCCACCAACACGGTTTTTGGTGAGCCACTGATTTTAAATATGGCGTGAATTTGAGAGGGATGGGAAAATGGGATGTTTAAGTAACTGTTCAGTTTTTCAAAAGTGGCAACAAAGGAAGCCCTGAGGACTCGGGGGGAACCTTTTTTAAGATGAGATTAAATGTGCTGATACTAGTTTACTGTCTAGTCTGTTCTGTGATTGTTAAGGCTAAAATTTAGATGCTTTAGTATATTAGAAAACTTCAGTGAACCTTTGCTAACCTGTACATTAGTTGAATCCACCTACCATTATAAACTTGGGAATTCAAGTGATGATGAGCTTGGTTTTTTAATGGAAAGCTCTATATAATGAAGTTGGACAATCGTATATGATTTCTCTTACAGATGCCAAACGTTTGATTGGACGCAGATTTGATGATGCTGTTGTCCAGTCTGATATGAAGCATTGGCCCTTTGTGGTGGTGAATGATGCAGGCAGGCCCAAGGTCCAAGTAGAATACAAGGGAGAGACCAAAAGTTTCTATCCCGAGGAGGTGTCATCTATGGTTCTGACAAAGATGAAGGAAATAGCAGAGGCCTATCTTGGCAAGGTGAGATTAGTGCCCATTACTACAGGGTGAGCACATAACACTAGGTACCAGTGATTGATTCCCTGGTGTGGCTATCCTTAGTTTTTGATAGAAAAGTACACAAGTGGGGGTGGGAAGGGCAACATAACGTAACCTAAACATCTATGCCCCCATAATGTGCTGAAATAAAAAAGTACACAAGTAGCTTTAAACTTGGGGGGGGGGTTCCAACTTTTATTTTTGCAAATTGCTGTTGGAATTTGAATGTGTATCAAAGTAGACAGTTTGTGAGACTAATTTCTACAGACTGAGGACAATAGTGTGGCATTAACCTGGTCTCTTTTCTTCCCCTCTCTAGACTGTTACCAATGCTGTGGTCACAGTGCCAGCTTACTTTAATGACTCTCAGCGTCAGGCTACCAAAGATGCTGGAACAATTGCTGGTCTCAATGTTCTTAGGATTATAAATGAACCAACTGCTGCTGCTATTGCTTATGGCTTAGACAAAAAGGTATGTACCTTTGTGATCTAAGTTGTGTAAAGATTAACTGGCCATCAGAAGTTTACATGTGATTTTTTTAAATGACAGGTTGGAGCTGAAAGGAATGTGCTGATCTTTGACCTGGGAGGTGGCACTTTTGATGTGTCAATCCTCACTATTGAGGATGGAATCTTTGAGGTCAAATCTACAGCTGGAGATACACACTTAGGTGGAGAAGACTTTGACAACCGCATGGTCAACCATTTCATTGCCGAGTTCAAGCGCAAGCATAAGAAGGACATCAGTGAGAATAAGAGAGCTGTCCGACGCCTCCGTACTGCTTGTGAACGTGCTAAGCGTACTCTATCTTCCAGCACCCAGGCCAGTATTGAGATTGATTCACTTTATGAAGGAATAGACTTCTATACCTCCATTACCCGTGCCCGATTTGAAGAATTGAATGCTGATCTGTTCCGTGGCACCCTGGACCCTGTAGAGAAAGCCCTTCGAGATGCCAAACTAGACAAGTCCCAGATTCATGACATCGTGCTGGTTGGTGGTTCTACCCGCATCCCCAAGATTCAAAAGCTTCTGCAAGACTTCTTCAATGGAAAAGAACTGAATAAGAGTATCAACCCTGATGAGGCTGTTGCTTATGGTGCAGGTAAGTTCACCTTGAGCGAGCAGTTAAGCCAACAGGCAGGCAGACTATTAAGAGACCTAAGCTGATTTCGCTGTGATGAGTGATAATTAAACATTCGTAGTTTCCACCAAAAGCTTGGCTGATGATGGCCTAACTTCCTTGGATGTCTGAGCGAGTGGCATTTGTTAATGGACATACGATAGGAGTTGCATTGGGTCTTTTTTAATTTAAAATTCTTTTCTTTTTTAATAGCTGTTCAGGCAGCCATCCTGTCTGGAGACAAATCTGAGAATGTTCAAGATTTGCTTCTCTTGGATGTCACTCCTCTTTCTCTTGGTATTGAAACTGCTGGTGGAGTTATGACTGTACTCATTAAGCGCAATACTACTATTCCTACGAAGCAGACACAGACCTTCACTACCTACTCTGACAACCAGCCTGGTGTGCTCATTCAGGTGTGTTTCTGTATTGTCTTGCTTGGCTTTCTGAAGTCAAAGCTGGGGGAACTCCTGACCGCTGTGATGATAGACTCCAAAACCATTCGTAGTTTCCACCAGAACTCCTGTGTTGGCCAATTCCTTCCTTGGATGTCTGAGCGACTAATCTTCCCTAGTTGAACTCTTACTATAAAAATTAGCACAGAAACCTCAGGTCCATTGTTGTAATTAATGCTGTTCCCTACCTAGGTTTACGAAGGTGAACGTGCCATGACTAAGGATAACAACTTGCTTGGCAAGTTTGAACTCACAGGCATACCTCCTGCCCCCCGGGGTGTTCCTCAGATTGAAGTTACTTTTGATATTGATGCCAATGGCATTCTCAATGTCTCTGCTGTGGATAAGAGCACAGGAAAGGAAAATAAGATTACCATCACTAATGACAAGGGTAAGTAGGCTCACATGGCACTGCCATCTGGTTTGGACAGGGTTCACAAAGGTGTTGTATTGCTATCTAGCCAAGAAGTAAAAAGTAGGGAACACAGGTTTATAAGTGGCAAGCTCTCTATATAGGTTGATCTTCCAGACATTTAAAGCCCCTGCTTAAAAGGTTTCTTAATTTTTTCACAGGTCGTTTGAGCAAGGAAGACATTGAACGTATGGTCCAGGAAGCTGAGAAGTACAAAGCTGAAGATGAGAAGCAGAGGGACAAAGTGTCATCAAAGAATTCACTTGAATCCTATGCATTCAACATGAAAGCAACTGTTGAAGATGAGAAACTTCAAGGCAAGATCAATGATGAGGACAAACAGAAGATTCTTGACAAGTGTAATGAAATTATCAACTGGCTTGATAAGAACCAGGTTTGTAACTTTATGCTACGTTAGCGGGGAGGAGATGTATAAAGCCTCAGCAAAGCTTGCCCTAACATCAGTATAGGGTCACAATGATGAATGGTCCAAACATTCGCGGTTTCCACCAGAATTCAAATCATGTTGGCAACTACCTTCCTTGGATGTCTGAGTGACCCAAGACTTAATAGGACTAGCCAAGACCTTGTGATAGTGGGCTTTTTGGGCTCAGCTGTAAACCTTTTTTAAAACCTGGTATAATCTATTTCAAGAACTTGAATAACAAGGTTTTATTTTTTTTCCTTCAGACTGCAGAGAAGGAAGAATTTGAACATCAGCAGAAGGAGCTGGAGAAAGTCTGCAACCCTATTATTACCAAGCTGTACCAGAGTGCAGGAGGCATGCCAGGAGGAATGCCAGGAGGAATGCCTGGGGGCTTCCCAGGCGGCGGAGCTCCACCTTCTGGTGGTGCTTCCTCAGGCCCCACCATTGAAGAGGTTGATTAAGCCAACCCAAGTATAGATGTAGCATTGTTCCACATAGTAAAACATTGAAGGATCTAAATTTGTAGCAAATTATGTGGCAGATTTAAAGTTGAGCTGCTATAGTAAATTACTGGGCATTCTCAATACTTGAATATGGAACATGTGCACAGGGGAAGGAAATAACATTGCACTTTATAAGCACTGTATTGTAAGTGGAAAATGCAATGTCTTAAATAAAACTGTATTTAAAATTGGCACATAATTGTCTGGAAGTAGTAAGTATACTTGGGCAGTCATGTGAACCTGTGGAGCGTTCTCTCTTAAAGCCTTTGTTTTCTGGGATTGTTACAAGGGTGGTATCTTTTCCTTGCAGAGCTGCCTGTAAAATTGGAGGACAAACTGAGGGTACTTTGCCAGTTTTAGAGCTAGTCTGTCACAACTAGTGTTTGTGAACTTCAGGCTGGCAAAACAAGCTGATTTAGAAGTGATCTCTAGGTAAGCCTCGAAGGGGAAGATGGTTAGCTGGATGGGTCTTTGGCAGGAACTCAAATCTTTTAGCTATAGGACTCAAGCCAAGGTCATCCCACCTCCAAATATAAAATGACACGTCCCCAATAGCCTCCATTTTTTGTTTGTAGGGAACTGGTTTAAAGATAACTTCTGAGTTTATTCACAGGACCCTGATGGGTATTGATCTGCCACCTGGTGGCCAACATGAGTCCACAGCAGCGGATTGTGGCAGAATTTATCGGATTGCTATAATACCACAGCCAGCAACGTGACTTAACTGCTGAACCCTGCTTAACTCGACCCTCAGTAAACTTGATTCTCTTAGGTGGTCCAACTGCCGCTGCATGGTTGATGATGCACAGTTCTTTTACTCTATTCTTGAAAGCTAGTTTTTTTCAAGGTTAACAACATTGGAAAGAAAGTTCCTTAGGTGTATCAACACAGTGTTTGGGGGCCTCATCAGGGATTTACAAAACACCGTTTTGGTTTGTATTTTCTTGTTTATCCTTATTTCCTCCAAGGGTTGTTAAGTCTTGGATAATTCTGAAGCGTGCAGATCTGGGTGTATATTTGTGTTTTTAGCCCAGGCTGGAGGGCAGCATAGTTCCCTTGGAGCCTAAGTGATCCTCTGCCTCAGCCTTTCTAGTATCTGGGATTACATATGTGTGCTGCTGCCATTCAGTACCACGTTCTTCGTGAACTGGAGCAAACTGACATTTGAGGGGTTGGGGAGGGCCCTCAGTTCAAAAGGAAAAAGCTAAAGGACAAGGACACTTAGTTCATAAGGATTCTTAACAATTAGATGTAATAAAAGCAGTTAGAACAACATGTTAACATCTGTAAACTTTCAGTGAAATTTATGGCAGTGTTTCCCTTACACAGATGGGAGAAAAAATACACTGCTGAACCTGTGTGATAAAGCATTGGCTTGGGAGGGTGGGAGCTAAAACTTAACTGCTAGGTTTTTTCTTAGTTACGAGAATCAGTGTTTATAGATGAGGACACTGAAGTTCAGGTTGTGTACCCTCTAAAGTACATAATGATAGGACCCAGGTGTTCAAATTATGCTAGACCTGATTCTAAAACCTGTTTTCTGCTTATGTCACTAGCAATTTTTGAAGTACCAGGTCATACAGTGTCTGGGATTTGTGCTTGCTGGAAGTTTTTCAAGGGAGTTTGCAATCTTGCTCCCTACAGTCCCAGTATTCATCTGATGATCCCCCTCCATTTGGGTTTACTTTCAAATTGGGTTTTTCAGTACTTTGGGAATATTTGCAGATTCTGCATGTAGAAGTCTAAGCAATCTGGGGAGTTGGGAGTTCTAATCAATAACTTCTGCTTTCATTTTTTTAATTAGGGTCCTGCTGTAGGCTAGTCCCTTAATGAGTTGCGGTAGGTAAAAAAGCTGATAAAGATATTCCAGCTTTATAAATGCCTACGGGTTGGCAGGAGAGACTAAAGCAAGATAAATTGGACAACTACCAAGTGGTGAAGTGCGAAATAGCTGGGAAAACCCTGGAAATGGTTGAAGTTACTTATTAGGGAAAGCATAGGGGAAGATGGAGAGAAGATGACCATAGCAACATGTACCGTTTCCCATTTAATTCACAAACGGCATTCACTTCACCTGCCTTGATTCTCCCAACACGAGGCATGGATGGCTGATATGACTGCATGCGTAAATGTATGGGGTGGGAAAAATAATTCTTCCTTCGCAAGTATTGTAAGGCGGTCAGAGTAACGTAAGGGGGAATGTCATCACCTAGATGGCTTGTTCTTTCTGCACAGAGCATTCATTATTGGATTGGAAAGGGGGCAAAGAATTCACTGTCTCGATCCCCGTGTCCAACTTTAGAAATTACATACTGGTTTCTGCAGAATTTGCTTGGCAATAATATGATTATGTTTTAAAATGCACTTTTATTATGGTAGCTGTCAAGTTTTTACTTGGCCATAATTAGACTTTTAAACTTGGAATAATCCTTGTTTAATGTCACAGTAATGAAATTATTCCATAAATTACAATATTTATGTACTTAAAATGTAATATGGAAAATAAGTGATGCCTGAAAACCATTTGTCCAAACAGTATTGAGTGCCTGTGATGTTCCAGGCCCTAGACTCAAAGGAGAACAGGCCTTTTGGATTCTGTTAAGGTGGGATGGAGTGATCGGTGGGATGTAAATAGGAAAAGTTGAGAATTTCCGTTTCTATGGAAGTCTATGTAGTGATGTAAGGACGTCTCTGTCCGCTAGATGGCAGTAGCTACTTGTAAAACAACTACCAGGGTTCCTGGGGGAAGATAACTGGAACCTATTTGTTAGTGTTTGTGCTTTTTGTTTGTTGTGCTTCATAACCGATGCACAGCGAACGATAAAGGAAATAAGCCCCAAATACCCACATTTGTGTTACAGAGTAGTTCCAGCTGAACAAGTGCACTGCAGCGGGAGTATGACTTGAGTAAAGATTTCAGGGTACTTGGGGTGTGGGGGATGAATGGAGGGGTGGGTAATACAGAGCTTTGAAACATGGAGGGTGAGGGGAAGAAAAAGCTCAGTGGGACGAGAATATAGCCTTCTGTTCCCGGCTAGTTTTAAGTCTCCGTGTTATTCCCCTCATCCACCTGAACTTCTGAGACTCATCACACTTACACGAAATTCTTGAATTCCTCACCAAGCTTACCAAGAATGGAGAAACATCCATGCATGCCTATGTTCCTAATGTCTGCCACATAATAAGCATACAATGTTTGTCAAACAATAAGTGAACAAAAAGGGCTGGAGCAGGTACCCAAGAGAGTGGTAAAATGTTTTCTCCTTGGGCTTTACAAGGGCCTGGACACGGTCATAGCTCATGGTCATAGCTCACGGAGGGGTGAGAGGGTAGTTGGCTGAGTGAGCTCAGGGTCCCTACAGATCTGTGCTAGAGTTGTTCCTTGCAGAATTAGGGAGCCATAGAGTTGCATGAGATGAGAGAGAAATGATCAAGACTGGAGCAGCTCTGGGCAAGTGAAAGTTGGTAATTACAGAACTGCCAAGATCTTTGGGATAAAGGTCCACCTGATGTCTTCAGATTGGGGCAGTATGTGGAGTGAGTGGGGTGAGCAAAGACACTGTGGCTAGTCTTTGCAATATGAGAAGACAGGCCAGGTGGGGTCTGCCTGGAGTAATGGGCCCTGTCCTAGAAAGCTGGGCCACAACACAGAGCATTCAGAGCATGTAGCCAGCCCCCAATCCCTAAGAAAGAGTCTGCAAATCTTCTTGACCTTGGATTACGCAAGAATTTCTCAGATACAACACTGAAAGTACAAGCAACACAAGAGTAAATAGATACTGACATTTGGGGCTGGATGATTAAAAAAATAAATTAGACTTCATAAAAATTAAAAACTTTTGTATTTCAAAGGAGACCATGAAGAAAGTGAAAAAAGACAACCCCACAAAACTGGGGAAAATATTTGCAAATCATCTATCTGATAAGAGACTCTATCCAGAATATATGAAGAACTCAGAACTCAGAATAGACATTTCTCCAAAGAAAATATACGAACAGCTAATAAGCACATGAAACAATACTCAATTTCATTAGCTCCCAGTGAAATGCAACTCACCACAATAAGATAGAACTTCACACACACTAGGATGTCTATAATCAAGTTGGCAAGGATGTGGAGAAATGGGAACCCTCATGCACTGCTCTGAGAACTGTAAAAAGGTATAGTCACTTTGGAAAACAGTCTGGCAGTTCAAAAGTTAAATATAGAATATGTTCTGGATGATAAAATTTGATCCATAAATTCTACTCCTAGAGTAATGAAAACCTACCTGCAACAAAAGCTTGTATATGAATGTCCATAGCATCATTATTCATAATAGCTAAAAAGTGTCAACAACCCAAACGTCCATTAATTGATGAATGGATTAAAAAATATGGTATATCCATATACTGGAATATCATTCAGCCATAAAAAGGGAATGAAGTACTAACACATGGCATCACACAGATGATTTTTTTAAAAAAAGTTTTATTTGTATAAATTTATTGGGTACAAATGTAATTTTGTTATGTGGATATACTGCATAGTGGTGAAGTCCAGGCTTTCAGTGTATCCGTCACTGGAGTAGCAGACATTATAATTCTTGAAAACATTATGCTAAGTGAAAGAATCCAGTCACAAAAGACCACATATTGTATAATTCTATTTATATGAAATGTTCAGAATAGATCGTTTGAGAGAGAAAGTAGGTTGATGGTTGCAAAGGATAGGAGAAAAGAGGGTTGGGGAGAATGCAGAGTGATAACGGGTATGGGATTTTGTTTTGAGATGATGAAATTGTTCTAAATTGTGGTGATGGTCACACAATTCTGTGAATATACTAAAAATATTGAATTTGTAAATGGCTGAATTGTATGGTATGTGAATTATATGTCGATAAAGCTTACTATTTATTTTTTCTTTGTGTATGTGTGTGTTTTTTTTCTTGGCGTGGGTCGGAGGTGGCGTTCTTCCAGTGAGGACCGGAAAACCTGCTAGACAAATGCTAAAAGAGCTGTAACACTGCTTACTATGTATTTAAAGAAAAGAAATGAAAGAGGCTGCAGAGATGGCTTCCCCCTTAAGGAGAAAGAAAGAGAGAGAGAGAGAAGGTGAGAGAGACAGAGAGAGAGAGAGAGAGACTGAGAGAGCCAGTGCTGCCATGGTAATTGGGAAGGTGGAGGAGAGGAACAATAGAAATATGACACAAGGTTCCTACTCTGAAGGAACTGAATAGTCATGGCTCTGCTGGGTTTTTTGCTGTTAATCCCTACACTTCCATTCAATATTGTGGACTCTCAAACCAAGTGAATACAGGTTGCACACTCAGGGGTTGAAAAAATTAGATTGTACTGAAAAGAAAGCAGGCTGCCAGCAAGTACCACTTGAAAAGACATTGGCAATATTCACCAGGAGTCTTTTTTTTTGTTGATTTAGTACTTCTCATGCTTCTAACAGAGACCTGCTCTGCCGTTTACACGGTATGTGACCTGAAGCAAAGTGTACTTTCTGAAACCAGTATCTTTTCCTGTGAAACAGAGGTTACAATACTCATCCATCAGGTTTGTTCTGAGGATGAAATGAGCCAGTATATGCGGAACATTTAAGCTCTGAGCCTGATTCATCGAAGTGCTCAATACATGGGAGCCATTATTATTAACTACTAATTAAATTATAATAATATTAATGTTTCCTAAAGCTGCTGTAACGAAGTACCAAAAACTTGGTGGCTTAAAACAGCAGAAATGTATTGTCTCACAGTTCTGGAGGCTAGAAGGCCAGGCTCCCTCTGAAGGCACTGGGGAGGAAAGTGTCCCATGCCCTCTCCTCGCTTCTGGTAGCTCCAGAGGTCCCTTGCATTATTCCAGCCACATGGCCGTCTTTTTCCCATGTGTCTTCATACTGTCTTCTCTCGGTGCCTGTCTGTCTCTGGGTCCAAATTTCCCTCCTTTTTTAGGGGCACCAGTCCTATTGGATGAGGGCCAGCCTGGATGGCTTCATTATAACTTGATTACCTCTGGAAAGATCCTATTTCCAAAGAAGGAAGGTCACATTCTGGAGTTTTGGGGGTTAGCATGGTGTCAGGGGGGCAGGTAATTGGGGAAGAAGGACACGAATCAACCTACAACAATCACATTCCCTATTGTCACTTAGGAGAAATCCCCTCCCTGGCTTTTGCACAAAAATAGAAAGTACGCCCTAAACAAAATCCAGATACCTCTTCTTTAGTGGGCCCAACAAGAAGTCCTTTTGTAATTGCAGGCTCTTCCCCTGAAGCTGCTCTCACCGCGGCTTCCAGCAGCCAGCGTAGGTCGGCTGTGCTCCTCTCCATCTTTCCTCCCCATCCTTCCTTGTCCCTCCATCATCTCTCCGGATTCCCAAACAATGCCTAATTCTATTATTCCCAGAGATTTCCCCGTGGGCAGCAGTTTATTTCTGTCCTCAAGTCTCTGATGAAATCTTTAGCCATGAAATGTTTAGTCCAATCCCACCAAATCGCATATAGTGTTAACATGTCACAAGCTGCCCACGGCCTGCATTATGTGGTAATTTGGAAGCGAGAGAAGTGATAATCTAGGGCCGGGCTTCTTTTGTGAGCTTGCATTAATGCTGTAGCCGGTGATGTCAATTGACGGCCCATCGATTTGGGCTAACAGTGCACGGAGGGGGCAGAATTGGGGCAAGGCAGGGAATAAAGGATATCGACGGCCAGTCTCCAGGATCCCGGCAGCTTTTAATCTATTATTGCCCTCTTTTAATGCAACTTCCGTGTCAACTGCATTTACTTCCACCAGCTCTGCCTGCTGTGCTGAACTGTGCAGCCAGCAGGGTGCCACCACCAGAGTGGCTCAAAGTTCCCCGGTATTGATTCTTGGATGCTCTGGGGTGTGAATTATAATTATTTCATTAAGCCCTTTAATGGGTATCAACTATGAACCTTCCCCAGCCCAGGCTGGGGAGGCCAGGGCGAGGTCTGCATCATTAATCTGTGTTCATCTCGTTGCCACCAATTGTCCTATTCTCGACCCTTATTTTTTTTTTCCTCCTATTATCGCGTCTATGGTTTTAGTAGGAAGCAGGTCGATCTACTCCCAGAGAGGAACTGGGAAGAGGAGTTGACTGATTTGGGGAGACTGGAGGGGAGGCCACAGTTGAGCAGATTGCAGTGTTGGCTACTCACACTAAGGGACTACTAATCACTCTGTTAGATCTGCTCTGCCGAGCTCTAGTTTTCCTGTGCAAGGGGGACACAGGAGACCCTGACACAGAAAGAGATCTTGCAGCTGCTTCTTTGTGTGGCTTGGAGTCCTGTTGTAGCTCAGGAATATTCCACTTCCTCACTTCAGTCATTCCTCACCCTAACTAGGTTGCTGTGAATACAAAGGAGTACAAAACACTGCCTTGTGCTCCCAAGGAACTTGAGCTCTAGCAATAGGGAAAGGGAGGAACAAGTAAATAGGTAGCAATGAGGCACAAATGAGCCTTGAGAAAGGGCAAAGTACAGGGAGTTATGGCACCCCATGGAAGGGGGTGCTTGACCCAAGCTTGAGCATCAAGGAGGGCTTCCTGGAGGACAATATGGCTAAGGTGAGCCTGAAGAGTGAGTAGGAGATAGCCAGTGACAGAGAAGAAGGGTATACAGGGGAATAGCATGCTTCAAAGGCATGGAGGTGAGGGAGGGAAGGCACAGGAGATCTGGGACCTCATCCAGTCCAGCCAGGCTCAGACTTTGTACGGTGGGAGGGAAGTCCCTCCCCCCACCCTTCTAACCCACCTCTACTGCTGATAAATCTCATCAGAAGCCTTAGGAAAGAGGAAAAAAAGAGTCCTGGGTGGCATTTCCCATCATTTTACTGATGCTTTCTCATTAAGTCTTTCTTTTAAGCCAAGAGTGACTTTTATTTTAGGCCCTTCACTTCTTTGGTTCATGTGGTGGTTTTAACACATCTGCAATTTTTTTGTTTCTCCTCTCATCAAAATACAGAGTCTAATTCCTCTTGGGGACTGACTTCTAATGAATAGAATGTGGAGAAAGTGACACTGGGGACCTCTTAAGTGTAGATTATTAAAGTCATGCAGCTTTCATCTAATTCTCTGAATATCTAAATATTCACTGTATGAGTCTTCAGCTGCCTTATAGGACATCTGGTCCCTCTGAGGACTTTATTTGGGAAGACCACATAAAGAGAGATATACCCAAGGAGCATCAGCTGTTCCAGCCCCCAGGTGTTTGAGTGGGTCCTGCCCAGGGCACCAGACACGTGAATGAGGAAGTCTTGGAGAGGACTCTAGCTGACTGCATCTTCATGTGAGACCCTGAATAAGAACTGTTCTGTTGAGCTGAGCCCAGTCGGCCCCCAAGTTCATGAGCAAAATAAATGTTATTATTTTTAAGCCACTGTTTTGTTGTAGTTTGTTACATAGAGATTGATAACTGGAACAGTTAGATTTGGTAACTCTTGTGTTTAATTAAGTTTGATTACTAAGCTTTGTAGTAAGTCTTAAAGTCAGGTAGTATGAATCCCCCAACTTTGTTCTTCTTTTTCAAGATTGTTTTGACTCTTTTAGATCTTTTGTTTTCCATATAAATTTTAAAAATCAACTCAATTTCTATAAAAAAAAGTGTGTTTGACATACAATTGAGATTGCAATGATTCTATTGATCATATTGGGTAGAGGTGACATCTTAACAATATTGAGTCCCAATCCATGAACATAGTATGCTTCTACATTTATTTAGTCTTCTTTAATTTTTGTCAGCAACGTTGTGTAGTTTATTTATTTATTTTTAGAGATGGAGTCTCACTCTGTCATCAAGGCTGGAGTGAAGTGACATGATCACAGCTCACTGCAACTTCCAACATTTGGGCTCAAGCAATCCTTCTGACTCAGCCTCCCGAGTAGCTAGGACTACAGGCACACACCACCATGCCTGGCTAATTTTTAATTTTTTGTAGAGATGGAGTCTCACTATGTCGCCCAGGCTGATCTCAAACTCCTGGGCTCAAGCTATCCTCCCCCCTTAGCATCCCAAAGTGTTGGGATTCAAAGTGTGAACCACCATACTCAGCCAATGTTTTGTAGTTTAAAATGAAGAAAACTTGCATATCTTTTCTTAAATTTGTTACTAATTATATTGTTTTTGATGCTAGTATAAATGAAATCGTTTTTGAATTTTATTTTCCAGTTACATACTCCTAGTATGTATGAGTACAATTGAATTTAAATATTGACCATGTATTACTTAATCTTGCTAAATTCACTTATTAATCCTAATAGTCATTTTGTAGAGTTCCTTAAGATTTTTTCCATAAGCAGTCATGTCATTTGTGAGTAAAGATGGTATGTTTCTCTGTTTTCTGTTGATTATAACAGATTATAACAGAATACCTGAAAATGGGTAATTTATAAAGAAAAGGAATTTATTTCTTACAAATATGAAGGCGGCGAAGCCCAAGGTCAAGGGACCGCATCTGGTGACAGCCTTCTTGCTGGTGGGGACTCTCTACAGAGTCCTGATGTGGCTCAGGGTATCATATGGTAGGGGGCTGAGCATGCTAACATGCTAGCTCAGGTTTCTTTTCCTTTTCTTATAAAGCCACCAGTTCCCCTCCCCAATTACCCATTCACTCATTAATCCATAAATGAATTAATCTATTCATGAAGACAGAGTCCTCATGATCCAATCACCTCTTAAAGGCCCCACCTCTCAACACTGCTACATTGGGGATTACATTTCAACACGAATTTTGGAGGGGACAAATATTCAAACTATAGCAGATGGTTTATTTCTTCCTTTCCAGTCTTTATACCTTTTATTTCTTTTTCTTTTTTATTCCTTTGGCTAGGACCATCAGTAAATTGTTGAACAGAATGGTGAGTGGTCATCCTTGCCTTGTTTCCAATCTTAGGAGAAAAGCATTTAGTATTTCACCATTAAGTATGATGTTACCTTTGGGTTCTTTATAGATGCTCTTTAACAAATTGGGTTTTGATATAATGCTCATATTAAGGGTAAATTTGTTGAGATGGCAACCTATCCATGACAAAACTGCCAGCAGAGACCAGGTTGGAGGAAGAGGACTAGTGCAAGTAAACATAGGAGCTCACCATTTAAAGGAAATGACTGAAATCAAAGTATTAACAGTAAGAAGTGTTACAAGATATGGCTATCAGAGACAGCCTGGGAGGAATGGAAATAGGCAGGGCCCAGGGAGAACAAAATCCTCAGAATGGGGTCTGTGGATCTGGAAAGGCTCTCCTCTCTCTACACCTGGTGATCTATTCACTTTTCAAAAGCCAGCAGGAATATTCCCTCTCTGGAACTATCCTAGGCAAAGTTGGTGACTCCCCCACTCAGTGTTTCTTATACACTTTTCACCTTTAGTATAGCACTTTCAAACATTTTGGAGATGTCTGTGTGCCTGGCTGTTTACCCCTGGACAGTGAAACCTTTAGAGGTGGGGACTATGTCTTCTTCATTTTCACACATCCCCCTCCTCTAGGCCCTGCCTCTGTGAGAATCATGGAGCAGAATCAGAGCTCTGGGGTTTGGGTACCATATTCCCCAGCTGTGCAAACCTCAGCAAGTTTTCCTTTGAAAAATGCTTTAAAAAATATATCAATACACACATATATATAATTCCCTTCCAAGAACTTGTACCACAGTTGTTATTTCTCAGAGACTCAGCTTTTTTTTTCTTAATCTATGTAAAAAAGGAATAATGATGCCTATCTCAGAGGTAGTTACTACTTCCTCTTTTGTTGGGTAAGTACTCAGTACCTATTTGTTGACTGAAGGGACACAGTTTTTGTGTTTTTTTTTTTGTTTTTTATATACAAGGGCGGTGGGGGGAGTGAAGAGAGGTGTTCAGTTTCCTTGTTTTTTTTTGTTGTTGTTGTTGTCGAGACAGTATCTCACTCTGTGGCCCTGGGTAGAGTGCGGTGGTGTCATTTTAGCTCACTACAATCTCCAACTCCTGGGCTTAAGTGATCCTCCTGCCTCAGCCTCCTGATTAGCTGAGACTACAGGTGCACACCACAACACCCGGCTCATTTTTTTGTATTTTTAGTAGACAGGGTCTCACTTTTGCTCAGGCTGGTCTCGAACTCCTCATCTCAAGCAATCCTCCTGGCCTCAGCCTCCCAAAGTGCTGGGATTACAGGCGTGAGCCACCGAGCCCGGCCAGGGACACAGTTTTGTATCTGAACAGAGGTGTGGCCTGGAGATGAACAAAGGGGCAATCTTGCATGCGCTCTGATACAAGAGTGTGAATTTGGGTAAAAATCTGATTAGTTGAATTTTACCAGGTTTTAGAAGGTATATATTGTAATGCAGTGGGATTCCCAACCTGTATTAGTCAGTGTTCTCCAAAGAAACAACCAATAAGATATATAGGCATGTAGAAAAAGATTTATTGTAAGGAATTGTCTCATTGTCATCACGGAGGCTGAGAGGTCCCACAATCTGCTTTCTGCCAACTGGAGACTCAGGAAAGTGGGTGGTGTCATTCAGTCCAAAGGCCTGACAACCAGAGAAGCTGAGGTGTCATTTCCAGCCTGAGAGCAAGAGAACACCAGTGTTTTTTAAGTCAAGCAGTCAGGCAGAAGGGCAGGAATTCTCCCTTCTTTCCACTTTTGTTCTATTCAGACCAACAGATTGGATGCTGCCCACCCACACTGGGGAGGGTAATCTGCCTCGCTGGGTCTACCAATTCAAATGTTAATTTTATCTGGAAGCATCCTTACAAACACATCTAGAAATAATGTTACGTCAAATAACCACGGCCCAGTCAAGTTGACAAATTAAATTAACCACCACACAATCCTATTACAGCTTTCTCTTATTCTTTTTTTTTCTCTTTTTGTTTTTGTTTTTGAGACAGAGTCTCACTCTGTTTCCCAGGCTAGAGTGCAGTGGCATCATCATAGCTCACTGCAACCTCAAACTCCTGGGCTCAAGCAATCTTCCCCCCTTGGCCTCCCAGAGTGCTAGGATTACAGGCACGAGCCACTGCACCTGGCCGCTTTTTCTTTTTCTTTCTTTCTTCTTTTTTTTTTTTTATAGCCAGGGTCTTGCTCTGTCACCCAGGCTGGAGTACAATACCATGATCATAGCTCACTGCAGCCTTGAACTCCTGGCTCAAGTGATGCTCCTGCCTCAGCCTCCCGATCAGCTAGGACTACAGAAGCACACCACCACAGTCAGCTAACTTTTTGTAGAGACAGGGTCTCTTTATGTTGCTCAGGCTAGACTGGAACTCCTGGGCTCAAGTGATCGTCCTGCCTCACCCGTCCGAGTAGCCGGGATTATAGATGTAAGGCACCATGTCTGGCCCTATTAGAACTTGAATTTCCTTTTTATAACAAATATTTTATAGCATTCTATAAGTTTACTGTCCTGAAATGAAATTCATAAACTATAATAATTTCCAAAATAGTCTATATGATGTTCTAATTATAAATATGAAGGAGAATTAAAACTTGCAATAAAATAATGTATATTTCAATAGAAAAATACTCAAGTTCAGTTACATTGGAAGACATAAAGAACTCGTGAGATTCTCACTCCTGCAGAATCACACAAATGCAGGTGGATTCAGGCCGATGTGTTGCTTTGGTGACTCAGACGTCACTGGAATAGCCGTCAAGACATGTTTTTCTAAAATGGTGAGTAAAGTCCCAAACTCAACAAACTACTTTCATCTCTTATTTTACAGAGTATTTGCATTCTGGAAAAATTCAGTGTATTTTAAAACTAAGCAAAGAAATACTTCATGTTATTTTTGTACAACATAATTATGAAAAGTTTTTTCACCTACGTGAATGCCTGGAGGATACTCAGAAGTCACTGGAGACGCAGAAATTTCTTTGATGTGCAGGAAGGATTTATGTATTGCAGGATGTCAAGCATCCCTGTCTCCTACTTACCATTCCAGGCCAGTGGTGCCCTCCAATCACAACTGAAAATGCACCGCGAAGTTCCCATGTGACCTCTAGAGGACAATACCACCAGTGAGCCCTAATTCTGAAGTTAGCCCTGGGTTCAAAAAACCCTGGCTCTGCTCCTTTTTTCTGTGTAGCCACGTGACTTTAATTTTCTTCATCTTTAAAAGGGGGGTGATATACCTAGTCCACACAATCTGTAAAGGTTGACGACAGTGTAATAAATGACACATTGTACAGTGTCAAGCACACTGTGCTTAGAAATAGCTAATATGTATTGAGCATTTGTTATTTGCCATGAATAGAAACAACCCTCTGAGTTTAGTGCCATTATTAACTCTAATTTTTAGCTGAATTAAGTGAGGATGAAGTTACTTGCCCAAGGTCACATAGGAAATGACGTGGCAGGAATTTGCACATAGGTAGTGTGACCGGTTAACCTCCACACAACACTGAGTCTATAATGAAGAGCACCAGGCTCTGTCCCTGTAACTTGCAAGATTTGTCCCCTCCCAAAAGTCCACCACTGTGTCAAAGGATCTTCACTGGCTAACTCCCCAGAGTGCCAGTAAGATCTGAGCAGGAAAGAGCAGAAGGGGCCAACTGAGAGAGAAAGGGGCAGGGGGCACATAAGCCACCCACCAAACCCTCTTGCTTGTCACTCTCGATCTGCTCCCTTTTTCCTTCTTTGTTTTTTTTTCCTTTTTCTTTTTTTTCCTTGTCTTTCATTTTTTTGTTGTTGTTGTTTTGTTTTTTCAATCTACTCCCTTGAGTGTGGGATTGGGAGTTCTCTTGCAGGGATGCCTGAACTGTTATTATACTAATAGCAGAGAAACTGAGGCTTGGAGTGGGTGAGCTTCTTTGCCCAAGTTCATATAGCTGAATTGGACAGGCCACTGGCTAGGAAGAAAGGTTGATTTAGTTTCAATACAAACACTAATTTCCTAACACACAGTTATTTGACAATTCGAATCAATGCTGAGAAAGCACCTGGTATTAAAAAAAAAATCACAGTGTTATGCTGGCTCCAGAGGGGGACAAAAATAAGCCACATAAGACTCCCTGTCCTTTGAACATCATGATGTATTGTACCACGAAGAAAACAGCAACAAGAAAACCCCGACTCCCCATCCTAAGGAACCCACAGTGAAGAAATCAATTAAAGTCTCTGTGGCCGGGTGTGATGGCTCACACATGTAATCCCAGCACTTTGGGAGGCCAAGACAGGATCGCTTGAGCCCAGGAGTTTGAGACCAGCTTGGGTGATATCATGAGACCCCATTTCTACAGAAAATAAGAAAAATTAGTCATGCACCATGGCATGCCCTAGTCTCAGCTACTTGGGAGGCTGAGGCAGGAGGATCACTTGCATCCAGGATTTCGAGGCTGCAGTGAGCTATGATGATGCCACAGCACTCCAGTCTGAGTGACAGAGCAAGACCTTGTCTCAAAAAAAAAAAAGCTCTGTTAGGAATACATGGGGAGGTTGGGATAGCTATGTTTTGAATAGTTTAAAAGTGTGAATATTTTTAGTATTACTCTGGAGGTCAGAACTGGCATCCACGGGCGAGGTGAAGTAGGGTAACAGGAAGCAGTTTGGGGGCTATTATGCCAATTATTAAGTTATTGTCTCTGACTCCAAACCCCTTTTTCTAGACTCTGCTTTCTGATGTTGGGCTGTATTTCTCCTTGCCAGCTGGTTTTGTCAGCATGGGGGTGGACTCACCTCTGAGGTCTGAATGCTAGCTCCACTGGGGCCGCCTCTAAGCTTTTAGTCTCTGACAACCTCCTCCTCTTCCCTTTGTCCCCTGGCCCCAGAGGTGAAGACTGCTTCCTGAAGTCGCTACCTCTGTATTATCTCAGTTTCCCCTTTTGCTTTTTTAGCTCTCCAATACTTATTTAACCAGAAAATTCTCTCCATTGAAACCCTTAGTGCGGGTTCTGGTTTCTTAACTGAACCTAGACATAATTGCTATCAGAAAAGCTTTTATTATATTATAAACGATTAGACTGGGTAAAAACTTAATGCATGACTTGGGAGGTTACAAAGTCTTCGTCTCTCAAAGTATGAAATAACAGAGTTTACAGACCTGAGAGTATCCTTGGAAATCATTTATTGCATCTCATTATCCTACTGAAGCTCAGAGAATCAACTGACTTCCTGAAAAGTATGCTATTTAATTTCATACTTATATATAGCATTTACTTTCCTTTTGGTTTGAGATGGGTCTTACAAAATATCTACCTATTTTACAGTTTTCAGTTCACACTGCTGACACAAGCAGAATGTTAATATGGCTGCCATAGACGAGGCCTCTGCATTCTACTAAGCATGCCTGATTATAATGAGGCACCTTGAAGGTAGTGAGATCTCAGGCTCTGGGAGCATCCAAAAAGAGGGTTGACTAGCATCATTTGGTTTTGCTGCACAGGAGATTTGAGCATGGAGGGGTGGCAGTGGGGAGGAGGGAGTTGCATTAGATCACTTCCAAGTTCCCTTCAGACACCCCCCAGCACAGGGGCCAAGCCCAAACCATCGGCACATCTCTACTCTCTGGGGGGAGGCGGTCTGGGCTGTACGTTCATTCCCCCACCCTTTTATTTGCAGCAACCTGCCGCTGGTTGTTGGGCAGCCGCAGCTTAATTTGAACAACTGGGCTCTGGTTTCCCGAGGCAAGCAGTCGGGCGCCTCCGCCTCCATCAGTATTCTCTTCAGTCCCCCGGCAGCTGCTCACTCGGGCTGGCTCAACCCTCCCTGACCTCATCTTCTCACACAGAGCAGAGGAGGATTTGGAAAAATTAGCTATATTAGTGACTCCCCGAAACACTCCGTTTACTTGTGATATGACAAATATTTCAGCCATTAGGATCGCTCCGTCTCTTATCATCTTAAATGCACTCACTTACATTCCAAATCACTACTTAATTTAAAAGCCTATTTGTTGAGATTGTGACAGGCCCAGGGAAAAGGAGAGACAGATACTCACTCGGCTCTGGCTGGAATAGAATCAGGCTTGGAACCTTGATTGAATCTTTCTCCCCAGGACTTATGCTCAGTCAGGTATGATCTAAACACTTAGGAAGCAGGAGACTTAAAGGGCACCCACACTGTGGAGGTTTATAAGCTGTGTTTTGAAGTGGCCATGTGGCATCGTGACCTTGGGCAAATGACTTTACTGCTGGGTGTCTTCATGCTCCCATGACCCCTAGATACACTGACTCATTCAGTGAACATTTATTGAACCCCTAAGAGGTGATAGCCGCGTGGTAGATTCTGTGTCTACAAAGATGCATGAGCCTTGTTTCCGTGCTCGAAGCTGTTCTTAGTTTCTTATAAATCATAAACATTTATCGAGCACTTACGATTTGCCAACTATGCTAGATGCTACGCTTGCTCTCTTTCCTTTAATCCTCACCACAATCCTATGTGTTAGGCTATGTTTTATTCCCATTTCATAAATGAGACTAGTCTGTCTGACTCTTTAATTTATAGTATTAAATGCTGTGTGGGACGGTCTTCCCATATAAAACTTACCCTAGTGGAATCTGTAAATGGGAAGTTCCCAGAGCAGACCATGTTCCATTGACATGTGTATTGTGTGTCAAGATATTGATGTGCTGTTGGATTTGCAACAGGGACAAAACCATCCTTACTGTGTCTGTCATCACTGCCTAGCTGGCACACACCAGAAATCTTGTAATTTAAATTATTTTATACATTTTCTTTATTTAGGAGTCTTTTATTCTGTTTGAGGTTTTGTCTAATTGCCCCCTCCCACTCTCTCTCTCTCTCACACACACACACACACACACACACACACACACACATTTCAGCCTTTTTCAATTGTGTTAAAGGGAAGCAAGGAAGGAGGAACATCCTGCCTGGGCTGTTTTTTTTTAATAATTAATTAATTTTGACAAATTATAATTGTATATAATCACAGGTACACTGTGATGTTATATGTACGCAGTGTGGAATGTTTGAATCAAGCTAATTAACTTATCTGCCACCTTAAATAGTTATTTACTCTTCCTGTTTAACTGCAACTTTGTACTCTTTGACCTTTCACATTTCCCCCACCCCCAGCCTCGGGTAATCACCCCTGTACTCTCGGCTCTGAGCTTGATTGCTTTCGGTTCCACAAGTGAAAGTGAAAACGTGCCACTTGGTCTTTCTGTGACTGACTCATTTCACTCAGCATATTGTCCCCCGGATTCATCCGTGTGGTTGCAAATGACAGAATTTTCTTCTTTTTAAAGGCCAAATAGTATTCCATTGCATGTATATACCACATTTCCTTTATTCATTTATCCACTGATGAGCCCTTAGGTTGATTCCATATCTTGGCTATTGTGACTAGTGCTGCAATGACGGTGGGAGTATAGACAGCTCTTACACACACTGACTCTACTCCCAGATAGGATGGCTGGATCGTATGATAATTCTATTTTTAATTTTTGAGGAATCTTCATACAGTTTTCCATAATGGCTGTGCTAATTTACATTCCCATCAACAGTGGACAAATGTTCCCAATTTAAAAATGGGCAAAGGACCTGAATAGACATTTCTCAAAAGAAGCCATACAAATGGCCAAGAGATATACGAAAAACTGCTCAACATCTCTAATCATCAGGGGAATGCAAATTAAAACCACAGTGAGACAGCACCTCGCACCTGTCAGAAGGGCAGTATGAAAAAGACGAAAGATAAGTGTCGGTAAGGATGCGGAGAAATGGGCTGGGGTTTTGGAGGTCAAAGGCAGAGATAGCAAACTCCTTGGGACACAGTGTGGAGGTGACAGGAAATATCAATAGGACCCCTGTCTGTGCAAGTGACTTGGCCCCTCACCTTCCCGCCATAACTGCTTGATTCAGAAGCAGACTCTCGACTCAAACTTGGCGATCCTGGAGCCAAGAGACCTGGGTGCCAGACTTGGGAGCAGTCATGTGAATGACAACTCAGAGACAGCTCCTGATGCCCAGAGCCCCCGAGGCAGGTATCTATTGCTGTGTGACAAGCTACGCAAAAATGTAGTAGCTTGAAACAATATATTATTCTCATGATTCTGTGAGTTGGTTGGACAGTTCTTTGGTCTTGGTGGGCTCAATCACGCAGCTGCATTCAGATGGCACGTTGGCTAGAAACTGAGCTCTGGCGAGAGCCTGGCCTGGCTTTCTTTCCACGTGATCTTGCCTCGTCTTGGAGTCTAGACCAGGCTTCCTCCCAGGGCAAAGGCAGTGTTCCAGGGAGGAGAAGGCAAGACCTTTCTCAGATGCTGCAGCCCATATCTTCTGCAGCATTCTATCATTCAAAACATGTCGCCAGGCCAGTCCAGATTTGAGGGTCCACTTCTTGAGGGGGAGAGCTGCAAATAATCATGGCCAGAGGATGAACTTTGGCAGGTTGAAAACAGACACAGATCATTTGTCACCTTTCCTACTAGGGGGTGGAGTCTGAAACCTGGAATCTGGGATGTCCTGGTGATGTTCTTTGATCAACAGAAAGTGGTAGAAGTGATGTTGTACAGCTGCCAAGATAGGCCCCGCAGCTCCACTCCTGCTCTGTTGCAGCAGTTCCCTGTATGATGGGACAAAGTCCAGTTTAGCCTCCTCGAGGATAAAAGACCAGGTAGAGCAAAAGGCCTAGTCTTCACAGCTCTCCAGCTGAGCCCAGCTCCGAGTCTATCCACCGGCTGAATGTTGTCACGTGAGTGAGTCCAGCAGAAGCCAACAGAAGAACTTCCAGCCAACTCACCCACATAGTTGTAAGAAATAGTATACTGCTATTGTTTTAAGCCGCTAAGTTTTGTGGCGATTTGTTATGCTGCGATACATAACGAAAACAGCTCCCAAACTGCCCTGCTCAAAAGGGCCTTCCCCAAAGTGTGATTGTTCAGCACGTCCTTCGATGCTGTGACTATACTCCTAACAGGATTTTTGTTTGGAGTTATACTCCTAACAAGTTATTTTTCATAACAAGCCATTTCTTCCCTTGAAGTCATCCAGTGTCTATTTGTGTTACTTGTAGTTATATTTAGTATAAGGGAGCCCCAAGGAAAAGGAAGATACATAGGGTATTCCAGACCCCTGGGGTCTGGCATCCTTGCCCTGTGGAGGATCTCTTTCTGAAAAAGAAATGAAAACAAAAAAAAAGAAAGAAAGAGAGAAAGAAAAAAGAAGTTAGGATTTATGACATAATCTCTTCTTATTTGTCAAGATCTTTACTTAACATTTTTAAATTTATCTTTTACATTTTTTTCTTACATCAGAAATTTTGGTTCCTGTCAGCATTAGTCTAAACACTTATTAGCATTAATTTATAATACATAAAATAGTTTTAAAATAATAAAATGAATGTTATGACTAACAATTAGACCACCAAATGAGGTTTAAAATTTCTCTGCAGCTTTATTTGTCTTTATAATATATTCCTCTATTACTGTGGTCTAAAGTCACTTGAAATAATTATTTTTCTCTGAGGGTTTACACATCAAATTGATTTATAGTTAATTTTTTTATTTTTAGGGATTACTTTTTAAATTTAATATTATTTTTGAATATATAAAACATTTATGTCTTTCCAAAGTCAAATGCATGTAAAGTATATTTAAAGAAATCTTCTTTCCAACCATGTTCTTGACAATCCTTCTCAACTTTTATTAGTTTTTGATTTATTTTTCCAGGTTATTTTTTGGGCAAATATTGGCAAATATGTATGTATATTTACACTCATTTCCTCTTTTTTACACAAAAGGTATCATTCTTTCTCCATATATATTCTATATCTTCTTTTCTCACTTAATATATGCTGGACATCACTCTACATCAGTGTGTACAGCTTTATCTCATTACTTTTTATAGCATCAGAATATTCCATTGCAAGTGAGTAACCATACTTTATTCAACTAGTCATTGATAGACATTTGAATTGTTTCAATCATTTGCAATTATAAATAATGCTGTAGAGATTTACCTTGTGTATAAGTCATTTTGAATTCTTGTGTATCTTGGGATAGATTTCTAGTAGTGAGATTTCTGGGTGAAAGGGTAAATGCACATCTAATTTTTCTAGATATTTACAAATTGCATTCCAACAGGGTGATGCTGTTTTGAGTCCCCCACAACAATGGTGTTTCCCCACCATTTTACCAATAGAATACACTCTCAAAATTTGGGATTTTTGCCAATCTGACAGATGAAAGCAGTGTCTCGGAATGGTTTCATTTTGCATTGTTCTTATTATAAGCGAGGCAGTGTATCTTCTTACGTGTTGGATGCCATTTTCATTTTTTCTGCTGTAAACTGCCTGTTCAAATCTTTGCATGGACATTTAAATGCACTGACACACCACAACATTTAATCTCACAACAACCCAACGAGGTAGGGGGTTGGCATCATTATTCTCCCATATAAAGATGAGGAAACGGCAGATTAGGAAGGTTAAGTAATTTACCTGAGGTTACACAGCTAATATGTGGCTGAAGTCAAGCTGCCCAACTGTTAGGCCCTGTGGATTCTCTATAGATCTATTTCCAGGAGTAAAGTTGGAGCTCCTGTGTTTTGCTTTTAATAAAGGGTCAGTGTGTGGATTCACATCTGAGATAGGACTGCTTCGGGAGGTCTGTCGAGGTTGGGCCTGGCATGGCGGAGGGAGCCACGCTTGTAACGAGGAGGGGGTACCTTATGTGTTACCTATGAGCATCCAGCAGACCAGGCATTTTGAATCTCAATGGAGAGGACAACGGTCAGAGACCTGCAACCTATTTAATTCTGTTAGAGAATCAGTGAGGTGCTTGATGAAGCCATTAACTGGGGTTCGTGTCTCCATTCTACTTATAAGACGCCAGGAGGGCAAATGCTGATGGAAATTTATTGATTTCTTTTTCTGCCTTTACCGAATGGGTCAAAAACATGGTATAACGCTGCTGGTTCCAATTAAAATCACCTGTTAGCTTACAAAGGTTGGCCCTTTCCACCCTCCCCTATCTCCCCCATTTAAAAAGGGTTTAAAAGATTTTCATTTAATTGATTTGCTGTAAAATGCCCTTTACAATTACCCAGATAAACTAGGTGTCACCTGTGGAGTAAGAGCCAATTTGAGCTGTTTATCAAGACTTCGTCTCTGGCCACTTCTCACCCTGGGATCTTGAGTCTCTGTATTGATAGCTTGCATCTGTCAACATCGGATATTTTTAGTGGGCTGCAGAAAGCTTTTAGGGAGATGGGGATGGTGGGGCTGCTTCTTTGAGCAGGTGAAGAAAGCACGATGGGGTTTTTTTTGTTGTTGTGGTTTGAAATGAGAATTCCCTATTGTGCTGAAAACAAGTTCAGAAAATCAGCCCTGTACCCGTATGCGTGAAGGTAGTCAGAGTGGGCCCCATTTAAAAACCAGCCATCAGGGCCTCAGGAAATGGGGAAGTGGGCAATGGGTAAAACAAGATCTGTCCAGTTTCTCTTGGTTTCAGTTTCATCGAGCTGTGTTTAATGTTAGGACGGAGAAGCTGGAGCACCGCTGCGAGAGTCGTCTGTGAAGTGCCATTTGTGTCCTTGGAGCTGATGTTACAGGAAGTAACAGACAGTGGGAAACAAAGAACGAAGGACACAGAATCATTTATTCCAGGTTGTGCATATTTCTGAAACCAGGCACTCAAATTCACTTGATCATGGAAACAGTGTTAGTCCTGGCTAAAGAATTGTGGATAAAATTACAGCCAGAAAACAAAAAGACAGGCAAATATGGGAGGAGAGAAGTAAATTCTGGAAAGCATAGACCAGTAATCTTGAAATGGATCATGGCAAAGCTCTAGAATAAATTATAAAAACATGTTAGGTGAGCCTTTGAAAGAAGATTGTCATTCACTAACGATGAGGTATAATTTCCGTTTTGACTGTTGTCAAACTGGTTCATTAGGGAAGTGCTATAGATAGAGAAAGTGCTGTAGCCATAGAAAATAGATGACAGGACATTTATGAAAGCTCTTGGCACATAGTAGATACACAACAAATATCATTTGCTCTGATTCAGGCTTTCATAACACCCATCATAGTCAAAATACTTCACAAACGTTTCTACATCTGCCATCTCTACTTCCTCATCTCCTCACTCTTGACCCTTTCCACAAACTCTGCTCTCATTCTTTTACCAATGAACACCTTGTCACTAAACTCAATGGATACTCTCAGTTTTTATTTTGCTTGAGTTCTTGCTGAATTTTTTTTTAGAAGATGGGGTCTCACTCTTTGGCCCAGGCTGGAGTGTAGTGGTGCCATCAGAGCTTGCTGCAGCCTCGAATCCCTGGGCTCAAGTCATCCTCTGGCCTCAGCCTCCTGAGTAGCTGGGACTACAGGTGCATGCCCCTACCCTCTGCTCTCTTGCAGATTTTTGATGTTAACTTCTCCCATCTCCACAAAACTTTTTTCTGCCCTTGGATGCTCTGATACCACAGGCTCCTGCATTTTATCTGTTGTATCTGGCCACTTCCCAAATTCATTTGCGTAACAGTTTCCCCTGCTGTTCCTTACCAGTGCTCCTTAGGGTTCTTTCCTCGATTCCATTCCCCAGACTTCTTGGGATTGATTCCAACATGATTCCTATCAAAATCTCACCGAGAGGGACAACTGGATATCCATACGCAAAATAATAAATTTAGACCCCTACCTTACACCATATACAAAAATTAACTCAAAATTCATCAAGGACCTAAATGTAAAAGCTAAACCTATAAAACTCTTAGAGGAAAACAGGTGTAAATCTTTGTGACCTTAGATTAGTCAATGATTTATTAGACATAACACCAAAAACAAGAGCAAAAACAACAAAAAGAAACAGACAAACTGGACATGATCAAAAGTGAAAATTTTTGCATGTCACTTTCAAAGAAGTGAAAAGAACCGAAAGAAGGGGAGATAATTTTTGCAAATCATATATTTGACAGAGATTTATATCAGGAATACGTAAAGAACTCTTACAGGCCGGGTGCGGTGGCTCACACCTGTAATCCTAGCACTCTGGGAGGCCGAGGTGGGTGGATTATTTGAGCTCAGGAGTTCGAGACCAGCCCGAGCAAGAGCAAGACCCCGTCTCTACTAAAAAAAAATAGAAAGAAATTATCTGGATAATTACAAATATATAGAAAAAATTAGCCGGGCATGGTGGTGCATGCCTATAGTCCCAGCTACTCGGGAGGCTGAGGCAGAAGGATTGCTTGAGCCCAGGAGTTTGAGGTTGCTGTGAGCTAGGCTGATGCCACGGCACTCACTGTAGCCCGGGCAACAGAGTGAGACTCTGTCTCAAAAAAAAAAAAAAAAAAAAAGGACTCTTGCAGCTCAATAACAAAAAGACGATCCAATCTAAATGTGAGAAAAAAATCTGAATAGGTATTTCTCCAAATAAAATATACAAATGGCCAATAAGCAGATGAAAAGATGATTAACATCATTGGCTGTTGAGGAATTGCAACTCAAAACCACAATGAGATACCATTTCACACCAACTAGGACGGCTACAATAAAAAAAGACAAATAATAAGTGTTAGCAAAGACATTGAGAATTTGAATCCCTCATGCCCTGTTGGACATGTAAAATGGTGCAGTCACTTTGTGGTTCCTCAAAAAGTTAAAGATAGAGTTACTGTACGACCCAGAAATTCTATTCCTAGGTATATTCCCAAGACAAATGAAAACATACATCCACACAAAAACTTGTACATGAATGTCCTTAGCAGCATTACTTATAACACCCAAAAAGTGTCAACATCCCAAATGTCCGTCAACTAATGAATGAATAAATAAAATGTAGTATATCCATGCAATGGAATATTATTCATCCATAAAAAAATGAAGTACTGATGCATGCTGCAATGGAGATGAACCTCGAAAACATGCCAGGTGAAGCCAGTCACAGAAGACCAGGTTGTATGGTTCTATTTATATGAAATGTCTAGAACAGGCTAATCTATAGAAAGATTGGTGGCTGCCTAGGGCTGGGGGGAGGGACTTTGGAGAGAAATACAGAGTGACTGCTAATGGATATGGGACTTTGTTTGGGTGACAAAAATGTTCTAAAATTGTTTATGGTAATGATGCACAACTCTGAATATATCAAGAGCCATGGATTATGCACTTTAAAGGGGTGAATTGTATGGTATGTGCATTATCTCAATAAGGCTGTTGAAAAATTCTCCTCTCATAGTACTCATGTCTTAGTGAAAAGCACATCGATTCAGTCTTCTAAATATCATTCCAATCTGTCCACTTCTCTTTGTCCAGGCTGCCACCATCAATTTGGATCACCAAAAAGCCTCCTGACTATCCTACCTGCAATGTGGCCCTCTGTGAATTTTCTCTATGAATCTCCACTCCGCTGTCTTGGAGTCTTGGAGCTCTTTCTAATGGGTAAATGGAGGTGGTCCTCTTGCCTCAATATTGTCATGGTTTTCCATAGCCTTGAAGGTAAAGTCCAGACTCCTTCTCTCAGCTCGAAAGGCCTCATGTGATCTGATACCTATTTCTCTGTGTCTCTAACCTCATTCATCACCCCTCATCACTCGGGTCATTTGTATCTTTCAGCTTTGCGAATCTCTTTGCCCTGTCTCAATTCTGGGTCTTTGCGAAGCCTGATCATTCTGCCTTTTGGGTCTCAACTTACATGCCACTTGCTCTGGAACATTTTTTATTAAATACTCTCCTTTTTCACACATTTGGGTTAAAACCCCCCCTACCCCTGTCTGCCTGTTTATTTTATACTGCTTACTGTGTGCCAGGCACCATTCTAAGTACTACTTTATAAAACTAACTCACTGAATTTTCATAACAACCATGTGATGTAGGTACTATGATTATTCTCATTGTGTAATTGAGAAAATTGAGGCACAGAGAAGCTAAGTAACTTTCCCAAAGTTGCACAGCTTGTTGCGGAGCCTGGATTTGAACTCAGATAATATTGTACTAATGTTTGTACTAACTACTATGTTTTGCTGCCTGAAATTGCTTAACACATCATAGCAATTATTATACTATATTGTAATTGACTCTTTAATTATATCTCCATGTGACTTTAGCTCATTGAA
>NW_012147412.1:3396450-3408276 GCF_000956105.1 Propithecus coquereli | reverse complement strand
GTGAGCCACCGCGCCTGGCCACAACCTTGATATTCTTGAAGAGCACTGGTCAGTCATTGTGTAGAATATCCCACCATTTGGGTATGTCTGCATTTTCTCATGATTAAATTCAGATTATACATCTTTGGTGAGGATATGACATAAGTGCATCCTATGAGGAGACACATCATTACTGGTCACATTAACTTTGATCACTTGGTTAAGGCTGTATCTGCTGGGTTTCTTCATTGTGAAGTTATTACATTTCTCGCTGTAATTAATATTGTGGAGAGATACTTTGAGACTACGTAAGTTTCCTGTTTCTAGTCATATTTTCACCCATGAATTTTAGCATCTATTGATACTTCCTTGAAATAATTTTTACTGTGATGTTTGCAACTAGTAAATTTCTATTTCCATCATTCCTTCTCCATTTATCAATCAGAATGCAATGATAAGAGAGAACTTTACCTTTGTCCTTATTTACTTGTTTATTCAATTTTTTATTTATATAAGTATGGACTCATGGACATTGGTTTTAATCTGTGGGTTATAATCCATTACTATCATTTTAAAATTTTGTTGTTCAAATTGTCCCAGATCCAGGAACCCCATCAAGTTGGCTCGTGTCATTTTAATATGTCTCTGTCATTTTTTAAAGCACTTCCTTACTCACAAGCACCACAAGATGCCCCAGGTTCACTCTGTACTTTCCCTGCCCCAGCCATGTCGGAAGCCATCTGTGTAAGTAGACTGGGTACCATTTTATTGGAGGATAATATTTAGAAGAAAGTTCTGGGCACTAGCTGCTATTGCTACTGAGGTGTCATTGTTTCTTCACTCAGAAGGCAGGGCTAGGAAGTGTGTGTATGTGTACAGTTACTCATGTCTTTACTTGTTTCTCTCTTTCTTAAAAACTATAACTTTATAGTGAGCCCTCCAATTCCATTCCAACTTTCAGGGTTCATTCTAGATTTTCCCTTTCTTATTTGTAATTCCTTTCCCTGATGGTAAAACACTCGATGCTTATTATCCACAGTATATTTACTTACTTGCTTGACCCTAGATTACACATAAAGCAGTTTCAGGATTTCTAAGCTATAGCCTAGTGAAAGACAACTTTACTAAATAGGGTACAATATTTTGTACTGTTTACCTTTAAAGTACATAGTTAAATAATAGTCCAAAGTTACCTAAGTTAATTCTTTTTTCCCACCTTTTTGTAATAAATTCAATGCATGTTTTTAAAAGTGAATAGCATTTGTAAACATATATTGAAAAACACCATGTATATGGAACTGTTTCTTTCTCTCCCCCAGTCACCCAGAGGCTTGGGGAAATACCCCAGGCTGAGTACTCCAGAGCCTGTAGGGAGGTTAGAACCCTCACCTCCTCCTCCTCTACTTTTCTCACCAGATGTCCTTATCTGTTTCTGTATCACCTGTTGCTTTAGCGCTCTGGGGAGAAATTCTCACAAGTTCTTTAAAAGTCCTGAACTTCAATCCATCCCACCTCCACTGAACTTCCCACTGCTTTGGCCCGAGGCCACATAAAACCTTGTGCTGCCCTTAACACCACCTTTGTTCCTGAGGAGTTTTCTGTGCCAACTATCACCCCATCTGGACCAAACATCTTAACTGCAATCCCTTCTTTTTCGCTTGTGCTGAAGGCGGCCACCAGGTGGCGCTTCAGAGTCTACTGCGGCCCCATTTTCAAAGTCAACTGCTTGGGTTAGGTTGACTTCAGGAAGCAATGCGTTCCTGAGAAGGGAAGGGATGTTCTAGTTGCCTTTTTAACTTAGTTAAGAAATGTTTTGCCATTTAGGTCCTCAGCTCAGCTCTAAGTAAAATGAAAAAAAAAAGGAAGCACATTTTAGCGTCTGTCCTCTTCTTTGTCTAGAAATCTTGGGCTCCTTCCCTTTCTTTTATGAAAACTTTTCTCAAGGAAAAACAAACAAATTTGCTGACAGCCATAATGGGTTTACCCGCTTCCACAGTAAGAGGGACTGAGCTCCTTGGTCTCTCAGCCTCTCTGCCAAAGAAGCTTAGAACATCAAGAGGCTAGAATTCAGGTAGAAACCCCACCACTAACTCTCATTGCTTCCTTGAGGGGGCTTTCATTTTCTTATGTGTAAAACAAAGGGATTGAACTCCATAGTCTCAAACACAGATCCCTCAGATGCCAGGTGGATACCATACATCTATGAAGGGGCTGAAGAGTGGATTAAGGCAACAGGGCATTGTAGTGACTAAACTAGAATTGGAAAGTGCATGCTCTACTAAATGCATCCAAGTTTAAACTTTTAGAAAACATTGAGCATTCCAAACACAGTACCTCTGGGTATTGAATATGTCCAGAAAGCCACTAGTTTGCAGTTCTTGGACTAGAGAATCTTTATTTAGGATGTTTCTTCTAGGTCTGAGGTTCTTTTTTTTTTAGTTTCAGAATATTATGGGGATACAAACGTTTTGGTTACATACATTGTCTTGGCACCGCCCAGGTCAGGGCCACAAGCATGCCCAAACCCCCAGATATGGTGCACCATACCCATTAGGTGTGAATTTACCCATCCCCTACTCTCCCCGCTCACCTGCCTGACGCCCTGTGAATGTTACTTCCACATGTGCACGTAAGTGTTGATCTATTAGTACCAACTTAATGGTGAGTACATGTGGTGCTTGTTTTTCCATTCTTGTGATACCTCACTTGATCCAGGATAGTACAAGGGGTATTAATTCACCATTTCTTTTTGTGGCTGAGTAGTACTCCATGGTATACATATACCAATTTTATTAATCCACTCATGGTCTGAGGTTCTTTGCATACTTGGTAATTTTCTCATGCCTTTCTATCAGCTTGGAATATTAGCCACTGCCACCGATCTCCGTCACCTTTACATATCTAAATCCTAATTCCTTCTTACAAAACCCATTCAAATGCCACCTACTCCAGGAAGTTTCTCTTGATTTGACTTCCTCTAGATTAAAAAATTTTCTCCCTCCTCTAAATTCTTCTAGCACTCTAATATACCCTGTTTGGGGCCCTTCTTGCTTTTTCTACCGTGTTATTTATGTGGTGGTCATCAGTCTTTCCCTGCATATACATCTTTAAGTTCCTTGAGGGCAGAATCCATGTCTAACTGAGTTTTGTATCTCCACCATCTCAAATTCCTCACCAAATATTTCTTGAGTGCTTACTCTGTGTTAGACCATGGTTTTGGGTACTACACTCCGCACATAGTAGTGAATTCAATAAATGCTTACTGAATTAATGGTGTTCGATGGCCAGCCAATAATGAAAATGAAAAAGGTGGAACATACCAGTGTTAGTGAAGGTGCGGAGCAACGGGAAATCACATATGCTGCTGGGCCCCATCATCTCTGCCCTCTAGTGTATTCTCATCATCATTTTACATTGCACGACAAGAGGGATTTTGCAGATGTAATTAAGGTTACTAATCAGTTGACCTTAAAATAGGGAGATTATCTGAGTGGGCTCAGTCTAATCCTATGAACCCTTTAGAAGATGAGAATTTTCTAAAGCTGGTGGCTGAAGAGGAAGTCAGAGGAATTCAAAGCTTGATGCATTGTAGCTGATTTAACAATAGAGGGAGCCACTGGGCCTTAGAGTGGCCTCTAGAAGCTGAGAGCAGCCCTCCGGTAACAGCCAGAAAGAATATGGGGAGTTGAGTCCTACATAACCGCAAGGAACAATGCTGCTGGTGACCTAAATGGGTTTGGAAGCAGAATCTGCCCCAGAGCCCCTGGGTGAGAACTCAGATCAGCTGACACCTTGATTTTGGCCTTGGAAGACCCCAAGCAGAGAACCCAGTTGAGCCTGCCTGGACTTTTGACTTACAGAACTGTGAGATAACAAACGAGTGCTGGTTTAACCTACTAAGTTTGTGGTAATTTGTTATGCAGCAATTAAAACCTAACACAGATACTCGGGCAGTTCTGTGGGGAGACGCACAGGGAGAGACTGAGGCCTCCGGCTAAATGGCAGCAACCACTTGCCAGCCGTGTGATGAGCCACCTTGCAAACGTGGATCTTCCGGCCCCAGGCAAGCCTTGGGATGACTGCAGCCCTGCTGACACCGTGACCACCATTTCATGAGGAGTCCTGAGCCAGAAACACCCAACCAAGCTGCTTCAGAATTCCTGACTCACGCAGATCATGAGAGATAATCATTGATTACCAGTGTTGTAAGCCACTAACTTTTGGGGTAAGTTGTTATGTAGCAATAGATCATGAATACAGTAAGAGCTCAGGAAATGTTTACAGAATGATTGGCCACCCTAGGGCATTATAACCAAGTAGAGGAATTTTGGGCACCTTTGATGTCTGGTATCCCAGAATTCAAACCATGTAGGCAGCCTCATCTCACTGAGGCAGGTCCTTTACCCAACTACCCTGCCCTCCTCCCCGAACCCCTAGTTGGAGTTCCTGCCTTGGATTCTCAGGGTCTGGACTTGCCTGAGTTACTCTGAAAATGCTTAAGAGTGAACCAAGCTTCCTTAGGATGCAAATGAGAGAAAAGTGTATTTTCTAAAATGAAAAACAACATTTTTACTTCACAAGAGTATTGTTAAATAAGCAATCAGTATGAACACAGAACACTATACAGTCATCAAAAAGAGAAAAAAGTTCTCTATATACACATGTGGAACACTGACCAAGATTGTTAATAGTAACAGACAATGGGGCCGGGTACGGTGGCTCACACCTGTAATCCTAGCACTCTGGGAGGCCAAGGTGGGAGGGTTGCTTGAGGTCAGGAGTTTGAGAACAGCCTGAGCAAATATAGTGAGACCCATCTTTATACAAAATGGAAAAAATAGCCAGGAGTGGAGGCATGTGTCTGTAGTTCCAGCTGCTTCGGAGGCTGAGGCAGGAGGGTTGCTTGAGCCCAGGAGATTGAGGGTGCAGCGAGCTATGGCAATGCCACTGTGGTTTAGCTGGGGCAACAGAGTGAGACTCTGTCTCAAAAAATATATAAAATAAAATAACAGATAACAGATATGTTTTTAAATGAAAAGAGCAAGGTTTAGAGCAATGTGTACATTTGGTTATCACTCTGTTATGATAACCAAAAATATTTATGAATATATATATTCTATGGGCATAGAATATCTTTGGTAATAAAGATTGCCTTTGAGATGAGAATTGGATGCTTGGGATAGGGGTAGGAGGGAGACTTCTTTTTACTGTATAGCTTTTTGTACCTTTGAATTTGAACCATGTGTATGTATTATCTATTAAAAATAAATTTCTTCCTTGGATAGAGCTAACAGGAGCTCATCAGTTTTCTGCTTTCCTACTCCTTTCCCTTAACACATTCACACACAACTAGACACACACCTTCTTTTCACAAGATACTTGAACATGCAGCCAGATCCTGTCTTTGCAACAGCCCCGGGATGCGCATGCATACAAAGGCAATGGTGCACCTGCTGCACCCACAGACATCCCCCTGCATGCGCCAACAAGCATGCAATCTTGTGTGTGTGTGTGTGTGTGTGTGTGTGTGTGTGCACATATTTACATATGTGCCTTTGACCCAGCCCCTCACCCTCCACCTTCACCTGTGCCTGCTTTGTGTGTGTGTGTGTGTGTGTGTGTGTGTGTGTGTATACACACCTGGGTGCATGCCCCTGATTATAAAGTGAAATAGGTTAAAAGTATCCTATTCAAAAGCACTAAATGGGCCTAATTACCGGTGACTGTAAAACTCTAATTAGGGGAGGACTCATTAGTCGCTAAAAAAGGGAGGAGAATGCAGTCCTAAAATTAAAAGACCTGAATGACAAATGCAGCTTCCTCAGACAGTTGAGAAAAAGGGGCTTAATTGCCCTTTGATGAAACTGGGGTGGGGGAAGACAGGAAGGAGGGGAGGCCAGTAATCAAAGAAGGGGACTCCTGCGGTTAAGACCTGCCCCTGCGGAGCACTGTCTCCCACCCAGCTACTCCCTGGAGGCCACTTTTCTGAAAACAGTCACTTGCCTTCCACTGCAGGCAGGATGAAGGAGGAACTCGTCACTCACACTCTGCTCTCTCCTTCCTCCACTCTCTGGGTGCCCTTGTGTGCTCTCTCAGGAATCCTGGGTCCTTGATCCCTTCCTGCCTAGCAAAATCCATTCCCTGGGGGCCCATAAGAATGGCCACGTGGACAGGACACACACTGTAATCCTTACCCAACCGCTCACTAGCTGGGTGACCTTCACGAGGCACTTACACTAAGCGAACTTGTTTCCTCAGTTGCAAACTGGACCGAGACGTCTACCTTACAGAGTTGTGAAGATGAACACAACGGTGCATGAGACAGTGCTTTGTAAACTACGAGTTCCTGCGTGAATATTAGCCATTGGGGACCAGGCCAGATGTTCCTGGAGGACAGGTGTCGTGTCTTCGTCCTTTTTGCTTTCAGATTCCTGCCTTGCTTACCTTGTAGGGTGGATTTGAAGAGTCACTCTCACCGTGGGGTAAATGGCAGACCATAACCCGTAGGCTGTCTCTCCTCTGGTGTGAACAGAGGGACATAACCTTTGGCAATGGGATGAAGCTAAATTAATTCTAATTTAATACTAATCCTAATTAATCTTAATTGTAATATTTATTGACATTTGCTGTGTGGCAGGCACCATCCTAAGCAATTCGTATGTATTTAATGTGGCTCAGAAAACAGTACCTCAAGATGAACGCCTCAGAAGCAAAAGTTCTCTGACGTTTTCTTGTCCTCCCACCTCTCAATCCCATTCTTTCCTGAAGCTAAGCATAGAAACTAGAATCCCTCTCCCCCAAGGTGGGTCATAACAGCCAGAAACCCTCTTCCCAAAAGCCAGCCATAAAAGTAATTATCTGACCTACCTTGTTTGACTGTAGACCCTAAGACCTCCATTCCAGAGAGGGCCCTGCCCACACCCAGAAGGAAGGAACGCTGCCCAGAGAGGCCAGGAAGACTCTAGACACACAGACCTAGCTGGGTTTCCCCACCAGTCTATTAGCACTAGATCATACCCTTTTTGTCCAACCATATTTCTAAACGGCTGTCCATACTTTGTTGAACCTAAGCATAAAAATGGACAATTTCGCCTGTATCTTCGAGTTTTCATTCTGAAGGCTCCCGTGTATACACATTAAACTAAATGTGTATCTTTTTCCTCTTATTAATCAATCTGCCTTATGTCAGGGACTGTTCAGTGAATCTTTATTGGCACACAGGGCTTTGTTCCTTACAGTTTAGCAAAACTTTGGGCAGCCAGGGGCTTTTGATCCCCACATATTCATGTATTTGACCCTCACAGTGTCCTTAAGGGGAGTATATTTTCAGCATCATCCCTATTTTAAAGATGAGGAAATCGAGTCTCGGGTTAAGGGACTTACCCCAAGCTATGCTGCTAGTGAGTAGGGGAGCAGAGCTTGAACCATCCCACGCTCTAACGTGTGGAGTAAGGCACCAGCCAGCAGGTGGTGAGTAACATTTGGGTTTTGGAGCCTTTTCAATGCCCTTAAATTATAGTTAAAGCAAACATTTCTTAAGTGCTTATAATATACCAGGCACTATGCTAAGATTTGTACACATGTTATCTCCTTTAATCCTTCCGACAATCCTATGAAATAGGTGGTATTATTTCCCTCGCTTTACAGATGAAGAAGCAGGGGCCCAGCGAGGTAAAATAAATCACCCAAGATCACAGTGAGAGATGAATGTAGAGCTAAAACTGGAATCTTTATAGTCTGACTCAGAGCCTACATCCTGACCCACATACTATTTTGCAGTCACTTTTCACAAGCAGCTGCTTATGAAAGCTTTGTTGAAACTTTAAGACTGGTTATATGTGGTCCAGTTAGTCTGTTTCTGGAGGAAGAGGAGAGAAGTCTGGGGCAGGAGGACCGCCATGACCGGGGTGCGAGGGGCAGAGAAAGGACTGAGCTCGTCATGGTGCATGAGCAGAAGAGAGCAGGAAAGAGGAAAGGCCATGACAATTACAGATTGTCTTTTGAAAGCAAAGAATTTTGCTTGTTGCTTTGTGGTTCCGAGATGATATAGGACCCCAAAGAGTTTGTGGCATAGAGGTGGTGCAAAACTCACCCTCAAATGATTATACTATGCAGCTCACATGTTGACAAGAGGTACAATGGGCTTTGGCAAGTCATCGAGGGGAGACATACATATGGTGGGTGGAATCAGAAAAAACATTATGGGTATGGAAGAATTTGACATGGGTCTTGACAGGAGGAGAGGACATCAGTAAATGAAAATGGCTGAGAAGGGTTTTCTAGGAGCTATGGTTGGAAAGACCTAAACTTATCCATTTTGCAGTCACCCCACATTTGAAAGATTTTTCCTATTGAAGTAGATTTATTAAGTAATCTATTTACACACACACACACACACACACACACACACACACACACACACATATTTGAGACAGGTCTTGTTCTATCACCCAGGCTGGAGTACAGTGGCATGATCACAGCTCACTGCAACCTCCAACTTCTGGGCTGAAGTGATCCTCTTGGCTCAGCCTTCCTAGTAGCTGGGACTACAGGCATGTGCCACTATGCCTGGCTAATTTTTTAATTTTTTTGTAGAGACTGGGTCTCACTATGTTGCTCAGGCTGGTTTCGAACTCCTAAGCCTCAAGCGATCCTCCCACCTCGGCTTCCCGAAGTGCTGGAATTACAGGCATGAGCCACGACACCCATCCTCCTATTTATAATCAAAGACAACAAAATTGTTAATTGAAGTTCCTGACCATCATGCATCAGCCAATATTTATTCGACAAACAGGTATTTAGTACCTGCTATCTGTATGGTACAGTGCCCAGTGTTTGAAATACGTTAATAGTACATTGATAAATAAGATAGTGCCTCTTCTATCAAGCAGCTTTCTGAGTTTTCCAGTTGAAACCAAAGAAACTAGACATTTCTGTTTAGCGCTATCTTGGGTAGATAAATGTACATCTGTTATTAGGCTTTTTGTAATATTTGGAAAAAATTACTCATTGAGAGACAACTAGACATGCACTGGACACTTTGTAAATACTTGCTGATTTGCTTCATGTCTCCCCTCCACCTTCACTGGAACACCAGTTCCATGTTCTGTTCATTGCTGTATCTCCAGGGCCTACAATGGTGCCTGCCACATAATAGGTGCTCAGCAAATACTTGTCGAATCAACCAAATGAATTATCTGTAATCTCTCAACAGTCCTGCGTGGTAGATATGATTACTTTTCTTTTATTGATGAGGAAACTAAGACTCAGAGAGATTAAATAACTTGCCCAAGTTCTTGCAACTCTAAGTGAGAGGGCAGAGGTTTAAATCCTGGATCTGTCTGACTTTAAGGGTGTTCCTCCTATTATACTCTTCCACCAGAGATGCCTAGAGCCAGGGACGCTGGATTGAAAAACTGTGAGTTAAGATGTGAGTCTGCAAAGGTGTGTTCCAGAAGAGGGTATGGTCAGGGTGCACGCATCAGAGGGAGAGAGGGGATTGTAGCTGCATGGCATGCTAGTGTGGAAGGCCCAGTATGCCAGCCTGAGGACTCTGAATTTGGAAAGTATTGCATAATTCAAAAATTGTTGCTTGATTGAAATTGTGTTTGAGGAAAATTAATTTAGCAGCAGTGTATAGGGTGGCTTGGAGTTCAGAGAGATGGGACTGGTGTCATCAACTCCTCAGTTTAGATAACCAGTCATTAATTGAGGTGGTAACAATAAGATTGGAAAGGAGGGATGATGTCAGAGCAGACTTAAAAGCCCCAAGCCAGGGAGCCAAGTCAAAGTTCAGAGATGGCTCTGCAGCGACAAGGGGATGAGGCTGTCCCCCTGATGGTTTCCTTACTCTTCGTGGAGTTGCCTCCAGGTGGATAGCAGCTTCCCTCGAAGGATCGCAGCTTTAAACCAGTCGTCTGCTTGGTAGAGTCTCTGGCCGGTCATTTCTTTAGCAAACATTTGTGGAGCACTTAGTATTATATGCTCGCAGTATCAGCATTACCACTTTTTTTGCACTTAGTTCAATAAAATGCATTAAGCACATACTGTGTGAGGGGTTGGAGAGGCAAGAACAGAGGGGCAGGACTCTGTCAGGCTTCCTACTTCAATCTCCCTGTGACCTCTGCCTTTCAATTTCTTCAGCCATAAAATGGGAATAATAATTGCACCTATCTTACAGGACTGCTGTGCAGATTAAATGAGTTAATATAGGTAAAGCAAATAGAACAGTGCCTGGCATGTAGTAAGTGATCGGTAAGTGTTTGCTAATGTTATGTATGTGACAAAGCCCCTCTCTGCAAGGACACAATCACATAGCTGGGTTCATGCAGTCCAGCATGACGCTGCAATAATAGATGTACACACAAGGGACAGAAAGAGTCCTAAAGGGGAGAGATTCTTACAGATACGTTTTCTAGAGTTCAACTTGATCTCCTCCCATTGAAAGACAAGCTCTTTTCAGAGTTTCCATGGCTAATGTTTCATCCTCATTCCTCTCCCCAAACTCATTGATGAGAAAATGACTATTAAATCTACCCAAGCCTCCACGAACTACCTTGGACTTCCTGGGAGTGTGCAAGAGGCACAGCTCCCGTGCAATTTTGGAGGTGACCTTTATCCTCTTCGAGCTCTGCAAACCTGCCAGGAATTAAATCTTTGCCTGAGACAAATGAGATTATATTCCCGTTGGAAAGGAAAAAAAAGACAATCTTCACTCTCCCTGGACACAGATATTCATTTGCCCTATCACTGCAGGGCAGATGAGCCTCAGAGATACCCTCTTTCTTGTTCACTTAGGGGTGAAAAATTACCAGCAAGAAACCAATTAGCATCCTCTACGAGCAGGTCCCACGTCTTCTGGAGCCAATTCTTTCGCTCCGTCTTCTGCACACAAGCAGCATCTGCTTTGGGATCTTGTCCTAATTAAGTCCAACCTGTGCTGTTATCATTTGTTCTTTGTAGCCCCAAGAGAGAAGAGTAAGGGAGGGAGGGAGGGGGCTTTGTCTTTCTTTGTCTGCAGCCTAGAGGAAGGCAGTCAAGAGAGAGGACCACTGGCCCATGGAATTGGAGGTCAGCGATGGAGGAACTACTTGGACAGAGTGGCTGATTTACAGGGAATGAGAAACAACAAAATGGGCTGGGCTCGGTGGCTCATGCCTGTAATCCTAGCACTCTGGGAGGCCGAGGTGGGAGGACTGCTTGAGCTCAGGAGTTCAATACCAGCCTGAGCAAGAGCAAGACCCTGTCTCTACTAAAAATAGAAAAATTAGCGAGGTGCAGTGGCACATACCTGTAGTAGCTACTCAGAGGCTGAGGCAGGAGGATCACTTGAGCCCAGGAGTTGGAGGTTGGAGTGAGCTATGATGAGGCTACTGTACCCTACCCAGGGCAACAAAGTAAGACTCTGTCTCAAAGAAAAAAGAAAGAAAAATAAAAACAGCAAAATGAATCTTTCTTGAGCTCTTATGCACCCTGCACTATTCTAAATACTTCATAGGATTAACAGAATGAATCGTTACAATGACTCCGCACATTAGGTGCTGTTACTATTAATAGATCCCATTGAAAAATGAGGATAATAGAGGCAGTAAGCGGTTAAGGACTTGCTCAAGGTGACACAATTAGTAGAAGGGAAATCAAGATTTGGGCCTGGATGTGCCTGCCCCTGCCTTTGGCTCATAACTATCACATTGCACTTCTTGCCTCCGCCGGCCCTTGGCTGTTCACAGAGAGCTAAGATCTAAGCTGCCGCATTGGAGCAAAGACTCAAGTCCAGCTGTGGCTGCTGCTGAGAAAGAAACTCCTGCTAAGAAACCTGCAAGCCGTCTTTTTGATCTCCCAGTTATC
>NW_012147412.1:3393878-3395256 GCF_000956105.1 Propithecus coquereli | reverse complement strand
TAATATATTCATAATAAAATAAAGGCAATAATAGAACTAACAGATGACATATAGAGAGAGCTTTCTATGAGCTGAATACCATACTAAATGTTTTATATATGTTATCTCAATCTTCACACTAATCCCTATTGTATAGATGAGGGTACTGAGGTTTAGAGAAGTTAAACAATTTGTTCATTCAATTTTTTTTTTTGAGACAGGATCTCGCTCTGTTGCCTGGGCTAGAGTGCAGTGGTGTCATCATAGCTCACTGCAACCTCAAACTCCTGAGCTCAAGCCATCCTCCTGCCTTAGCCTTCCCAGTTAGCTGGGACTGTAGATACATGCCACGGTACCCGGCTATTTTTTCTATTTCTTATAGAGACCAAGTCTCACTCTTGCTCAGGCTGGTCTTGAACTCCGGGCCTCAAGAAATCCTCCCACCTCAGCCTCCCAAAGTGCTAGGATTATAGGTGTGAGCCACTGTGCCTGGCCTCTCAGTCAATTTTTTAAAAGCATATAGAACTGTACTGCCTAGATTTAATATAATCCTATGCCAATATCTATGAATCTGATAGATAAGAAGTTCTGGATATAAAGCTTATTCTTTAAAAGGACACTCTACTAGTGTTTGTTTCCAAGTAATGTCATTTGGCTAGAAAGAGTCTGCTTGGAGTACAAGGAAGCACAGAAACTTAAGGCTGAAAATGTACATTTTAAACATTTGCATAGCATTTGACATTTTATTAAGTGCTTTTTGGTTGCTCTAGATCCTTTTAAAAACAAGACAGTGTGTAACTAAATAGTGATGTCACATTCTTTTTTTTTTGAAAATCGTCTGCAACAAAACTGTGAGATAGGCAAGTGATCCCAATTTGCAAATGGAAAAACTGAGACCTGGAGGGGTTAGGTGATTTGCCCAAGGCTGCACAGCTAAGTGCAGGGCCAGGACTCAAACCCACGTCCTATTTCTGTCTAGCAGCCTTTCCCTCACCAAGCTGCCTAGAAGAGTTCATGCCATCGCCAGTGGAATCAGTCAAGCCAACATACTGATGGCAGCAGACTAAACAATGTGGAAGATACAGAGTATCCCTTCTAGACATTGCCTACACTCAAAGTGGAGAGACAGGCTCATGCCTGCAATCACTTTGGGAAGCTGATACGAGAGGATTGCTTGAGGCCAGGAGTTTGAGACCAGCCTGAGACACATAGTGAGACCCTGTCTCTACAAAAAAAATTAGAAAAATTAGCCGGATACAGTGGCACACGCCTGTAGTACCAGCTACTCGGGAGGCAGAGGCAGGGGGATCGCTTGAGCCCAGGAATTCGAGGTTGCAGTGAGCTATGATGGGGCCACTGCACTCTAGCCTGGGCGACAGAGCAAGACCCTGTCTCAAAA
>NW_012147412.1:3382580-3393828 GCF_000956105.1 Propithecus coquereli | reverse complement strand
ACCAAGCTGCCTAGAAGAGTTCATGCCATCGCCAGTGGAATCAGTCAAGCCAACATACTGATGGCAGCAGACTAAACAATGTGGAAGATACAGAGAGTATCCCTTCTAGGCATTGCCTACACTCAAAGTGGAGAGACAGGCTCATGCCTGCAATCACTTTGGGAAGTTGATACGAGAGGATTGCTTGGGGCCAGGAGTTTGAGACCAGCCTGAGACACATAGTGAGACCCTGTCTCTACAAAAAAAATTAGAAAAGTTAGCCGGGTACAGTGGCACACACCTGTAGTACCAGCTACTCAGGAGGCAGAGGCAGGGGGATCACTTGAGCCCAGGAATTTGAGGTTGCAGCGAGCTATGGTGGGGCCACTGCACTCTAGCCTGGGCGACAGAGCAAGACCCTGTCTCAAAAAAAAAAAAAAGTGGAAAGACAAGACACATGTGGGGAAATGCGTTAATGAGAGAAGAAATATTCCAAAGCAGTACAATTGAAAAGGTGGGGAAAGCAGTTCTCAAACGTCAATGGGAAAGTTAGACTCTATGCAGATAAAAGGGATGTGTGCGCAAAGTACTGTATAAGAACATATTGACCAAATAGAGGAAGCCGAGGGGAAGAGGCTGTTGCCCTGCTGGGGCTGACAGCTCCATTCAGCAAGATCTGAACTCTCATGCACAGAATGCTTCATTGTCACAAAGCATCTCTTTTTTTTCTTTTTCTCGAGTTTGGGGTGTGTGTGTGTGTGTTTCATTAAGATTTTGATTGAGGGCTGGGGAATTGATGCCCTGCAACTCCTCTCTCCAGCCTTCTCATCACTTTAATTTGTTGAGCTGCCTAATTACCTAAATACTTCTGGCCAACAAGCAGAATGGGGCTGGCGGGGCTGGTATATCATCTTCCTCCTCTTTGCCCAGCAGTGCCATCCCCATCTCAATTCTAAAGGCCTAGCAGCTTCCATTGGAGTGTAGCAGCTCCATTTCCCTCCAATATTAATAATTATGACATTAGAAGGGTGATCTGCTGCAATTCAGCCTTTCTATTTGCAGGCTGGTGGCTGCATATCAATGGCATGATTAGGCAAATGAAATCAGATTGGCACTGTTATGAAATATTTACATGGCCAGAATGCATATGCTTCAATCTCATTGTTCCCATTATTAAGCCATTTTATAATCTCATAACATTTAGACTCACACTTTGCATTTCTAATTAACTTGAGAAGTGACTTCGCTGGGAATTAATTGCAACTTGTGCATTCTTATACACACAAACTCACTGAGAAACAAACTCTGGTTGGCAATGATGCAATTCACCCCCAAGATGGACTCTAAGCCGACTTCTCTTCTAAACCAGCCTCACTGTCAGTTGGGAAAAGTGGCTGGGGACCTTGGTTTTTATTAAAATTTGGCTACAAATCACATGTAGAATCAGTCTAAGAGCCAGAGTCCCTTTGGAGAGACTCATTCCTACCTGGACAGCCTTTTACAAAGAAGCAGTCTGATGGAGGGGACTGTGATCTTCAGCCTTTCGGCTTTCATGGATCAATAACATCTCTAAAATAATAATAACAATAACATAAAGATTTTCGATATCTAAATAGCTGTGATATTGAGCTACTATATTGCTTTTATTTAAAATTACTTTTCTATGAAGAGTGTGGTCTATTTCTCACACTTCAGGGTAGGTTAGTTAGCCTTTGAATATCTCTAGTCAAAAGCCCATACCCTTGAGTGGTTACTCCAGGCACTTTAATGACCTTTATTTCCTATTAACACCAGAGTTTTGTTAATGTGCACAATTGGTAATAGAAATGATTTTTTACTGGTGAAATGAGTGATGTTCAAGATGTATGAATTGGTTAGAAATATTGACTAGGTACTTTCATGAATGAACAGGGAGTGTGCTTTACACATGCCTCGTAGCCTAAACCCTTCGAAATAGTGCCCCAGGCCTAGAATTTTGCCTGGTCGTGTTTTATTAATGGGAAGCTTATACAGGATTTGGTTGCTTGGCTTTGATTAAGAAATGAATTATAGCCTGGGCAACACAGCGAGATCCCATCCCTACAAAAAATAAAAAATAAAAAAATTAGCCAGGCATGGTGGCAAATGCCTATAATCCAAGCTACTTGGGAGGCTGAGAGAGGAGATCATTTGAACCCAGGAGTTTGAGGTTGCAGTGAGCTGTGATCACATCACCAGGCGACAGAACGAGAGCCTGACTCTGGCTCAAAAAACAAACAAACAAACAAACAACAAACAAAAAAACCCCAAAGAAAAAAGAAATGATCTGAACCTTGCTTGGAAAATGCTATTGGAGTGAGTAGTTCTCAACTGGGGGTGATTTTGCCTCTGCTCCAACCCTTCTAGGGGACATTTGCAACGTCTAGAGAAAGTTTTGGTTGTCACAATAATATGTGTGATTGAGTGTGGGTGCTACCGGCATCTAGTGGGTAGAAGCCAGAGATGCTGCTAACCATCCTATTAGTAAAATACAAAAGGCGGCCCCCACAGCCAAGCCCAAAATGTCAATAGTGCCAAGAAACTGTGGAAAAAGACAGAGAGCTTCAACGTCATTGAGTTCGCAGAACTGGCTGTATTACTGCTTTTACATCTGACTGCTAATGTGTGTGTGTGTGTGGCTGAATTTAGCCTGTGCCTTTTTTGCTGTAGTATACGACCTGATGGTAAAGTTGTGGGGGAAGAAACCTAGATCCTTCTTCTATCTCAATCGTTAGAGGTTACCAATATCTATCAAAAAGGGTCTAGTAATCGTACATGACCAAGTTGTCTTAGCTCACTTTGAAACAGTAGTGTAGATTCTGCTTTTTTGGGGGGTGAGGGGTGCTTTAAATTTTGTTAATTCCAGACTTTAAAAAGAAACAACCATCATCTACTATCACTGTCATTTAATAGCAGAATAAAACACTTTAACACCAGAGACGTGTAATAAAGACCGATCTTTCAAATGAAATACATTTAGCATTAAGAAAGAGATGCACTTATTTTCTCAATTCATTGCATTAGGAATTGCTTCAGTTTCTCCTCATGCTGGCAATTTAAAAGCAAATTGCTCTTGCTGTCTTTAAAGGGATTCTTGGATCCAGGTATTAGCCTCGAAGGGGGAACATCTTTCCTAAAGAAGGTAGAGAAAATCTTCAGGCAGCCAGGCCACTGGGACAACTTCCAAGGCTCTTTTTTCACAGTGCTGGAAAAGCACAAATGGTACAAGTTTGTCAATTACTAAAGAACAAAAAAAGGATCCGTATCGTCCTACACTAACAGAGTTCCAGACCCCGTGTGCTTTCCTGTGTTGCTCTCTCATTTAAAGCCCCCACAATTCTTTGATGGCAGCGTTATTCCCATTTTGCAAAAGAAAAATAGGCTTTTGTGACTTGCCCAGGGTTATATTGCTAATTTGCATTTTCCAGTCTCTTAACCCAGATCTCTCTGCCTCCAAGACCTCAAAGGGGAAACGTTTCTGCCGTGTTTTGTCTAAAGGGCTTTGAACTCATTTCCACTCCATATCTGATGGATTTTAAGATTGGATGGCCCTGAAAGGATCATCTTGCCCAGAGATTCCCAAACTTAGACATTGCAGATCAACAAAACTTTTAAAAATAATTATATACTTTGACTTGTCCAAGGAAAAATATTTTTAAAAACCAACCCTGCCACTTACTATCAATAACATTTCATTGAAGAAAGAATATTTTAATATCAGGAAAGTAGAAAGGAAATAATTCCTTCATTCATTCCACAAATATTTATTGAGTGCCTATTATGTACAGGTGTTCTTCTAGGTGTTGGTGAACAAACAGAGAACAAGAACATCAAAATCACCCTCCTGGAGCTTCCATTCCAATGATGTAACCTCAGACTAAAAGACAGTTCTTGAAGTGAAATGAATTGAACTCTGAAAGACTCGTTACAGTGTCCTTGCTGGTCTCATTTAATTAACAAAAACCTTGCATGTGTCAGCATTGGTCCATAGACCAGCATTTAGGAATTCTAGATCTAGCTCATTTGTCTGCCTCCAGGGACAGAACACTAATGTTATCACAGATGGAAGAAAATCAAAGCAAAACTTAGATGCAATTTGGATTCTCCTAGGCACCAGAGTTCATGGCCCAGTTGAGAAATAAAGTGTGATATTTATTGTGCACTGTGGATGGTCTGACTCAGGTGTCTGTGAGTGCAACTCCTGGCTCTTTGGTTCAACCAGTAAAGTGCCATTTTCACATCACCTTGCTTTGCCTGGTTTTTTCTTCCTTCCTTCCATCCTTCCTTCCTTCCTTCCTTCCTTCCTTCCTTCCTTCCTTCCTTTTTCAGAGTCTCACTCTGTGGCCCAGGCTGGAGTGCCGTGGCACAATCACAGCTCACAGTAACATCAAACTCATGCCTGGCCTTTGCCTGCTTTTTCTATACCTCACTAGTAAGCCTGGGAATGCTCCAAAACATCCCAAGCAGAGTTTCATCTGTCAGTCATTGTAGCTCATTAGCAGCCCAGGAAGGCTAAGTTCATTTCACACAAAGGGAAACTGAGCCCCAGGAAGAGGTCACCTGGAAAGACAGAAAGGGCTTGAGGACCAAACCCCAACTCTTCTGCTTCTATCTATGGATCTATTCATTGGACAAGTCAGAGAACCATCTCTGTTCAGAATAGAAAAGGCCAGAAGCATATTCTCCATGGCTTCTATAAGAGCAACCTTATTTATTTTTTTCCCTTGATTGTTTAGGTTCTAACTCTTCAAAAATCACTCCTTCCCATTTTGCCCAAAGCAGGTGCCCCTGGGAGTTCAGGGTAACAGGTTTGCATGACTAATATCTCTTACTTCCTGAGCTGTCTAGCAGGCTTAGAAATGGAAATAAATGTTCAAACACTGACAAACCTGGGGGAGGAATACAATGAAGAGTTAAGGGTAAAGTGGGAGAAGCAGGGGCTCTGGTAGGAATTGAAAGTCTGAGGCTGGAAGACCGTTCCGTTAGCTCCGCTGGGGCCACCAAAATCCCAATGTAGGCATGAGAAGGCGAGGATCCTTGTCCTACCCTAACAGTTGGAAAATAAATATCCAGCTTTTCCTACTCTATGTGAATATGGTTGGTTAGTTTTGCTTTAGAGAAAGGGAATCTGGTGGCTGGAATCTTTAAAAAGCATCATGTCCCTCACTTGGCCTCCAAAGAGAGCAGTGTCTGCGTCATTCCTGGTGGCTGCCATTAGGGAGTGCTCCTCATCTTCCTGCCAGCCCTGTACAGACTCTTGGTCTCCTCCATCTAAGCACCTGCTCATAAACGTGCTCTTTCCAACTCACCTCCCGCTGCCCAGTGTGGCACATTCACAAGTCTGACCTTGATAACTCATTCACTTTTCTTCGTCAACTATGGAATTCTTTCTCAGTTGCTGGTGCTATCACCAAGAGGAAGGGTGGCTAGGTGACAGTACAGAACAGTGGCTAGTACCAAGATCTTTCTGTTTGCCACTGGGAAATGTGAAGTGACTTTTTGAGGGAGATATATTTTATTTTGTTCTTTAAGCTAAGACTAAAAATAAACTCCTATTTCCTGAGCCCGTAACAACTGAAAACAAAATGAAGAGTCCCAGAAAGGAAGGTTGGGATGGGAGCAACTTCCTTGGAATTCATGCTTTGCCATGGATAATCTTCAACGTGCACAATCATGAGGTAATTTTTTATAGAGAGTATTTATTATGTTTCTTAATATGTCTGCCTTATATGTGACCAGCATGGTTTCTGTTAATACATATTGGTTTGATTAGTCAATCAATTAATGAATACAGTGTGTGTTTCTATCCAGCATGACTCAGACCACAGTTGGAACATTATGTTCAACTCAAGGCACGCACTCTTTTAAAGTACAGAGATCCATGATAGTAAGAGGACTAAAACAATGTGTTAACGAAGAACAGTTGAAGGTTCTGAGATATTCATTTTTGAAAAAAAGAATACTCAGAGATGACAGTAGAACTTTTTTTTTTTTAAATATTGGAAGGGCTTCTTTGTGCAGTGAGTTTTCTTCTATATGAGTCCAGAGATCTGAGTAGGAATCAGTAGTGGAGGTCACATGGAAGTAAGTTGTGGCTTCCATGAGGAAGACATTGAACTGTCTTGGATGTTTTAGATGGGAGGCCTACTTTGGATGGAGGCTGGGCCAGATATCCTTTACGGTCCTTTTTTGCTATAAAATTATAGGTGCACATGTGTGCATGTGCATTATATATTTTTATATATTATATATAAATATATATTTATATGTATATATTATTTTATGTATTTTTATATATTGTTTTTTAATGGGGGAGTGTGGTCAAGACTGTCCTCTGAAAGTATGCTATTTGAGGGAATGTAAACATGGTCCATATACAGATGCACACATAAAGATGCGTGAGCCCACAGCAGTATTGTCTAACTTTTATGAAGCGCTTACCGCGTGCCAGACGCTGTCCTAACCACTTTCCCTGCATTGTCCCATTCAAAGCTCTCAACCATTCTGTGAGGAGGTAGGGGCCATTTATTTATGTCCCCATTTTACAGATGAGACTGAGGCTCCGAGAGGTCACAGATAATATGCCCAAGGGCACGCAGCTAAGTAGAGTTGGGATGTATGTCTGGTGTGTCTGATGATCAGCCTTATTAAAGAGGACTCAGGATTTGTATTCAAACACAGACACGTATTCTAAGACTGTTTGTGTGTTAGAGACCAGTGTCAAAGGGCAGAGCCACATCAATACCTGCTGTTACCCAATTCAATCCTGCTCATCAGATGATGGGCTTGGAGAAGGGGAGGTTTAGCTTCTCTAAGTGAGGCTGTCTCCCTCCTTCCTTTAGGATCACTTACTTTGACCACAGGGAGCCCAGAGGCCCGTGCACATGCTGGGCCATGACATTCTGGGGTTTTCTTACCATGGCCCATCATGGACTGTAAATACTCAGGTTTTGTATTAATAGTTGCAACAAATGAAATTTTCTGTGACTTACTAGTTCTTTTTGGTATTTGTGTGTTTTGTGTCCGTGTGTGTATTTACATGTGGGATGTTGGTTTTGTTTTCCTAATGGATGAAGTTGGCATCAGAGTAGCTGAGCTCTTTTCAGCAGGCAGAAGCCTCTAGGTGAACAAGGATGGCTAAATAAGGGGACATGCTGTCCGTAATTTGTCTCCAACAATCACTTAATGGCTACAGGAAATTTCTGCGAAATGGGTGAATAGTGTGGGTCCATTTTGATCAGCCCTTCAATGAAGCAAAGCCCACTGGCTTTTAAGACCCAGGCAGCAAACAAAAAGTGGTCTTTATCCTCACACACCAAATCTGTGCGTCAGTAAAGTGCAGGCCCTGACAGGAATTTCAATTATTTAATCAAAAAGAAAATGAAAGAGGTCTTAAGTGTTGTGATTCGAAGACAGCCTTTTCATAGACCAATCTAGGGTGCGCTCACATTGAATATGAAGCAAAATGGGAAGGAAATTAAGGCAGCTTCGGCTTAAATCATGTGATTGCAAATAGTAAATTAGTTTCTCGATGTTTTCATTTAAGTGTTTAAGTGGAAGGTTTTATTCCTAATGTAGTGTAGTGACACAGTAGAGAACCCTCTGCTGGCTCCAGCTCCCCCATCCTCCCATCCGCGGTGCATTTGCCCTGGGGAGGGAGAGGGAGGATGAGAGGCTAAGATGAAGAGAGGAGGGGAAGCAAAGCCTCAGTCACGTTAAGGTGCTTTTGTTTCAAATTGCTACCAAAGTACGCTTTCACAGCAAACTCATTAATCGAGCAGATGAGTAACGTCTGTTGAAAATGTACTAAGCGAAACGCATTTAATTTGGAAGGGAAATCAGGAGCTGCATTAGTCAGAGCATATAAATGGCAACATCATCCATTTGGCTGTTGTTTTGTTTGATGTAAACTCACTGAATTTGTTCCTAAGGGATAAGGGTTGGGTAAAAGTGGTCAACATTGTGCTTGACAGAAAACATGGCCTCTGGCTTTTAAAGGCTTCCGGGTGGTTTTGCCGGGTTGGAACTGGAGTCTGCTTTTGTGGTGGGAGCAAGGGGTCAAAGGAATCTCTTGGGAAAGTGCTAATTGGGTTGGACGGAGGTGACCTCCGACTGGTGCAACAAGTAGCTGGGGGTCATTTCTTTGCAAATGAACATCCCTTTGTGTTTGTAATTAGCTTTGATTATTCGGCGGGGAGTTTACCTCCGTGTACTGTGAGAGGTCAGGCTCTGGGTTCATCCATAGACCAACAGAGGGTGGACTTCTAATATCAAATTAGGCAATGAGGCCTGGCTTCTCTGCGGGTGAGATTCACCAGTGCCCCTCCTGCAGCCCATAGCGGGAGGAGAGTGTTTCTAAGCTGGCATCTGGCTTCCTTCTTCTGTGGTTACCAGCCCTTGACTCCGCCAACACACAATTCAGTTTCGTTCATCCAAGTCCCACTTTTCCATGAAGTATCCTTTGCCCACCTCAGGCCAAGAGATCTTTTTTCTCTAGACTTCTAGAAAGCTTTTAACTTTTGCCATTGTTCAACTTTCTATGATTGAATGGTATTTTCGATACTCCCTTATTCTTTTTGTAAAAGGAATTTCCAGCAAAGGGAAAAACAAGAAAATGGTGTAAGGAAACACCATGTATCTATCACTAAAACTTAACCATTATTAACCTTTTTTCATATGTATCATTTTACCTTTTTTCCCCCTGAGGTTTACTTACAGTAAATTCCGACATCGTGAGTTTCAGGCTAATGAAGAATGTACATCTTTTGTTAAAGGACATTTTTTTCTGTATAACCACAATATCTTTATTACATCTGATAAAATTAACAATGATTTCTTAATACCATTCTATATTTAGTCCATATTCAAATCTTCCCATTTCTAAAAACTATCTTTTATGGTTGGTTTGTTCAGAGCAGTATCTGATCAAGGACCACACATAGTGTTTGATTTTGTCTAAGTCTCTAGTCCTCACTTTCTAAAAATTTCCTCATGACATTGTCTTGTTGAAGGAAATGGGGAATTGCCCCACAGAATGTCAGACCCTTGGATTTGTCCGACTGCTTCTGTGCAGTGTAATTTAACTTGCTCTTCTAGCCTTTGTCTTTTCCCGTAACTTGCCTGGATTCCGGTTAAACATTTTGGTACAAATACTTTATAAGTACTTCAGTTAGCATCACGACAGGGGGCACACATAAGTTTGGTTGTCTCAACATTAGGGAGGCTAAGATTGACCACTGGGTTAAAGTGGCGACAGGCTGATCACTGCATATAAAGTTATACTTTCTTTTTTTATCTTTAGGGTGATACTTTGGCACCATGAAAAAAATCCAATTTTTCCCATTTCACAGTCAAAATCGAATGAGGGCCAGGGATACTGCATTAGAGAGCTTTCTATTAATATTTTCTGCAGCACCTAGTAATACAAGATATGTATTAATAGTAACATTCGGTGAATACGAATTGAAGTGTCAATGAATACAAAATGATTTGAGTGACTAAATGAAAACTTTAACATAATGACAAACACTGCAACCCTGCCTGTGATTGATACATTTGTGGAAAAGTCCAACACCTTTGGAAGTCATGAAATGCTAACATTTTACTGGATGTGGAGAGATTCAGATTTTCTAGCCTCAGGTTTTTCTCTGATTTGCTGTGTGAATTTGGACAAATCACTTACTGTCTCTGGAGCTTATTTGTACAACAAGGCATACAAAAAGGAAAAAAAATCTCACGGATTCTATTAGCCTCGGCATTCTAGGATTCTAAAAATTACAAAGCTAGTTGGAGCCTACAGATCTTAAACCCACTTGAATCTGGGTTTTTCCTGTGCACTATAGGCTTGTGGTGTTTAATAAGCTTAAAGGTTGTCATAGCAACCACCCTTCCTACAGCTTGTTATCTGATAACCAGCCATTCCAACTTCATTGCTACCTTGGATCTCTGTCCCATTTGGTATTGAATTGAAAAGGTGACCAGCCTTCATGTCATTTTATAAATGATGGAAGCTACTTGCTTCTTTCCCAAGCAAAGTAAAATCTTCCAGGCTGAATCATTTGAGTGACTCTTTTATCAATGCATTTATTTATTTATCCACTCATTTATTCAGTTAGTCAGTATTTACTGAGACCTTACCATGCACCAGACATTGTGCTAGATGCTTGGGATATATTAATAATTGGCCCCCCTTGCATAGAGTTTGCAGTCTAAATAGGAAGACAATGAAAGAGGTAGCGAAACAAATAGGATGACATCAGAAGTGTGTGGTAGCACAGAGAAAGGGCACCTAACCCACCTGGTGGCATCGAGGAAGGCTTCTGGAAAGAAGAGATTTTTTTTTTCTTTTGGACGTGATGTTTCAGCTGAGAACCATAAAGCAGTGCTCGAGTGAGAGATGGCTAGAACATTCCTGACAAAGGGGGTAGCATATACTAACACTGAAAGATGAAATAGAATGTGGTATATTTAGAGTTTAGGGCACTGGGAAACTACCAATTGGTTTTTTTTCTTTTACTATTGCAGTAAAATATATATAACATACTACCAAAGGATTTTAAGCATGTACTGACATAATCAGATGTATATTTTTGAATGATCCCTCTGGCCAATGAAGAAAGGCTTGGAGGGAGTGAAAAAAGAGGGACATAGAGACGGCCAGCAGTTAATATCACGCCGTCACCCTGAGATTTAAAAGCCACGTTGTATTTATATCTTTTAAGCTACCACAATCCTGTCTGACATCCATACAAACTGACTAATAAATATTTGTTGAATGAATGAATGTTTGTTTGTTGACTAAATGACTGAGTGGACAATCTGGAAACATGAATAATTTACTTTCTGAATTTTCTGGTATCTTTCCTCTAATTCCTCATGCATAGAGACTTGAGATAAAATTTCCTAAAACATGACCATTTATGGTTACAGCTCTGCTCAAAAATCCTTCATTGGCCTCTACCCCCACCCTATTGTCTTCACAATTAAGGCCAGTCTTCTGACTCTCTTTCACGGGACTCATTAATAAGATCCTGACCACGCTTCCAACTACTGCTCCGAGTCCCTGCTGCAGTTGTAATACTCTCAGCGTCCTGCAATGCACCACGTTCCATCCCACCTCTGAGCACTGGTCACACTGTTCTCAGCCGGAGCAGTTTCATCAAGCCCAGGCCCATCCCCCTGTGCAGGGTCCACAAATCCTTGATGGTCCCGCTCTAGTCCCACATCCTGTGTGAAGCCTTCACTCACTCGT
>NW_012147412.1:3381307-3382340 GCF_000956105.1 Propithecus coquereli | reverse complement strand
CGAGAGTTTGAGGTTGCTGTGAGCTAGGCTGATGCCACGGCACTCTAGCCCAGGCAAGAGAGTGAGACTCTGTCTCAAAAAAAAAAAAAAAATTATAAGTCCAAATGTGGTTCAGCTGAAAGAGCCCAGTCTTTGGACCTGTGCAAGCCTGGATTTGAATGCCTCTTCTGTCACTTGCCAGCTGTGTGGCCTTGTAAGTCCCCTCTCTGAGCTTCACTTTCTTGAAATGTAAAACAAATTACAGTAACTTGGCAGTGTGGATTAGAGAAAACATATTAAAGCACCTAATACGATGCCCATTGCAGAGTAAGCACTAGAAGCTATTATCCTTAATAATAATTAATGTTTTCATCTTGTTGGACAGTTTTCAAAATTCTATTGCATATATTTCTTTTATTTTTAAATATTTAAATTAACCTTTTTTTCTTTTTTTTGAGACAGAGTCTGACTCTTGTCACCCTGGACAAAGTGTAGTGTCATCATAGCTCACTGCAACCTCAAACTCCTGGGCTCAAGGGCTCCTTCTGCTTCAGCCTCCTGAGTAGCTGGGACTACAGGTGTATACCAGTGTACCCAGCCAATTTTTTCTGTTTTTAGTAGAGAGGGGGTCTCACTCTTTCTCAGGTTGGTCTCCAACTCCTGACCTCAAGCTATCCTCCTGCCTCAGGCTACCAGAGTGCTAGGATTACAGGCATGAGCCACCACCCGGCCTCTATTGCATATTTTCATCACAAAATCATTCCTACAATAGGCTTCTGAGGTAAGTGACATCCCCATTTTGCAGATAGAATGACTAAGGCTCACATGGGTTAAAGGATCTACTAAAAAACAAGAGTATTGTCCTTAGATCGTTTTCATGAGAATTACCTGGGGCTCTCTGATATACCACAGATAGGAGCATAAATTGATATTACCTCTATAGAGAACAGTTTGGCAAAGCCTATCAAAATTACAAATTTGATGCAGCAATTCATATTCTAAGAATTTCTACAGATATACTTGCCCATGTGCAAAATGATTTATATGTATAATT
>NW_012147412.1:3378917-3380438 GCF_000956105.1 Propithecus coquereli | reverse complement strand
TGGGTGACTGTAAGAGATGGAAAGGGGAGATTTTTCATTTCATAACTTTTTTTATAACTTCTGACTTTTGAATTATTTGCATATATTATCTAGAGAAAATTAATGCACCTTCTAGTTGGGAAAACAGAATGTGGTCGTGAAAAGAGATAAAAAATATCAATGTAGCATTTAGCCTCTGCCAAAAGTCCAGTGAGTTGTACATCTGTTAATACTACGATGACTAAATATTGTGGGAGGAGTGGTTTTCTGGGAGAGAAGGGAATAAACTGGATCTAGATTTGGATGGAGATTATCTGTGCAGAAGGAGAGGTGACAGGGAAGATCTTCCAGAAAGAAGACGGATGAAAGCAACTTGTAATAATTGAGAGGCTAAGACGTCAGCGTGCAAAGTGGAGGCCATGTTTTCGTTCAGTTTTGAAGAGCTTTACCCAAATTCGCCAGCCCATTGTTCCTTCTATACTCCATAAAATCACCTGGTATTTAAAGAAACAGCAGCAACAGCAACATATGGTATTGCCATAACACCCCAAGGAGCTGCTCGCCTTCCAGCCAATAGGGAAGGATCTGACAACCAACATTAAATTATTCTTTTACCTGGGAACTGTCCAATAATACTGCAGTCAATCATAGAAGTATTTGTGTGTCAATTTCAGGAGAGTCCATTACTATGCATTGGAAAATATTAAAAACACAATAGATAAAATTAAATCGTTGGCCTAAAAGTGGAAGCAAGATATATATACTTGTGAGAAAAAGCCTCCAAATGCATACCCACCTTTTTATGTTTAATAAATGTCTGCAGATATGAGCTGCATAAATCACAGAGCTCTTGGATTCACCATCTCCCACTATCATTTCTTATCCGAATTACAGAGACGACTCAGTCTGCATCACCTTAATGATGAAATTATTTTATTAATCAAGTAAAATGCACAGAGAAGTTCTTGTTTTTGTTTGCTTCTTTGTTTTACATGTTTGTGGTAGGATGTATTTAGGGATATGTGTGTATGTATTTGAAGCAGATGTAAGGCTTCTACTTTTCCTGTATTTCTTTGTTCCCTGCACTTCTCTCTGCCCCCTCTCTCCAAACCACTCCACACAGAGCTTAGCGTGGTGGACCCTCAATAAATGCTCTTTGCCCGACTAGTTTCTCACCCACCCCCACCACACACACTCAGAAGAAAACAGACTTGGTATTGATCCTAATGTATTTTCTAATCTGATGTATTTGACCTCTGGCTGGGGGTAAAGAGGAACATGGATATTGCAGACATCTAATAGGAAGATGTTTAAAATTATTTTTAAGGTATCTTCTAGAGCTAAATAGAGATTCCCCACTCCTACCCAGGAGAACACTCCTTACTGCTTGTCACCTCCTTCTCAATACTTTTTTTCCTCACATGAAACTCCTTCTGGAATTATGTAAGCCTACTTTTACATAGCAACATGGTGTTGCATTCATTAACCACTCATGTCCATGGCAGCTCTAGAGTTTCAGTATTGAATATTTGGCCTTGTTTT
>NW_012147412.1:3361207-3376437 GCF_000956105.1 Propithecus coquereli | reverse complement strand
GAGTACATTTCCAATAATTTTCCTTCTGTTTCCTTTTAAGGATTTCTATCACTTGGTCATTGTAAGACAAATTCAATTCAAAATTTAATATTATCCCTTTATAATGATAACATTTGTACCTTCCATTTTTTTGGTCCATAACTTGATTGCATTATCAATGGGAGTTAGAAGAATAAAAATCAATTTGGCTTCATGAACAGTATCCTCAAACAGTAAATAATCTAGCATTTTATTTTAAACCCACTAAATATTTAGCTCCCTGCACAAAGTCCTTTTGGGAAATGTTTACAAGTTCATCTCTGTACCTTGTGACAGAATTTGAAAGGGTCTTACAATCTCTAACACCAGAAACTCACAACATATGATGATAGCAATTCATGCCCTTTTATTTTCAAAACTGTGCATACTAATTTGGTATTATTGTTTGAAGTTTGTCGTATCAGTAGGTGCTACATTTTAAATCTGATCATAGAATTTGGATGGTTTTGAATGGAAGAAAAGAATATTTAAAAGGCATATTTGTTAGCTTAATGGATTTTTTTTCCCCTGGTAATGTATTTGACTACCCTTTTGGGATCCAGTGGGGAAAATAGTGGAATACTAATAAGGGATTGAGTAAATGTCATTCTCATCCTACCATGTATCTTTTAGAGGATTGAGAAATAGCATAAAATTTCTCATATTTCAAACCTTTAGTTCCCTGATCCAGGTCTACCTTTCTCTCTATCACTTTATGAAACATGCTTAGAATTGAGATGCCAAAGGCAGCACAGGGAACTTCAAGAGAAAAATGAAATGAAAGTTTTGACCTTATAGACAGACCTAGACCTGTAGGAATAAATTGGATGGTTTAGCTTTCCTTGTATTAGGAACACTGTGATTTGAATATCACATCCTTAAATGTGTTCTCATCCATATTTGGATCACACCCTAATTTCCAGTGCAAAAACATCATTTTTGAAGATGCATTTGCCAGAAGCAGCCATCAACTCCCTTTCTTTTTGTAGACATGTCATCCACTTTGGTAGTGCTTAAAATAAAGTACTCAGATAGAAGGTAAGTTGAAACAGACAACAAGCAATATAATACAAAATGTATGGGTAAAGTGTGTTACTCAGATACTTCTAAAATACATTTCTCCCTTTATTTTGAAGGCCACAGTATAGGCAACTTGGCTAATGGAACCAGTCTCTCCCTTTGATCATCAATAGAGTTATCTTTTTGGGAAACTAAGTCCCAGTTCAGATGACACCTTTAGCTGAGGCTGACATGAAAGAGAGAGGGATTGTTTAATTATTACCTCTCTCAACAGCATGTTTTTTCTCTCTTTAAATTAATAATTCTTCAGCTGAAACCACAAACAAGAGTGCTTTTGGGTTGAGGGGGATTCATTTGATCTTTATTTCTTTACTCTGTGCAATTTGCAGGATCTGGCTTTCTGTGTCAGCCTTGCAGACAGATAAAGCCTGCTGGCCCTGAGTGACAGATTTTCATCCAATAAGAATCAAAAGTAAATATAATTTAGTTGCATTTATTTAATCTCCTAAGACTTGGGGAAAGCTTGGGAAGGTGTGTGGAAAGAAGTCTTAACATATAGTAGGTGCTCAACAAATGCTGAAAATAATTGAATATAATGGATGCATGAAGGGCAAGCATTGAGAATGTGCTAGGCTGGTTTCAACAACTGGTTTTCACATTGTGTGTACCTATCTAACATTGAACAGAGGTAATAGGGACTATTCAATTAACTACACATGTGCTGTGCAGTACAATAGCCACTAGCCATATGTGGCTACTGAACACATGAAATATGGCTAGTCTGAATTGAGATGTGTGGTAAGTATAAAATACACATGGGATTTTGAAGATTTAGAATGAAAAGAGAATGCAAAAAATCTCATTAATATTTATATTGGGTCAGGTGGGGTGGCTCACGTCTGTAATCCTAGCACTCTGGAAGGCCAAGGTGGGAGTATTGCTTATGACCAGCCTCAGCAAGAGCTAGACCCCATTTCCACAAAAAAATAGAGAAAAATTAGCCAGGCGTAGTGGCTCACTCCTGTAGTCCCAGCTACTAGGGAGGCTGGGGTAGGAGAATTGCCCCAGCCCAGGAATTTGAGGCTGTAGTGAGCTATGATGACACCACTACACTCTAGCCTGGGCGACAGAGTGAGACTCTGTTTTAAAATATATATATATGTTTAATAATAATATTTTGATATATTAGGGTTAAATAAAATATGTTAATATTTCACCTGCTTTTTCATACTTTTAAAATGTAACTTCCTGCTTTTTAAAAATATGACCAATGGAAAATTTAAAATTATCTGCGTGGCTAGCATTATATATTTATTGGACAACGCTGGTCTGGACTTTAGAGATAACCCAGGCAATGAAACATCTCTGCTTTAAAAGAGAAAATTGTGTCCTTGTCGTCGACAATCTTTACAGACTGTCTAAAAATACTCCCTACCTGGGCTGCCCTGGGGCCGGCGAGGGAGGTGGGGCTCGGGGAGGCAGGGAAGACGCTGCTAAGTGTGGGCTGCTGGCTCTGCCATGCCTCTTCCAGGACATGCCGAGGATTGACTCTCCAGAGGGGCTTAACCCTTAACCCCACCGCGAAAGCATTGTAAGATGGGCCAGGCCAGGGTTTTGAGCGAAAAGTGCCTGCTGATTGTAGTGACCCTAGCGATCCCTTCCCCCCGCCTCCCCACCACCAGTTCTGCTCGGGAGCCTCGCACTGTAGAGAAACTTTCCTGCTTTCCCGGATTTGGGATTTGCCCGAGCGTTTGGGACATGGTTCTAAAAGGATGTTGAGGCCCAGACAGGATCGGAACCTTTGAGGACAAGACTTGTCTGCACAGCCCGGCCATTCGGGCGTGGGCTCAGGCCGCACAGGCGGTCCGTGGCACGTCCCAGCTGCGGTCTATCTGGGCGCCCTGGGAGAAGAGGGTCTCTCCGAAAATCCCTGTCTGCGCTTCCACTTCGGATGCCCTATTTCCGCCTCCGAACCCCCGGGAGCCTGCGTCGGTCCTGGCGCCCCGTGGTATTCTGTCGGCCACGGAGCTTTGTTTGCCAGCGTTGCTAAAAGAAAAGAAAAGAAAAAAAAACCGCGTTCGGTCATCGAGGTCCTGCCCCTTCCTGAAGCGATCCAGTTTCCTCCCTCCGTCTCGCATTTCTTCGGTTCCTACTGGGGCCCAGGCGAAGGCGGGGCGGCTGGACTTCCGAGGGAAACGCCTTCGCCTCTCTCGCTCCGCAGCGCTGGGCTCTCGGGAAGGCCAGTCCCGGCGGGAGCTGAACCAGGAAAAGGGCCGCGTGAAAGCACAGACCAGGGCTTCTCGGCCAGGACGCCGGGCCTGGGGAGACTGCCTGAGCTTTGCGGAGAGCAGCACGCTGAGCCCAGGGTACACGAAACAGGGGGTATACGAACTGAGCAGGCGGGTCTGCCCCTCCCCTCCTCCGATCCCTCAAACGTTCTGAGGGGAGCGTAAGGCTGAGTTCCGAGGGACGGGTGGCAGAGCCTTGGCTCAAAGGTAACCGTCACCTGAAGACGTTTGTACCGCCCCTGCTCTCATTCAGTAATCTGTTCATTTCCACGTCTGCGGCAGAAGTGAGCCCCCGCCTCAGAATGCAGCTGAAATCCCGCCCCTGAGGCTGGGTGCAAATCCGTGCTCTCTGTAGGGATGGGGCGTAGGGCGCGCGCGGGCACAGCCAAAGGTCTGGTTGTTCACCCGCCCGGCCCTCAATGGCCATTCAGCCTTTATGGCATTGGGAGACAGGACGGCTTGATTTCCACCGGTCAGATACAGTAAGCTCATCATGGAAGGGAAGTAGAAGCCGGTAAAATGTGGACTGTCACTCGCAGTGCCTCTTCACCAAGCCTCCTCTGTCTCCCCTTAGCCCTACGGGAGATGATGGACCAGGGCTTAGGGATAGGGAGGGACTTCTGGAAAGTTTAGAGTCTTTCTCTCCATAGCTGCCTGCTCTCAGGTCCTCCGTTCTTACTACTATATATATACACACACAATATATATATATATTTTAAATCACATTTCAGACTTCAGGACAAAGCGTTCTGACTTCATTTAGACACCTACTTGCCAAGATCTTATTTTAAAGTCTCTCTCCCCCACCTCCCTTCCTCCTTCCTCTCATTTACTTACCATTGACCAGTCCATCCGTATGGAATAGAATGTTCCTACTTCCAGGAGCACTGTAGTTTGGGGCCTAATTGATTCTGGTAATTAATTTGTTCTACCTGCTAGATCAGATGGAAATCCTACTCATGTGCCCAAGGATTAGCACTTGGCTTTCTAACACCTCCTCTAATTATCTAATAGCATGGGTTGTGAGGACTCAGTCTCTATTAAAACACTTTTACTATTAGCGGTAGTGATTGGAATTGTGATGACGACTAGATTTCAACAAATTAGAGCTTAAAAATGGGGAGATGGAAGAGAAGTGGCTTCTTTTAATTTCCCCGAGTTTAACATCAATAATTAGAGTAATTTTCGGAGATGCGAGCTGAAATTACCCCTGCTGTGTTGTAGATGATCACTTTAATTTTAGCAAATTGACTCCGGGGAAAAAAATGTGACAGATTAGAAAAAGACAAACAGAAAAAACAAAAGATTGAGAGGGAGGAAAATGAAAGGAATGAGAATGGAAAAAGGAAGGGGAAACAAAAACCTAGTACAATTTTGAGGAGCTGGGCTTTAAAAAATAATATAGCAGAAAAACCAAACTATGTGAGTGAAGTGAGGAAAAAGTAATGGAAATTTGAAGGGACATGGCGGATGACACCAAGAGGTGGCTTTGGACATATTTACACAGACCAAATAACTTGACTAATGTAGCTGTAACCCTATTCCTGCCTACTCCCTATAACTGAGGTAAAGAATGTTATGATCATGATCATCACCATCATCATCATCATTTTCTTTATTTACCTCAATAATCCAGTCAGCCCGCAGCCATCAATTTGAGTCTAGCAATTTAAAGTAGTGGATGCTCTTTCTTCTCATTACTTCCCTTCTCCTTTTGCTATCAATTATGGAAACTCTTAAAATCCAGGCCTAAATGCCTGAATAAGTGTTTTATCCCTGTGGGTTTGGGCCCTTTTAGTGCCTTCTCCTCTCTAAAGAGGAGTTTATCGGACAACGGAGACTTTTTACTTTTAACTTTTTTTAAAAACGACTGGGAAGCAGCAGCTCTTGCAGTGTCGGAGCAGAAATTAAGGTCGGGAAACCTGGTAGGAGCAAGAAGCCTGTCGGCTTTGCTCTCCGCAGGCTTGGCCGGGAGTATTCAGCACCGCGGACAGCTCCGTGCCCCGCCCCGCGCCCACCGCGCCCTCCCCTTTGCCGCTGGCAGCCTCGTCATTGGCTCTCCCGGGTCCCCTCTCCAAGCTGCCAATTCTCCGACACATAGACCCAACCTACCCAGGAGCTTGTCTTCTTGCCTCTCCAGCGCCCGGGGTAGACCAGGCCGAGGAGAGAGCAGCAGAGATTCCAGCTTCGCAGGGTGGTTGCCGGCTTTCCACCAGGCTTGCTGAGACGCTGCCTGCTTCCTACACTTCCTCCACCGCCTTCGCCCTGTGGCAGGTGCTCCGCTCAAGATGAATCTCAACTTCACCTCTCCTCTACACCCGGCGTCTTCCCAGAGGCCCACATCCTTCTTCATCGAGGACATCCTGCTGCACAAGCCCAAGCCGCTGAGGGAGGTGGCCCCCGACCATTTTGCCAGCTCTCTAGCCTCTCGGGTGCCTCTCCTAGACTATGGCTACCCCCTCATGCCCACACCCACACTCCTGGCTCCTCATGCCCACCACCCTCTGCATAAGGGAGACCACCATCACCCTTATTTCCTCACCACCTCGGGTAAGTGACAGGGGCCTCATGGTGTGGGCAGTGAGAGACTAGGTTTTCCAGTGCAGGTCCCAGTCCTGTGATGGAGCCAAGAAAAGGCCAGAGCTGGCTCGGCCTGGCTTGGTGGCCTCCTTGCCTAAGTGACAGTGGAAGGTTGGGGATGTATCTGAGAGCACACGGAGCTCCCTTGAGGCATGCCAACCCACAGGGATAACTCATGATCCCTCTGCACTTTTTCTAACGGAGGAGATGTGCCTGGCCAAGAGGTACCTGCAGGCGAATGAGTCTGACAATAGTCTTGGGGGGCAGTGCTTAGTCTCCCTACTCGTGATCTTCCTGGCCACTTTGGTCCATCTCTCAATTTGCATTCTTCTCCCTCTCCCTGCTCAGAAGGAGACCCTTGACCATCCTGCCCCATGGAATGGAACTCAACTTTTGAGCTAAGAAGCTTGAAATGCCCCTGTCAGTTCAGCTGTCCTCGTCCAGGTGTTGAGCATTTGCAGACCCTGCTGGAGGCACAGAAGTGAACCAGGGTTGGGGTTCTCTGAGGAGGAAAGGTTTGGGCTGGCCGGAATAAGAGAGAAAGGGTAAGAAAGAGGAGGGAGGAACACAGCTTTTTAACTCTCTTCACCGCCAACATCTAGCATTTAACTCACAATCTTAGGTGGGGCTTCCCTTCTCTGCCCCAGTTGCCAGAGTCGCTAGAGCTGTGCGCTAAAGTATTTTGATTTCTCTGGCCTGGCAAAAAGCCGGGACTAGCAAAGTCTGGTTGGGGCAGAGAGATGTGGAGGAATAACTAGATTCCTTTTTGCCTCCCTCCAAAAAGCCACATGCACACTTTTTTCTCCAGCACTTTCATTCCAGACAGTATAGAATCATTCCTTGAGTTCTGATTCGAAGTGCAGGTGGAAACAACCCTGGTCAGGGCAGGGGCTGGAGGAAGACAGGAGGCAGCTCGTGAAGTGTGGGCGCTGGAATCCAGAACAAAAGCTAAGAGTGTTGGTGAAGCAGTGAAACCCAGACTCTGAGACACTGAGTTGGATGAGGCAGTTATGAAGCCGGCTTCACCGCCCCACTGGAGGCAGGATATTCTCGGCTGCAGCGGTGCTCCCTTCACATAGTAGTGGCCAAAGCCGGTTTTACCGGAACGTATGTGTGTGTGTTTCCCCGCTGGAATTGGCAGATACTGCGTGTGCCAGCTTCTGTGTGCTTGGTGTGTCTCAGACACCGAATAAAGCCTGCGAGAATCAGGAAAGATGGGAAGTTTCCCCCGACCTGGCCAGGGAAGACCGCTTCAGCCCTTCTGCTTTGCTGGGCTTGGAGTCGGAGGGAAAGAATGAGAAAAAGAACGAGGACCACATTAGAGAGCGAGTCCCCAGAGTGGCCTGGAACCTGACGAGGAGACGTGAGAGGTGGGAATTGCTCCTCTGTCCTCGCTCTGCAGCTTCTCTGGATAGGAGAATTTCGCTCTGTTCCTTTTGGCTGCAGGCGGGCTGGGTAGCTCGAGGAAAAAAAAGTGTTTTCTTAGTGCTGTTGGGAGGCAAGATATCTGCTCTTCTACTAGCCCCGGAACATCACTGAGTTTCGTCAAGGGGCTGGGAGGATACAGCTGGGGGTGGGGGGAGGACAGCTCCTGGAACGTCTGACATTTGCAAGAAAACTTCTCCAGGCACAACAGATCCTACGGAAGCCTCGCCAAGAAGACATTTTAAAAGGCCCTCGGATCTATTTTCCAATTTTCTTTCCGTTTTATTTACCGTTTATTGTTTGTATTTCTAGATGGCCTTCCAGATAAAGATCTCCAAGCGCCGTACTTGCTGCTTTTCCACCCCCTGTCCTGGGATTCCTGGGAGAAGGGCTTGAGGGACTTTGGGGCGAGCAGGAGACCGGTGGAGGCAAGAGGCGGAGGGAGGCGCTGGGTACCAGTGGAGGGGAGCGGGGCCGAGGTTGTTCCCCGGCGATGCGGGATCTGCCCACCTGGTTGCTCTTCTCTCTGCAGGAATGCCGGTCCCCGCGCTGTTCCCGCACCCGCAGCACGCGGAGCTGCCGGGGAAGCACTGCCGCCGCCGCAAAGCTCGCACGGTTTTCTCTGACTCGCAGCTCTCGGGCCTGGAGAAGAGGTTCGAGATCCAGCGCTACCTGTCCACGCCGGAGCGGGTGGAGCTGGCCACGGCCCTCAGCCTGTCCGAGACGCAGGTGCGCGGAAGGAGAGGGCAGCCCTGGTCTCTGCTTCCTTCTTCCCTCCCTTCAACTTCTAATACCCTCCGGACCCACTGAGGAGTTTTTCCAGTAGCAATGACCATGCTCCCCCTTATTCTAGGCTTCCCCCAAGATCTTTAGTAAAAGTACCGACACCCCAACCTCACGTCAGACTTACTCAAGCAGAATTAATGGAGCGGGGCTCTGGACATGAAGGAAAAACTCCTCCGGAGATTCTGATGGTCACCTCCAGTCAGGAACTTATTTCCATGCCTTCCTTACTCCCCACAGGCCAAGGACCTAACCGAGTCAGAGGTAAAATGATAATAATTCGATGGGCTCTTGTCCTGAGAGAAGCCCACACGGGAGATTTTTTTTTTTCTTATTTCAATCTCACGGAAGCAAATCTTCGAATGCACCTCCGCCCCACCCCCTGTACAGTGTAGTTTAAGTGCCCTCCCTATGCCCCTGTCCTGAGTGGAAGAACTGTTTTCGTCTTCCTTCAGGCGCTGTTCACCTGCAACCTCAAAACCCTTTCCTCCACGCCTCCTCCCTCGTGTTCTCTGTACCCGGAAAGGTGATTTGCTGTGAAATCGTTAGCTTTGCCAGGTCTGGGTCTGATATATTTTTTTCTCCGAGGAGAACCAGCAAGTTCAATTCTCATCTTTCTGTCCAGGAGTCTTGCTGGATCAGGTACTTAGATATCTCAACAGAGGAACGTAAATTGAGCATAAAGGAGGCTCGTCCACGCAGCACTTACTATTCGTAATTCTAATTAATGACAGTATTGGCAATTACTAACCACACCATTTTGATCCTCATCATTATTTTGGGACATCCCTGGGAGCCCTGGGATATTTGATTCTCATGCCACGTATTTTTAAGCAGTTGAGGCTGTCACAGCTCTTTGGTAATTCGTCAGTGGATTGCGGCCCATTTCGCTAAAGCCCAGCAATCGCTCAGATCTGGAGGAATGACACGATTTTATTTTTGTCTCCCCGAAATCAGGTGAAAACGTGGTTCCAGAACCGGCGGATGAAGCATAAAAAGCAGCTGCGGAAAAGTCAAGACGAGCCTAAAGCACCAGACGGGCCCGAGAGCCCCGAGGGCAGCCCCTGCGGCCCAGAGGCCGCTGCTGCCGAGGCTCGGCTGAGCCTGCCCGCCGGGCCCTTCGTGCTAACCGAGCCAGAGGACGAGGTGGACATCGGGGACGAGGGGGAGCTCGGCTCCGGGCCGCACGTGCTCTGAGCCGCCAGGCTGGGGAGGGTCGGCGGGAGAGGAGACCGCGGGGCCGGCGCGGTTCTCTCCCGGACGGGAAGACTCAGACTCCAGCCTTGCGGAGGGCCTCGGAGACCAGCTCCTGGGAGACAAAACCCACTGTCAACCTCCGGCGGTGCGGAGCCAGCGCGGCCCGCGGCTCGGCCTCACGCCGTCCCCTCCCGGCCGCCCTGCCCCTGCCAAGGGAGCGTGTGCGCCTAGGTTCGCTCGTTCCCAAGTCCGGCATGGCCAGCGGTGGGGACCAGCCCAGCACCGCATTCCGAACTGAAAATTGGGCTCTCGGCTCTGTATTCGGTGGGGGACATTTTTCTCCGCCGCGATCACAGACCCGCTCCTCTCTCATGTCTCAGCCACTTGCCCCCAGCTCCGTTATTCGGATTCCGCGGCCTCTCCACGCGGACCTTTTGCCCTTCCTTGGGCAGTCGGATTGGCTGCAGGCAAGGGACCAGGTGTCTGGGGGCTTCCGCGCTCTGCAGGGATCCGGGCAGAGCCGTGGCGTGATCTTCCGAACGCCCGGGGCCAGGACAGACTCGTGCGCTGCTGGTCACTAACCTCCCGCTCGCTTCCGTGCCCCACTCCCCACGCCTCATCTCTGACTCGAGCACTAAGGCGACTCCCTCGTTTCTGGGCGGCACTTCCATCTCCTCCCATCTGTGTCCTCATCCGGGGCTCGCGGTTCTGCACCCTGGCACCCTTCCTGAGCTCGGGGCCCGCAGGCGCGGGCGCCCTTTACGCGCTCCCTCCCGGGTGCCAAGCGGGGCCAGTGCGCGGCGGGCAACCAGGGCAGAGGAAACCCCCAGGGCAATTTCTGCTTCCCGAACTTGTTGCACTCTTGTCCCGAAACTCTTCCACGTCCCACGGGCTACAGATATTTAAAAAGTGAGTTTTCCTCGGGTTGTGTGTGGAAACGCTCATTCTCAGCGCATTTGAGGGAATGTGGAGTTTTAGCGGAACGGGGTTTCCGGGCGTGCACCTGTTTGGGGACTAGATGAGGCGGGGGGCGGGGGGCGGGGTCTGACTGGCGTTGCGCGTTACCCCTCTCCTTTTCCATCCCGAGGTCTCTTGTTCTCTCACTGGGTTTGCGGTCTCTTTAGACAATAAAAGGCTCTGGGGCAAAACTGGGACCGATCACGCCTTTCCGGGAATTGTTTGTTACCGCGTCCTCCCGCGCGCGCCCCTCCCCTCCGCGCTAGGCGGTTTCCTCTTCCCGGTGGAAATGAACTTGGCTAATAACCTTTCGTTAACAGATTCCCGTTTCCCTCACTCCAATTTTTCTGTTTCGAATCGTTTGATAAATGGTCTTTAGTTCCACTTACATGGAAAAGGTCGCCCCAAATGGTATTTTGTGGCTCTGAAATGGTGAAGGAACAGAGATCTCTTGATATTTGGAGTTTAAAATTGTAGTAACGAATCGTGTGACGACCCTACGTGCCCAGTACACTTAGCAAATACAGCAGCCGCGCCAGAGGCGACCTCAGCTTCCGATCCTCCTTTCGCTTCTGGTGGTGTCTTTAGGTAAGTGAGCCCAGAGAGGCTAGAAAACATTGAGAAGAGTACTGCTGGGTGGAATCCTGGCCCTGGGGTTCTAATGATTAATAATAGTTATATAAACCACAGTGGTGTGAGCTTAGGTTACATTTAATTTTTTATTTCTTATTTCTCCAATAAGGGGATGAATCCCGAAGGTCCTTATAGGTCTAAATTCTATGATTCTGCGAATGTAGCACTGGGCATTTTTTTTTTTTTTCATGCGATATGCTTGTTGGGGAAACGTTACCTGAGGCAAAGATAAGTGTCAGAGCCAGAGCTTTATCCAATCTGCATCATTTAGGAGACAAAACTATTGCTTTTAAAACAGAGGCATTGTCTAGCCTTTTGGATTTTCCAGAGTGTTTTGTAATCAATCAATGATCCTGTGAGTCATAGATGACAAAGATTATTTTTCCCTTTCATAGATGAGGAAATCAAGGCTTGGCAAGACTGAATGATTTACCCATGAAATCAAGGCTGGCTAACAGCCAAAGGACAAAAAAATATATTTTCTAACTCCTTGTTCACTTCTTTTCCTATGCAGTATATTTTTTTCTGGTAACAAAGCATTGGTTAACATTATGCCTCTATCACTTTATAAGAACACCACTCCAGTTTCTTTAGATTGTATAGATGTGGCTATTAAAAGCAAATCTAGGCTCCGGTTTCTCCCCTCCCTCCCTGTTCAGATAATGACAGCACTGTTTTAAGGCGGAAGTTTATGGCAAATGCTTTAATGAGACAAAAACTTGGTTAGAGAAAAATAAGTGATTTGTGAATGGGAATGTTCCTGGTAAGCTGGAAGGGAAAGTAGATACTCTATTACCCAAGATTGAGGAGCCAAGGGAAAAATGGAATTCTTATAATCCCAGGAAGAACAACTACTAAATTAGATTTGGGAAGAATCTTTACAGTGAGTAGAAATACTGTGTATTTGGGGAAAAGTGTGTGTGTGTGTGTGTGTGTGTGTGTGTGTGTGTGTGTGTGTGTTTGTATGTGTGTTTAAATTAGATGGTGAACACAAACTCAAAAGTATCAAGCATTTACGTTTTTCTCCTCCTGCCTTCACAACAAGATGCCAGAGCTTATTCTGAGTCTAAGAGGAGCAGATTCTGCGCATTTCATGACCTTTTGTCTTGAAAAAGCAGGTAAATAGGAAAGCTGTTAGCATAAGCACAGATCTGCTTTGACCCAAGGCAGGATGAGTTCTGGAGCCCTGGAAATTGCTGGGTCTTTGATTCAGCACCAGGCCTACTATGGTATGGTTTTTTCATCAAAAAAGTCCTTGAAATTGGTGGCAAACAATTTCCAGTAGCAAAACTCTCCTAGTTTCTTTTTTTTAATCTTCATTTTTATTTTTATACAGTGAGTTAGTGATCATGGTAGAGGGTAGATACAATTTAGTCTCAATTTAATGTAATATGACAACAATATTTGTTTTTGGTCTTTAATAGTGATCAAGGCTTCCATAGGCTGAAAAGGTATTTTGTCTGAATAACCTGGGTTTTTGCCTCAACTCAGTTTCACTTGGTGGCGAAAATCTGACAAAACTATGTTCATTATGATATATTAAAGAAAGACAAACATAGGTCTGATTTTGAAGAAGCAAGAACATCTCGAAACAGTCAAGGTGGACAAGTCATCCCAGATCTAATCCCAAATATAGTAAGTAATTTGTTCCATATTTGTTCTTAACACTCTGTTTCTGATGAACTTTATTTCATAGATTCTCAGAGAGGGACTCTTGATAATATTTTCGCTCATATAAGGACATGAAAAATAGACAACACACCATCCGGCCCTATATTAGCTGACGGTGGCACTAAAAAATACTTAATTGGAATCCATGACACCATTTCGAAAGATAGAGCACTGGCTTCCATCGATGTATATGATAATTAGAGAGCTATAGATGTAAAGGCACGGAATGCTTTTTGGTGCTACGAGAATTGTACAATAAATATATTTAGTTCAAGCAGTGGCTCCCTAGTCTTCCTGAATTAGGCTCAATATATGTGCAAAAGAATGAGTAAATTGAAATATTTTATATATTATATTTCTGTTTGTATTTTTGGCTTCACATTTTAAGAAGGATGTGAACAAGCTAAAATTCATTCAGTATGCAGGAACCTGAATAGTAAAGAATGTGGAAAAAACAAAGGAGTGTGAGCCTTTTAGCTTGAAGGAGCAAAGCTTTGGGGAGTGGGGAGGAGGTTAGTTGGGTAGCTGTGTTTAAATGGTTATGAGGCCATTCATTATCAAGGGGTGTATCTATTCTGCCATGCTAAAGATATCAGAACAGAACCAATAGGTGGTTCCAGGGAAGCAGATTTTGGAACAGCATTCGAGTGCCTCCTATAGGCCAGGTACTGGGCTATATATCACATAGGCTAAGTCTGCAAAACACTGAGCACCTTTTCACTAGAAAAGCTTAAGCAGAGACTGGAAGGCAAAACAGCAGGGATTCTTTATTATGGATTTCTACATTAGGGAGAGGTTGGGCTAGATATCTTGTATGAGTCTTTCTAACTGTTAATATCCTCATATTCTATCTTTTTTTGGTAGATAAGCAACTATAAATTCCAAGTTATTAAAATTGTTATCTCACTAAGATTCCATTTCATATATTCTAATTTAAACAGATATATCCATAGCTATTAGAAGAATTAAGAGAAACAAGAAAGAGAAGAAAAGGATATTTCTTTATTAAAGAAATCCCAACACCTCATTCTAGAAAGTAAGTGAAAATAAAGTTACGGTCCACTAAGTTAAGGACAAAAATATAGTCAGGGAAAAATTGTCAGTGTAAGAAGAGACATTTGACAAAATTTGAACCCTTCTTTTTATAGGTTGAAGAAAAATTAAGGCCCACATATAGTGAGTGATTTGTCAGTGTCACATAGGGGTGGAATTGAGTAGAAGCCAATTTTAATTTTTGTATCTTACAAGTAACATATTGTGATAAAAGTGATGGTGGGGCTATTGTCATTGTAGCACATGGAGAAGATTTTCATAGCAATTTTGAATGTCACATTTGAAAAAAATTGTAGCTGGAAATTATCTAGGAAAATCTTAGATCAACTTTTGGAAAAACTTCTCATTAAGAGCAATCTGCAACTTGAATGGGCTCTCCTAAAGGTACTAAATCTCCTAACTCTGTTTTCGTTCAAGCCAAGGTTGAATAATCACTTGTTGGGATGTTTTAGAAGATGTTCCTATATCCAATAGGATGATCTCTAAGCCATCCTGAGTTTCTACATTTCTTTATTCTAAAAATTTTGACCTAATCTCTTTTAATTACAGAAGAGTCAACCAAGAGTCAGAGAGATTGATTATCCAATGTCATATAGCCTATTAGTTTGGTGAGTTACAAAATATATACATCTAGAGGTCAGAAAATTCCAATAAGTATTTAGGAGTGAGGTGAAAATTCAAAATGGTTCTCATGTTTTCTCTCCATTGTATTTTCTGGTTGTAACGCTCCCTCCCAATGACACATTTTCTTTCCATTATATTTGCTCTTTTCCTCTCAGAATTCCCAGTGTGCACACCAATAGCATTTCCTCCATGATTTTATTTATAATACCACGAGCCTTCTCTTATTATTCTCTTTATGGCATTAGGGAGCCACATCAGATTTAGCATCATAGATGGCTTGGCTTAGAGGCTTGAATTCTAATCTTACTTTTGTGAATAGTGACATTATTTCTCTTACTTGCCATCTGAAAAATGAGGTGAGTGCCCTATAAATCAGTTAAGCATAGTGAGGGGATGTGAAATAAAAGCTATGAAGGTACCTACTTGGATGAAAAGAGCTAGAAGGAGATAATGAATTACAATATGGATATGAACATATCAGTGATAAACAAAGTCCTTGATCGAACTTCATGGAATGACAACTGTTACAACGTGGTTAACTGAAAGATATTAGCCTTGTGGCTCATCACATTATTATAAAGGGGTTATTATGTCTCTTGCAAAGGAAGTTTATTTTTGTAATAACTTCATCTTATTTTCTCTTTGTCTGTCATTGTCTTTTTGGGCTAAGAGAGGACTTGTAAGCCCTGAATGACATAGGATCCAGAGCCTTCATTGAGGATGTTTCATTAAACCACTCCTTTCCCCACCCCTTACCTAGCCCCACCTTCCTCCAGCCCCAGGGTTTTTGTTATCCTATTTGGTGACAGAGACAATGATATGGAGGGAGGAAAGTTAGAATTCAAATTCATGGGAACCCTCTTAAGTGACAAAGAATTGACTATCATTCCAGTATGGAATCTACCAGGGGAATTCCATGATTTAAGCTTCCTTCTGAAGCTTTTTCTTTTATTTTAATTAAATTTTTTTCTTCATTTTTTA
>NW_012147412.1:3336439-3359609 GCF_000956105.1 Propithecus coquereli | reverse complement strand
CTTGTTTTCTACATCTTCTTTCTTGGTTTACTCTCTCATTTTGGTGGAGCCCAGTCTACTGAAGTTTTTTGAGAATTGGTGCATGAGAGTTAAACGTTTTGAGATCATCCTTGTCTAAAAATATCTTTATTCTTGTCTCATACTTTATTAGTACAGAATTCTAAGTTAGAAATCATTTTTGAATAATTTAGAATGTATTACTCCACTGATTTGTAGCTTCCAGTTGCTGTGGTGAAGTCTAAAGCTACTTGTTGATTCTTTGTGTATCCTGTTTTATTTATTCATTGATGTAGGCAGAGTACTAAAATTTTATAATTATGTGTCTTGTTTTAGGTCTAGTTCACTCATTGTTCTGGATACCCAATAGGTACTTCAGTCTGAAAACTCACTTTTTTCGGCTATGGGGAATTTTCTTGAATTAATTCTTTGATGATTTCTATTCCTCTTTTTCTGTAATATGTTTGCTTATAGGACTCCTATTATAGAACTCCTATTATTTGAATTTTTACCCCTGGATTTATCCTTTAAATTTCTTATCTTTTCTCTTCTATTTTTTATCTCTTTGTCTTTTTGCTCTGATTTCTTAGAAAATTCCTCAATGTTATCTTTTAATCTTACTTTTGAGTTTTTAATTTCTCTGCCATATTTCTAATTCTCAAGATTTGTTTCTAATCTTTGTGTCCTCCTCCTTTTAAAAATGGTATCCCATGTCATATCTTCAGATGTTTGTAAATCCTTGGTTGTCTGTTTGAATTTAAGTGTAAGAGCTAAAAAGCTGATAGGAAACTATGAGTATATGGGTGTGACTCGTTGCCTGTGAGCTTTCCTGAGGGATAACATGGTTGGGTTCTTTAGCTGGAGAATCAGGAGGATTTTTAGGTCTTTTCCTTTAGGCTGGTCAGATTCCCCAGAGAAGAATTTTCTAAATTCCTGCTTGTGGGATGAAGTTTCAACTTTCTGGGAGCCAAGTGGAAGAAGAAGACCAGAGGTCCCTGCATTTCCAACACACATACTCACTATGGACTCTTTTTCGGTATAGTGCATCGTCCACAGAGCCAGCTGTGCCTCACTCCAGAGACACTGGGGCAGCGGAGGGGCTGCGCTTGGCTGCGTGGAAGCAGGGGAATGGCTTTGCAGGTCTCACTGCTCTTAGACAGGCTTTCATCCAGTCACCCTTCCTTTAGCCCCCTCGTCTGCATTCACTCCTGCTTCCAGAGCTGACCGACACCGCCGATTCCTGAGCATTTTGCGCATTCTATAGTGTAGGTCAGAGGGATTCTTGGCTTTCCCCTTCACTAGCTTAGAATTTAGTATTTTTGGAATCTGACAGTTTTTTTAAACAACTCATTCATATGTTTTCCAGTTTCCAAAATGTTGTTACTATTTTCCCTCCTCCTGTTCTCTCTCTTCTTACATGTTTACGCTTTTTAAAGCCTTTTACTGTGATTTTAGTGGGGACTTATCAAGGGAGTGAAGTAGATGTCGTGTGTGTCTGTGCATTCAGGCTACTATATTTATCCAGAAGTGTCACAGTTTGAATCTTTTTGTTTTTTTGCGAGACAGTCTCGCTTTGTCAGCCCCCGCTAGAGTGCAGTAGCGATCCTCCTGCCTCAGCCTCCTGTAGATGGGACTACAGGTGCGTGCCACCAGGCCGGGCTAATTTTTCTGTTTTTTATAGAGACGGGTCTCGCTCTTGCTCAGGCTGATCTCCAACTCCTGACCTCAGGCGGTCCTCCCGCCTCGGCCTCCCAGAGTGCTGGGATTACAGGCGTGTGCCACCGCGCCCAGCCTAGGATTTGAATTGAATGTCATTTTATTTTGTTTTTTACACTGAGCGATAGAGGTGTTGATCTTTTTTCTTGCTATTTCTTTTATGTAACTGAATCGTTGAGGTCCGGAATTGCATGATCACTAGAACAGATTGAAAGGCTCATTTCCTTGCCAAAGCACAGAATAGCCCAATATACCTCATATTAAGCGATATAGTACCAATGGCTTGGGATCTACCAGGTTGAGAGCATTGGAAGTTAGAGTAAGCCTCTCGGGATCTTTGTCCGTGGAAGGTCCTGAATAGTTCTACAAGACATTCTCAGAAATTTCAAGGTGAGGGAATTTATGTTATTTCACGTTCCGTGGTCTCAGATTAATTTCAAACCTAGGTCCCTAACCGATAGGAGAGGCGAGAAACAGGAAGGATACACAGGGTAAGTGAGGCAGAGATGCAGACACACACACATAGACGCACACAGACAAACGCATATACACGCTTCTAAAGAGAATGATGCAAACAGGACAGGGAGAATTGGGAGGTGATCAATTAAGACATTAAGTGTTTTGTGATACATGGATGCGTCTGCATTTTGCCCTGAGAAGAAGGGCCATCAGCTCATTTTCAGAGGGCTGCTGCCTTCTGCAGCTCACTGCTCAGATCAAAGCAAAACTGTCTGCTTGCATTTTCCAATCAGAATAGGGATGCTAATTTATCCTCCTTAATGTGTGATGGTAAGAGACTCCTTCAATTAACTGAATTCTATGGCCAGCAAAATAAAAGGTATACAAAGAGGCGCAGGCTGGAAGAGCCGAAATTCTCATTAAATCAAAAGGTCCAGTATTCATTACCTCGTGCATCTGAGGCTAAACACTAAATATGGGGATCATCAAAGGAGGTTTAATGGGTTAAATTGAGAATATAATCTAATTAAAATATTAGACATGGTTAAATAGTTCTTTGATATTCATCTGAAGGTTTCATTAAAAATAGATGCTTGAGGTTTGTATCATAGGAGATTATCAATTTTAAGTAGAGACAACAAATTTAGGGACCTCATCAGCACTACTTCAAAGTGTCACCATTGTGTGGAAGCAGGGAAAATGGGAAAAGACATCACTGCCAGGTGACAGGGTGGTGATATGATATGATGCAGGGCCAACCAGGCTTCCTGACAGTGATTTTGATCGTTGTTTGACGATAAAAAAAAAAAACTGTAAGATTAATTTGGAAGATGATTTGCCACCAAGGAAAGAATACAATGTAGAGATCTTCATTGGTTTTATTTGGTATGTTCTCAACTTGCTACCTCTGTGTTGACAGCTCCCCAAAGGACGGCTGATCAGACTTTCTGGGTTTTAAATTTCTGACAGTTATTTCCCATAGTGTCACATTGGCACCATAGGGATACCTATTACTTAAATATCTCTTGCAAAAGCTTGACACCTTAGTAACAGAGGGTACCCCGAGAAACCAGTTTGGCAGCCCCAGTATCGGGGCTGGTCTCTACAAGCTGCCAATTCAGTAAAGGGTATTTTTGAAATCTTATCAGAAATTTCACTAAATACAGTTGCCTGGAATGCTCACATCATTGTAATCCTCTCAACCTGTTAGAGATATTTAATAGCGGAAGACCATTTATTCAGCTTATTGAAAATTAATTACTTACATTATCCAGGTTTGCAAGGGGGAAATGAAAAGGCAATGGAGAGGCAGCAAGGGAGATAAATGCTGTTCACCAAATTTTTTCTTACTCTCTTCATATTTTCCAAAGAGCCCCTGTACTGAGGGATGGAGAGAGATGAAAAATCTATTCATTTTGCCTCTTATTGTATCTGGCAATGTGTTGTTTTCATAATATTTTGGAAAGGTCTCAGCTTTCCAGTTATTTTACTGAGCCAAAATTAAGTAACCATACGTGAAAAAATGGGAATATTTGGGATTGGGGAGTAATTTAGGGAATGAGATGAATAAATGAATGAATGAATAAATAAATGAAAAGTCTGCCATCCAAAACCTTTTGCTTTTTCCTGGCAAGGTAAATTTGCTTAGGAAATTGGAACATTTTATGTTTTATCAGTCTCTTTGTGGGAAAGATGTGTGGTTTTGCTTAACGAAGCTACAGGGAGAGTGGAAACAAATACTGTGCTAGTCTAGAAGGCAGTGGGGTGAGGGGACAGTTTTGAATATCAGATTTTCAGCTACTCTGAGATCCTACTTCAGTGTATTTTAAAAAGTAGAATAAATATCTAAATATAACTTTTATTAGAATACATGTCTTGCCTTTATTTTGCCTTTAGTATAGAGATATTATTTTGTCTGACAACATAGATGAATTCTTAAAATCATTGTTATAGAGAGAGCGAGTACTATGGGTAAACGAAATCCACAGTCATTAACAAATCTCACTTGGTGCTACTGTTTTAAATCCTTTCCTTACTGAGAAAGCAACTAAAAAGGCAAGTGGAGTGTTTCTGTATCTTTCTGTCTCTCTGTTTTTCCCCATTGGGAATAGGAATTATGAAAACGTGGTTAACATTGGGGAGGAGAAGTCCTGTAGTCATCCTATGAATACTTGACAGCTGGGTGAAATATGTGTTATTCAAGTCTTATTATTTCTCTAAAAGGAAAAGGTAATCTTAAAAAAGAGGCATATTCAGGACAGCAACCCTGATTTTCCTTAGGAACTTTACATTTTTAAATGTTACGTCTAATAGGATGTTAATATATATGTTTTGAAGAACATCTTGGCAGGGAATTAGCTAAACTTCAATTCATTTTCTGCTATTTTTCAATAAGTAATTAAAAAAGAATCCCCCTGAGTTGATCTAGTCCGCTGTTGTAAGCCATTTGCTATCAACTCAAAGTTCTCAATTAGCTCCTGTGTTGTTATAATTACTGGACGTGTTTTCAAACAACTCCCAGTTAATAACTGTTGGGATGAAGAGTCATTTTCTCACTATAGACTAGACTGTGCACGTTCATGCTTGCTGTGATGTTTTGACAATGATTCATTAACCAATAATAAGGCCCCGATTGGAACCATTAGGCATCAGTGCCTTTGCTGGGCTTACCTTTTATTTTGTTTCTCAATATTGTCTTTTCTTGACTTGGTTTCTGGATACCTCCCAAGAGACTCCCTACTATACAAAACAATATCATGAAGACAGCTGTCATTAAATTCAGCTACTTGTAAAAAAGCTCCCTTTAAGAGGATGCTCTTGTTGGAAACTCAAGATGGAAAAACACAACAAAAAAGAGGCTGTAATAAGAGAGAATACGTGGTTTAAAGGTCCTTTATTTGCACCAGCTCGTACAGATTAGGCAGCATAGGTACTATGTCTTTAAATGGCAAGTATGTAACATCTGGTCAAATGCAGGCCCTCCGTCGTTATATCATTCAAATTTGAAGTTCCTTATTTTCTAATAGGCAGATTGTTTTCACTTCTTGGGTATTTGAAACAGAAATGCCATAAAATAGATCACTGATTGACTTGGGGCCATAAAAAATCAATATTGTTGTCATTAGTATAATTTACTCTAAAGAAGGAGCGAAAAAGTGTTATCATTCACTATTTCTGCAGAATCCTCCCCCCACCCCCGCCACCCACCCTGTCTTGCTATCATGGTAGGTTAGTGACATTCTGCTCTATCTTACTATTGTGAGGTGACTTGGGGTCAAATGAAGTCCATTTTAGTCCATTCTATGATTTGAACTGCAAACTTTCAGCAAATATGTGTTATTTCTTTAGTCAAAGTCATTTTAGATGCCACTTAGCACTATATAAAGCATTTTGAGGTTCTAGATTCTTATGTCCTGGACGTTGAGGACTTGCCTTGGGCTTATCACTTAACCCTTCGTTAGCCTGCTTCAGCTAAGTGTGGGCTCTTGACAACATGTGTGAAAGTGTTTGAAGGATTTAACAATGCTCAGGCTAATATTGATGGAAAAATGGTTGCAAAGTTTTCGAAATGTTCTGGAAAAAAATAGTGTCTTTTTTATTGGTCAATATCTAAGTTTGTAGTCGCTACTACAACTTTATCAATGTAGTGAAGAAGTTGCCAGATTGTACATGTTAAAAAATTGTTAGGTGCATAGTAATGCATATTTATAAAAGTTGAACTTGATGGAAATTCAAGTCCAAAATTGAAACTCATAGCAACTACATGCTCCTTGCCCACACAAAGAAACAAGAACAACCTCCTCCATAGACAAATTATCAAACAGTACTATTCTCGGTGTTGAAGGACGGGATTGACTCCTACGTAGCTACTCTCTCGTAACTCTCAGTAGGGCTGATGGGCTTCAGAGTCACTTATCCTTTCTCGACTTCCATTTCCTCTTCTGAAAAATTGGCAGTGGAACAAGACAAACTCTTTCCAAGCTCTAAATTCTTTTAAGAGACTCTAATAGAAATGGAATATTTAAAAATTTCACACTGTTCCTTTAATATGAAAATATGAGCGTGTCTCTATGTGCCTTTAAGTTTAAATTTAAGGCCATTTAGGGAAAAAAATTAATGAAGGTTATTCATTCTATCTCATGTTTCTAGAAATGTCTTCACCATGTGCCCTGAAAGAGCCTCTTCTTTTACAAATATATTTTAGGAGCAATGTGACCTGTGATTTTTTTTTTTAACTAATGCCTCATATATGATATTTTCTAAATACCACTGAAACATATTTGCCAATTTTCTATTTATCTTCATACATTTGTTATTTTTCCAGACTCCCAATTCTAACTGCTTCCAGTTTTAAGAGAACGTTATATATGTGCAGCTTTTATATCACATCATGGTATATATAAAATATATAGAACATGGGAGTAAATCTCCAAAGCTAATCCTTATGCAACATGTATAGCTAAACAGATTTGTCCCAAATTGGTGTTAAAAATAGCCTTTTCTAGATAGGCCCATTTAAGAATGCAATGCCCATCTAATATAAAGAAGGAAGTAAAACTTAAATCCTCCAATCATTATTTTAAGGGAATTTTTACAATGTTTCAAAAGATAAAAAAATTAAACAATGTTTATTAATATTCACAATCAGTAGTAAACTATAGAATGTTTTTGTCTTATCTAGTATTATTATTCTTCTTAATTTTTTTTTGAGCCAGGGTCTCACTCTGTTGCCCAGGCTAGAGTGCAGTGGCATCATCATAGCTCACTGTAACTTCGAATTCTTGGGCTGAAGGGATCCTCCTGTCTCAGCTTTCCAACTATGTGGGACTACAGGCATACCCTACCATGCCCAACTAATTTTTTAATTTTTTCGTAGAGACAAGGTCTTGCTGTGTTGCCCAGGCTGGTATCAAACTCCTGGCCTTAAGCAATCCTCCTGCCTCAGACTCTCAAGTTGCTGGGATTACAGGCATGAGCCACCACACCTGGCCCCTGTCTTATCTAATATTATTTTTTGTGTGAAAATACATATTTGACAATATTTTAAGATATTCGTGATGGCAAGATGCACAGCAAATTTATATACTTGGAGTAAGTAGCTTTGATAAAATATTTCTCTTAGAGTTGCCTAAGCTGGGCATTTCTGGACTTGTTGGAGGATTTCTAATTAATGTCTTGAAGGTCTGTTGGAAAAACATTGGGATTTGTTCTATTTGGGTAGGTTCATCAGATGTAATTTTATTCAATTTTATATGGAAACGCTTTGCTAAACTTAGAGATTTTAGTAATTTTTTGAAGTGTTGTCTCGAAATTTACTGGTGATTAGTACAACTGAGTTCATTTTAGGAGAAACTGAAGTGTTTATGCTTTTTTCTTTCTTATTAAGAAGGTAAGAGAGAAACACAAGTACATAAATTCATTTCTGGGTAATTTCAAGATTTTCATTATGCTAAGGGAGGGTAGAGGTAGTTTAAGAAATCAAAAGATCCAATATAAAACCAAAGGCTTTATTCTCTAGTTCTTACTGAAGCCCAAATTCTAATTGATTTGAAAATAAATAATTGAAAAGTTTTTTCTTCCTAGAAAGTAAAATATGGCACTAAAATCTGATCGGGCCCCGTATTTTAAATCCTGCAAAAAGCAAACGTGGACTGCAGTTAGATGATACCGATAGGAATGATAGGTCATCACTCCCAGTGCAGACAGGTTGGTTGGGGTTTCTTTTCTCCATGTCCATTCCTGGAGCGCTTTTGGTCTCCTACCTAAGGTTGTCTATACAATGTGAAGGACTTTGAAAGCAGCCACAGCCTGTTTTTCCCTTTCGTGTCTGCTCTGCAGTATTTCCAGCAGTGAGATTTCAGGTAAACTTTCTTCTTTTCCAGCATAGGTTGGATTTCTTTTCTCCTTTGATGCTTGATCAGTCAGATTTGATGGTTTGGGTTTTGGGATGGTCTTAGCGTATTCCAAAGCCTAAAAGCATAAAGATGACATATTATTTCAAATGAGAAGTGAGCCTAGATCCCTTAAATTACATCTAGTCTTAGGAAATGTTTATTTATAATATAAATGGAGACTATTGCCACAATAACTTACTAAAACATGGGTGAAAATGGAGATCAAATGGAAAATGCAAATAATGCTATATAACACAGTGTAAACAAAATAATGTAGCCACAAAATACTGTGTCATGGGGCGGGGGGAAGAGTTGAAGAATGATTCATACAGTTGTGTCCTTTCAATGTTTTCTTCATAAAACTGAGTTTCTTTCAAGTATTTGGAAATAGATTTGTTGTGCGTTTACTCTAGTTTCTGGCAGTTTTGTCAAAGGCAAACATCTATTTATGTAGATATTAACAGACCTTTCTATCCAAAGAGGATTTGTCATAGCTTGAGGCCAAGGACATCACTGTGGTTGATATAAATTGAGCCCCATTATTACAACAGCTATTCTTGCTCCTAAGCTCTGGACAGTATTAGAGGGCTGAAATTTTTTTCTTTCTTTATTATATCTGTAGAAAACTACATGCTGAAAAAAGGCAGTCTTTTTTTTTCAGTGATGTCAGTTCTGAAAGGCATTACAATAAAAACGAGATCACTAAATATGATTTCTAAATTTGCCTTTATATCAGTTTCGTATTTTAATAAGAGTTTATTGATAGCTGAAATGGGAATGGATAGAACACTTTAGGTCCTGGAAGGGGAAAAACGTCTAAAACAGAAAAAAAATCTAGACTTCTCAGTGTGTGTAGGTGAATTCTTTAGGAATTTCTAATTATAGATTTGCTGCCTTGAAGCTCTTCATGAAAAAATAATGGATTGGAGAAAAAAGCAAAAGTGGCACCATGGAAACTCAGTCAAGTGGACTGAGGTCTTCAAGGTATGAGGAAGAAAGGCAATAAATAGAAAAATGATGGTCTGTGAAAGAGAACATGGAGTACAAATTCCTAGAGGCACCAAAGGATTACTTGTTCCTCATGCAAAGGGTCCCATGTCCTTACTGGGACTGGATAGATCAATTGAGGCAGAGAGTTGCATTGCAAAGCCTTTTGCCTCCATAGTACATATTTCATTCACATCGTTACTGATGGTTGGATGACATCTGAGAGGGAGAACATTCTGTATTTCATGAAATCATTTTTCTTCAATAGAGGAACCTATATATTATGATCCCTATGGAAAAGTGTAGGGCAATGAACTTGAAAAAAACAATGAAGGCCTTTTCTTTGACCTATAAACAGCAAGACGACAGTACTTTCCTTCAAAAATTTATTTAATGATATAGAATGAAATTGATAGTTAATTGGGATTGCTGGTTTCTTCTAAGAAACTCCTTTATTAAATTTTTATGTGTGGCAAACTTAAAATACTATACTTGGAAGAAAAGATGTGGAGACAATGAACTTCAGGAAAAAAAAAAAGCCAGCCTTACAGCATTGTGCGTGTGTCACCATTGCATCAATATCCGTGAGTGACGGTAGCTGCAGGAACGGCAGTAGCTAAAATATCTGCGTCCCCAAAACGTGGGGGAATTTTTTAAGTTAAGAGGTAACGAAATTTCATTTTAATTCTGATCGAAGATATAAACGCCTTGATGTGAGTTTCTTACCTTCTGTCGAGGGATGGAAGATTTATTTTCAATTTTTGCTGTCTGTGGCTTTGACAGAACAGATAGGGTCTTCATGTTGTACTCCTTAACTTGTTTTGCGTATTCCTTTTGCTGTATTAATTTTTGCATCTGTTCAGAACAACGAAGTTACGATGAATGACAGGTCACGCTAGTTCTCTCTCCTCTCTATTTGAAGTCACACTGGTTTCACTGAGCTGCGCGTACTGTCTGAGCAGCACAGGAGAAATGGGGTTACCTCTCGTAAGGTGACAGCAGTGAAATGGTTAAGTTAATGTTTCTCTTGGAAACAGTCAGGAACATCACTGCAGTCGCACGCCCAGTGTTCCCTTAACATCGGCTAAATCACATTTAGCCCCTTCTTTGTTGCATTTACCCAATTTATTTTCATTTTTGCTTCCAACTTTGAACTATACTCTCTTTTTATGCCTTGAGTGCAGCTGCAGTTAAAACACATTAAATGAAGATCTCCTTTCACTAGAGGAAAGAGAATAAAGTGGATGCACTTTTCAGGGGTTGAAAAACTCTTACCCTAAGTGTCTTCTCTGTAGCCACTCTTCAAAATTATCAAGATAACTCTATCAGGAAAGACGGACAACCACATAACATACACATCTCTTTTCACGTGCACGTGTCCCACTTTGCTGTACAGGCCTTCAAAACTAACCCACAGACAGTTACATATAGCAACGTGGGCTAAGCATTTTTATTTTACGGTAAAAGGAGTGTGTGGGTCTCTATGACCAATGCCATTTCAAAGGAGTCTCTATTCAGAGTGGGGCATTTGCATTAGAGCTTAATTCTGGGGGTGCATCCTGATACAGTTTGCTAAAATATTAACAGATGTGTCAAGTCAAGCCTGGAAACACTGTATGTACGTTTCACTCACTTTGTCTCTGATGGACTCAAAGTCAGGTCCGAGGCCACCAAGCTTCACGTCTCTTTTCTGATAACCTTTCAGCTTGGAACTCTAAAAATACAACCAGAGAAACAGTTTGTTTTAAGGACTTGTGTGTCTCCCCCAAGTTGTCATAGCCACATAAGGTAAGAAGGAAAATGAAGAATGGAAGCCTGTGTGCATTGCTGGAGAATGGGTGCATTTCCTGACAATTCTTCTATTTTAATGGTAGTTATTGATAATAGTCTCTTTGGTGATTTGTAGCTGGTTAGCTAACATGTTTTGACTTTTCCACTTCTGCAATAAAGAAAATTGAAATTTTGAAAATTATAAATAAAAATGTTCAAGCTAGTGATGTGCTGTTTTTTTGTTAACATTTTTAACATAACATACGTATTATCACTTTGCCACTGCTGCTGGACAGTTCGCTGAGCCAAATGACTTCCCTGGAAGAGGGAATCTAAATGCATCAGAGGAGCACGGTGCTTCAAAAAGTGAGTACCCTGTCCAACTATGCCATAGCATTGCCCATGAGAGATGCTACGTGAGAGAAACAAAGAAGGTAGCTTTAAAATTTTGCGATTGATTGATTGATTGGGGGAAAAGATAATTTTAAAGGAAAAAAAGTATAATCCATTTATAATATTCAAAAGAGAGTATCTAAGAGTCTTGGCAAGACCCACTGAGAAACTCATTTCGTTCAGTCAGTGTGATTTTGGATATTTTGAAGGGCATACATCTGACACGGGAGAACTTAAGATGGTCCCCAAACTGCTGCTTTCCAAGTCAAAACTGAAGTTTAGACTTGCAAGTTCGCCTTGTGGGGAAGCCAGATCCTTTTTTCTTCCAGTTTGTTAATTAATTGGGTTTCCTTTCTGGGAAGGATAGGAAAGACAATACAAGAGAGATTGTTTGGATGGCAGTAATTATCTTAGTGTGTCTAAGTTCATGCTTAAAATGGTGAAAAACTAGCCATGTTGAAGAGGCAGCTGTTGTGTACTAACTACGGACGATACTCCCTGTCTGTATGTTAATGACAAGGGACAGGATTTTTATAAATTTTGGAAGCTCCTGTTAATTATTAAGTCCTATGATATACATCTAATTTGTCCTTTTTTTTCTTTTTTGAGACAGGGTCTTGCTCTGTTGCCCAGGCTGGAGTGCAGTGGTGCACTCATAGCTCACTGTAACCTCGAACTCCTGGGCTCAAAATGGTCATCCCACCTCAGCTTCCTGAGTAGCTAATCTACAGGTGCGTGCCTCCACGCCTGGCTTATTTTATTTTTTACTACTTTTTTGTGTAAAGATAGGGTCTCACTATGTTGCCCAGTCTGATCTTGAACTCCTGGGCTCAAGTAATTCTCCTGCCTCAGCCTCTCAAAGTGCTGGGATTACAGGTGTGAGCTTCTGTGCCTGGCCTAATTTGTCCTTTTCTAAAATAGATTGAGCAGAGATAGTCCAGGACTTAAAATAGGACATTTCATCATATTAGATATAATCACTGCATGTAACTCCCCAATCTTAAAAATGAACCTGTGTATATACATGATATCAACCATTACAAAACATGTCCTACTTGTAATGGTCTATCGACTACCCAGAGTCATCCCAATTAGCTTCTCCACTGTCACCTCCCACTGGAGATATCCGAATGCCAAATATTTGAATGCCACTGTAGATACTTGAAAAGCTGTCATTCAGCCTGGCACAGGCCCTTGCCCCTTCCCTTTTTTCTTGCCTCAGATGTGGATGTGATTCCTGGAGCTGGAGCTGCAGCTACAGCAGCAATCTTGTAGCTGGGGAAAAAATATTGGCTCTGATTTTTTTTTAATTGTCTCCTCCTCAGAGGTAAAGTTCTGACGATTTTAGCTGTGGAACCACCAGTGCTAGCAACCATTGACTTGTGGATTAAGTGCATGTAAGAAGAATGAACTCGTATTTTGGAAATTGCTGTAAATGATAATTCTGTTACTTGCAGCTGAAGCCAATATTTCTAACATCTCAGTGCTTCAGTGTGTCATTCATAAGGGCCAATATAATGTGCCACATAGGCAACGCTGCTGCACTGCAAGGATTAAAAGTTCTAATAGAACTTACTTCATTAGAATGTTGAGCATTTATGGTCAAAACTCTTTCAGTGCATCTAATTCTAAAATGTGAGCGATTTTTTCTTAAGGAAGTCTTCGGACTAAAATCATTAAAAAATTAATAACATTAAAGTATATGGAAGACATATTGTTCATTGAAGGGCATTTCAAAATCACAAATCCCCTTTAAGAAAACAGAAGTCATTACCCAACAAGACCACCATAGCTGCTTCCCATTCATTTTATCTGCCTGTTCATACTTTTGTAAAATTGTCCCTATGCTACAAATTATTTTTTCCACCAAGCACTTTAGCATTACACTGTATTCCCCTGTCACTATATGTTTTTCAAAAATGTGGTTTTTATGCATAACATTCTATTGTCTAGTTATAGCTGGATTGTGTAGCTAATCCTCTAAATGTTGAACATTTGAGATCTCCTAGGGTAAGCATTGTTTGTGGGCTACCCTGATTATTTCTTTGAGATAAGTTAATAGCAGTAGAATTATTGAGACAAAATGAACATCTTTAAGGCCATCAATTAACACTTCCATTAGCAATGGAGCAACAAGATTGCTCTTTTTGTCCAAACCTTGATTACACCGGGTATTATCACGTTTTAAAACCTTTACTGATTTTTAATAGGTGAATGAGCTCAGATGACTTACACTTTGCAATTGCAAATTTGTTCTTTCTTTCATGCATGCCATCTGTATCATTGTAGTGTAATCAGTGAATTACTATTTGCCAAAGAAAACCAATAATGAAAAGGAAGGAAAAAAAGCCCCCGCTCATATCCAAGCCATAAATCCAATTTGTCCAAAGATGATGAGAAAGAAATGATCAGTGCCCACAAATCACATCCTTAGTCTGAAGCAGCTTAACTTTTAATCATGCCACTGACTCACAAAAGACACATTGTGAGGCATGAATAATCGCCCACTGCCCTCCAGCCACAGCTCTCACTGTTACCCAGTGGACGTCTTGGCTATCACAGAAAAACAGAGCTGAGGGTCTAACATCGCAAATCGACATGAAGGGACAGAGTGTGGCCCAGAGGGGCCAACTCCGAATGTTGTTGATCCCTTTATAGGATGAAGTGCTTATAGGAAAGGGACATTTCTCAAGGGATAGTGACGGCTCCTAACGGAGTTTGTTCTGGGTGACTGGCAATGAAAAATCCTGGATTTACTGCAGTTTGGCGCAAGTAATCTTGATGTGTTCTCAGCGCTGCAGTTCTGTTTGATCTCTCTCCACCAGAAGTCTTTCTCGCAGCTTTATTGAGATATGACTCACATACCATAAAATTCACCCGCTTGAAGTTGTACAATTCACTGGTTTTTAGTATATTCACTAAGTTGTGGAAACATCAATCACCACAATCCAATTTTAGGACATTTTCATCACCCTAAAAAGAAACTCTGTACCCATTAGCAGTCGCTCCCTTTTCCCCCTCCACCTCCAGCCCTAGGCAACCACTAATCTACTTTCTGTCTCTTCAGAAGTCTTTTGTAGGAAAATAATCCCCAGAATTTACTTTGACTTACCTCTCTTTGGCTGTTACAAAACTAAAAGGTCACAGTAGCACAATGCCAAAAGAAAAAAAAAAAGTAAATCAACAATGATAGTCTTGTTAAGTCTCCAAACACAGGGGGAACAAATTGGAAAATACAGGCGTGCTCTCCACACATCCCTGATGGGATTCGCTGCTAGTCTTTGCATAACATACACGCGAGCTGATGTGGACAGACTGTGGCACTACCTGAGGCTTGTTGAGACCAGACCAGCCCCTCTGCACGGGTGTTCACAGTTGGTCTCTTTAGCAGGTGATGGCACAGGACTTCCCGATGGAAGGTTTCTATCAGTAATCAATGACGATTCTTCTCAAGCCAGAAGGGCTTTTTTTATCATCAAGTTGGGACACAGTGTGCCTAACTTGGAAATGACATTGACTATTCTCTGAGGACTGGCTTCGGCTCTGAAATGCTGTACCCTGCTGTGGCGCACACTGCGGAGCTATTCTCCAGAAAATTCCTCAGATGTGTAAGTGTGAGAAAGTTACTGAAAAACAGGACGAGAAACAATGCCTTCGATACTGGGGAACAGCAAGTGAAGGAAATTTGCTCTGCAGTTGCTAAACTTAATCCAAATAAACCTCTTCTTAGAAGCAGTCAAGCGGCAATGCCCAGATTGTCTGTGACAACAAACACATGAGTTAATTACTTCAGCTCAACACAGTCAGCTGTCAGAGAATTCCTTAAGCAGTGATTTTGCGGTGGGTTGCAACAGATGTTTTTATACTTTTGTCATCCTTGCACTATGTTAATCTCTCACTGTCTGATGTCTGGATTTGATGGTATGGACAATGCCTAGTATTCACAGATCGGTCACAACAGAACTGCCAAGAGAAGAGGAAGGGTGCTTGGGCCTATTGTCTTTACAAATCCTCAAATTTTTAATGTGATTCAGGGCGATTCCCTTGGAAACCACGAGATTTGATGTGACCAGCAAATGGGCAGGACCTGGATGATGATTCCCTCTGTCTGGGGCCCCGGCTACCTGCTGTCCTATACAAATGACTCATTTTAGCCTCTGGAATAGAGTAAAGGACAAAGAGTGCTTCTGTGTATTTGTCAGATGTAGGCTGAAGGTGTTGGACTGAGAAAATGGATACGTGTGGATTGTAACATTCCCGATGGAGAGCAGGAAGGGAGGGATTTTCCCAGTTGGAAAGAGGGCTAGGGATGCAATAACTGAAATTCTCCTTCCTCTTCCCAACCGCCCATGCTCTTAGATTTCTGGTGATGCACACTGTTGGTGGGGTACTTTCCTCTACTTTTCTCAGTAAAACATAAATTCAAATTACTAAAAGAAGGAAGAAGGAAAAGGAAACACTTTTAGTTGATGTGTATTGTTTGCTAGGGATTAAACTAAGATATTTAATACATTATTTCATTTGATATCACACAAAATCTACAAAAAGCAAGAATAATTCTAACTGTGCCTATGAGGAAATAGGGGTTAAGGTGAATTAATAAGAACTTGCCCAAATCACAGAGATACCAGGTGACAGAGCTGAGATGAGAACCTAGGAATGACTGAGTCCATGACTTCCACTAATCCTTGCTGACTAAGCATTGAGTTAAAAGCTTGCTTTTTCAACAACAATCCATAGTTGGCAAGAACTAACCCAGAAGGTTCTCTTCTGAGGTAATGTGTTTGAGCTATTTTTTAGGCCCTGGCAATCTATAAACTCCAACGTGAACAGGCTGTCCTCACCTTGAGAATGCGTTGGTTCCAAAGCTCTGAATACAGTTCCCTATAAAATAATAATCTGTATGATGTCCAGTTTCCTAGTCTAGTTTACAAAATCTATTTGATTTATGAAATACTTGAAAACAGTCGAATAGTATCTTAAAGCCTAACTACCATATGATGATGCTTCTATGGAAAAAGAAGTTACCTGGATTCAAGAAACACATTCCTCCTTCGTTATAGCGGAACCAGGGATTCTCCCAGCTCCGAATCACTAGTAGCAGTTTCCATGGCCTGGGCAGGGATTAGGGACCCCGCAGAAGGGAGGATGCGAGGGAATGGAGTTAGAATGGGGAGTTCAGAGAGCCCCTGGGGGCAAGAGGGTCTGTGAAGGAGCTGCGGTAAGGACTCCAGCGCTGTGAGTGAGCAGAAGGCCTGGGGTTCACAGAGGGGCTCCCAGGTGGGAGCTGCAGAAGTGGGCTGGGGTCATAGCTCGGCCTTGAACCATCCTCCTTTTCTTCTCTTTAATGTCACCTGAGGCCTGTTCTAGGCCAGCTTCCCCTTCTCCTTGAGGCTACCCCATTTTCTTTTCTCTAAAGGCCCCATGGGAGGGTCGTCTGACTTCACTGTCCTGTAACTTGGATGTCTTGCCCACACACTGCAGCCAGAGCGGCCTTTCCAAAATACAAATCCGCCCATGCTCAGAATTCTTCAGTGGCTCCCCTCTGGCCTGTAGAATAAAGTCCTTCTTTGAATGGAAAACAAGATCCTCTGAAACCTGGTCCCTCCCTACCTCTCTGCTCACACCTCTCAACATTCCATGCCTTCCAGGTTCAGTCACGTGACACAAAATGCTTCCCTTCCCAGCGGCTGTCATGGCGTCACAGCTTCTGAACCTTTGCTCGTGCTGTCCCCCTGCCTGAAATGCTCTTTCTGTCTTTATTCTTTGCCAACTCTCCACCATCCTTGAAGACTCAGCTCGGAATTCTCTCCTGAAGTTTTGTTTGGCTCCTGGGTCAGGACGTGTGTTCTTTTTAACGTTCCTCTGTGCTCCTCATGCATGCCTACTTTCTTTTTTGACAAGCTACATTGTACTGAAGCTTTCAGGTGGTATCTGTCTTCCCCAGTTTCGTGTAACTGTAAGCTTCTCTGGGGAAGGGCCATGGCTCATTCATCTTGACATCCCAACAACCTATCAAGCTCCTAGTAGGAGTTCAACAAATATGTATTGAATTGGACTAAGGAATGATCTGCTTAAGTCCTCCAACACTGCCTTAGAGAGGACGCCCTTCTGGACTGAGGTGCTCGCTCCCCCGGCTCTGGGAGTGCTGGCTGCCAAGGGCTCACAGATGAGTCCCTCCCCAAGAACTGCCCTCAGCCAATGGAGCTGCTGTGCCAGTCACCACCCATCCCCAGGGCAGTCATTGCCCAATGGCTGGCTGGTGTGGGGGGACAAAAGCCTGGGCCACTTGCGTTTGAAGGGCCATCCCAACCTCAGAACCCTGAGAACCCTGGCCAAGGCTTCTGCTGTGCCTGTCTACTTTCTCCCTGTGCCCGGCCTGCCTCCCTCACCCTCCTACAGGGGGCTTCATTCACTCAACCCCCGACTTTCTCTTCACTTCAGATATGACAATGTACCTGGGGAGACTCAGGTTAGAGTAGGGCTTGAGGCGGGGAGTGGAAGTTTTTCTGAGAAAGTGAAGTTTGAGCTGGGGATGAAGGAGGATTATTGACTCTCTGTAAATGCAGACCCTTCCCTGAGATGACTCGAAAAGGAGGCTGGAATGGACATCCCTGGCAGCAACAAGCTCTAGAAAGAAGGGGAGGGAAATCCAGGGAGCAGCAGGGGCTGGAGTGAAGACGTTCCTCGGGGCCGCCCGTTGTGGCAGCAGCTCAGTAATGACCATCCCCATTCCAGGGCCATCATTAGGGGAATGAAAACCAAGGTCCACCAGTCTTATCGAAATTGAAAGGTTATTTGGTAAAATGACGCTTTTATTACCTTAATGCCGCTCCTTTTCCTATGTTTTTTTCCTTTTTCCAGTTGAAACAGGTAACCTTCAGAATTGCTACGATTAATTTTCATTTGGTTTCTTTGGCTTCTCTCTGAACTGAGTTGGGATTCACTTTCTACCCTTGACAGTATAGGGGGGAGTGTGATGCTGGATGAGGCCCCTGTGGTGGGCTGCACCTCCGTCAGCTGCACCAAGGCTTGCTGATGCTGCTCCATTATCTGAGTGAGCCGCGAGTCTGGAGAAGCTTGGACGGGCTGGCTCTCAGAGGCAGAATGGAATTTCCTTAATGAAAAAAAAAAGCACAAATCTATTAATAAAACCCAGATACATAAGATCTTTAGTGTAAAAGTCTTTATAACCATTAATTTGATGTATTTATCACTCCCAAATCAAATTAATGACCTTTAGCTTAATCTTTTCATGAATACATTAATTTCTTATTTATCTTAAAAATCGTCATTTTTTTTCTTTAGGACATTCTTGTTCTTATTTAGAACTTTGATTGAGTGCATTCAGAATAGGAAAAACACCATTTCAAAAAGTCAAAGACTGGCCGGGCGCGGTGGCTCACGCCTGTGGTCCTGGCACTCTGGGAGGCCGAGGCGGGAGGATTGTTTGAGCTCAGGAGTTCAAGACTAGCCTGAGCAAGAGCGAGACCCCATCTCTACTATAAATAGAAAGAAATTGGCTGGACAACTAAAACTATATAGAAAAAATTAGCCGGGCAGGGTGGCACATGCCTGTAGTCCCAGCTACTTGGGAGGCTGAGGCAGAAGGATCGCTTGAGCCCAGGAGTTTGAGGTTGCTGTGAGCTAGGCTGATGCCACGGCACTCTAGCCCAGGCAACAGAGTGAGACTCTGTCAAAAAAAAAAAAAAAAAAAAAAAGACTGTCTTTAAGAGCTACATCCTCAACAAAATGCTGGGTTAATTAAAAACCCATTTATCAGACTTGAGAAACAATAAAGCAAACCTATCTCTCTTGGTCTGGGCTCTGAAAAGGAAAGAAACTTGTATGAATTTATATGGGACAATATTTGGGGTTCAAATTTACATTACCCATATAATCATGGAAATCCAACACCAAGAAATTAACATAAAAATGATTATGGATGAGATATACTTCTTTACTATCTGGCAGAAGCAAATATAAAACTTCTCTGGAGGGAAACACTCCCTCCCAAGCCATCCTAGGTTTCTAAAGATAAGGTAGCTAAACATAAGTTCATGATCCAAAATCCTAGCATATAAGACGAAATAATCTACCAAGTATGAAAGTCAGCAGACATACATGTACACACATGCAAATAGCAGTAATAGACTTCTAAGAACTTCAGATAATAGAATATTAAGGTAGTATTCATAAAGTATGTTTAAAATGATTAAAAGAAGAAATAAAAATCATAAGAAACATATTTTGAAAAGCTATAATTTGAAAAAAGAAGAGAGATTTTAATCAGAACCAAACAGAAATTCTAGACTTGAAAATATCGAAGTATCAACGAAGGACGTGCCTAATGAATGAATAGTACTTCAATGGTTTGAGAAGTCCCGTTCTGGTGATTCTAATCTTGAAAATGATCTGTGTGGGAGACCTGAAACAAAGGTGGATAATGACCAGCTGAAAGCTGTAGTGGAAGCAAATCCATCTAAATTAACAGCAAGGTTTATGTTACTATTCCAACAATACTGGATCATTTGAAACAAATGGGCAAGGTAAAGAAGCTGGCTAGATGGGTTCCACATGAATTAAATGAGCATCAGAAGAGAAATCATCTCCAAGCTTGCTTTTCTTTGCTGTCACGACATAAAGGGGAACCATCTCTACACCATATTGTTACGTGTGATGGAAAATGGATTCTTTTTCACAATCATAAGCATTCGGCACAATGGTTGGATAAAGATGAAGTGCCTAAGCACAGTCCAGAACCGAATATTTATCAAGGAAGCTAATGGTGTCTGTTTGGTGGTCCAGCACTGGTATTAACCACTACAGCTTCATGAAACCTGTTCAGTCGATCACAGCAGATGTCTACTGCAACCAGTTGAATGAAATGATGAGGATGCTTGCAATTAAGCAGCAGAGATTGGTTAACAGAAACAGGCCAATCCTTCTGCAAGACAATGCTTGACCACAAGTCGCACAAACAACGCTGCTCAAACTACAGAGGCTGGACTTGGAAACTCTCTGTCATCTACCATATTCACCAGATCTTGCACCAACTGACTACCACTTCTTCCAGGCTTTGGACCACTTCTTGCAAGGAAAAATATTCAATTCTCAACAAGCTGTGGAAACCGCCTTTCGTAATTTCATTGTGACTTGCTCTCTAGGCTGCTTTGCTGCTGGCATAAACAAGCTACTGTTAGGATGGCAAAACTGTGTCGATAGTTTAGGTGCATACTTTGACCATACTGCTTCTTGTTTGAGATATAATAAACTACATATTTGATTCAGAATCAGACATTTCATATTTAATGACCTAAATAGATAAAGGACTACAGTTGCTCATTGTAGATTTTTCTCCAAAGTTTTTATTAATACTAGGTGTGAACATCTTCAAAATGAAAAGGTGGTAGAAAAAACATTGCAGAATAAACATATGTGATTTAACACCCAATGCAAATTGAAATTATATAAAGACATTTTAAAGAGACACAGACCCACAAGGATAAGGAAAACAAAAGAGGGCGGAAAAAAAGCAAAAATTTTGGAAGAAGAAAACGGATGGTTACTGTTTTAGCAGGCTCGAGAAAGCAGAACCAGGGCTGGGCGTGTTGCTTCATGCCTGTGATCCTAGCACTCTGGGAGGCTGAGGTGGCAGAACTGCTCGAGGCCAGGAGTTCGAGACCAGCATGAGAAAGAGCGCAGACCCCATCTCTACAAAAATATAGAAAAATTAGCCAGGCATGGTGGCACATGCCTGTAGTTTTAGCCTCTCAGGAGGCTGAGGCAGGAGGATTGCTCGAGCCCAGGAGTTTGAGGTTGCTGTGAGCTATGATTAGGCCACTGCACTCTAGTTGAGTGAGACAAAAGGAAAGAATCTCAACAGCGGTTAAGGCTGAGAAGCAACATAGTTTACACCGTAGAATCCTTAAAGGCTCATACGCTGTAAGTTGGGAGGAGGTGGAGAAAGTCCACGTGAGAATTACTTTAAGAATTGGTTGAAAGTCTGTTTAAGAAACAGTCAAGTCTTCAGATCTTCTTCCCCATTTTGGTCAGCTAAGTAACTGTTCCTTCTCCATCTCCATAGCACATGGAGGTTTGTATTCTGAAGAAGGAAAAATGAGTCACTTGCCTGTGGAGCGCCAGACGTACATAATAACTCTGACCATCCAAGATAAAAGACATAAAGCTGACCGGAAGGGCTTCCTATCAGAGGGCCCACGCAGATCATTCTACAGAAACTCTAAGTCAACAAGCCCCATCACTCGGAGTTGCCAACAAGCTTTTTAGTCCTTTACACTTAAGTATGAACAGACAATCAAAAATTGCCAGACATCTGAGACAAGCCCTAACATGAAAGACAGCAAAACAGGTGAAGAGAAACAAACAATGTCACCGATGAAAACTTGGAGGAAAGAGAAACGAAGCAGGGAGTTAAAAACACTTAAAAATTCTGTCACAAGGGCCCTCACCCTCCATTTTGCCTTTTTGAGAACGTGGGAGGATGTTGAGAAGACACTGTTGCATCCATGAACAAAAATATGAGGCTATTAAAAAAAAGGAACATTCAGAAAATATTATAACAAAAGCAAAAAATACTCTTGGAAATTAAAAAACATGATAAAAGTTGAGAGGTTGAAAGCTAGAATTGAAAAACACTTTTAGAAAGTAGAGCAAAATTATGAAGAAATGAAGAACAAGATAGAGAAGAAAATCATAAAAATAGTCTTGAAAGAACACAACTGAATGATAGGAGTTTCTAGAAAGGAAATAGCTGAAAGGAATTACCCACAAGATGATTGAAGAAATTTTTCTAGAACCGAGAGACACAAGTTTCTGGGTTAAAAGGGCCCAGCACAATCTATGGAAATAGATCTATACCAAGGCATATTATTATGAAATTTCATTTTATAAGAGAAAAAGAAAAGATCTTACAGTTTTCAGAGAAAAAAAAAAACAGGTCATGCACAAAGGATCAGGAATAAGGTGACTTCAGATTTCTCAAAGCAACAGTGGAAGCAAGAAGACAATTCCGAGAGAAAATGATTCACAATCTAGAATTCTACAACACTCTGCCAAGCTATCAGTTGGGGTGAGGGCAGAATAAGACAATTTTAGTCACGAAAGATCTCAAAACATTTACCTCCCAAGCAATGGAGGGTGTTCTCTACCAAAATGACAGAGGAAACTAAGAAAGAGAAAGAGGATGGAGAAAACAGGAGGCTCAACAAAAGGAGTAAAGTGAAGAGAATCTCCATGAGGGAATGAAGGGAGGTTCTGCAAGGATCCCATGAACACTTGTCACAGAGGAACGCAGTCTAGAAAGGAAGCACAGCGTGAGACACTGGCATATTGGGAACCGCCCATCACCCTCTCTTCTGCCATTACACCATGCTTTTTTTTTTTTAAATTTTTTTCTCTTAGGAGACCAATGAGCACATACCATGTTTTTAAACTGAAGAAAATACTGGAAGATGTGCTCAAACAAAATAAGGACAATGTGAGATACCGAAAAAGAGAATCTTATGGGTAAAAAGGCAAAGGGAAGTCTCAGCAGGGCAGCTGTGTAGCAGGTTTAGAGACAGGAAGAAAGTAAAGGTCTCTGGAAAAACGATCTCCAAGAAAGAAAAAAGAACTGATAGGTCACCTGATGGGTTTGTCCTTGTGGAAGCTTGTACTGAAAGGCTACTGGAAAGTCTGGAAACAATTAGCTATGTGTACAGAGAAAATGAAGCAAAAGTTAAAAATAAAGCCAAGATAATTCTTAACTTTTGGAAAAAAGAAAAAGTGCAGTATACTACTCATGGTACTCTTACAGTGCTAGACCATGAATTATAGATGCATTGACATAATAATGAAAATGGTGACTATTGGCTTAACCAAAAATTGTAACGTAACAATTTTTGGACGATAGGTGAGGGGAAGCAGATTTGATGGTGATGTAAGAAAACTAA
>NW_012147412.1:3313595-3335095 GCF_000956105.1 Propithecus coquereli | reverse complement strand
TGACTAAAGAGGAAAGAAAAAGATTGTAAAGTCTTATAACCATTATAATAAATGAATCAGGAGTTTAAAATCTGCCTACAAATAACATAAAAAGCCAAACAAAAACCACACATGGCCCAAATAGTTTTATGGGAAAATTCTATCAAATCTTCAAGTAGCAGATATTTTCAATTATACAGCAAATGTCCCAGATGATGTGAAAAGAGGAAATAGTCCTCAATTCAACTTTATAAGGCTGATATAATCTTGATAACTAGACACGGCCAGGCACAGATAGGAAAACTATAAGCCAACCTCACTTCCTGTATGTGAATGTTAAATCCTAAACAAAGTGTTAACATATCAAATCAAGCAACTTATTAAAAATACAGTATGACAGGTTGGGTTAACCCTAGGAATAAAAGGATTGTGTAACATTAGAAAATCTGTTAACTTATTTTATCATATTAAGGATTAATGGAGAAAATTTTTCAACTGATACAAAGTATTTGATAAAATTAAAAACCCATTTATGATAAAAGTTCTTTGTAAAGAGGACTAGGAGGAAATTTCTTATCTATTGCCCTGTGTATCAAAAACTATTATTTTTAATGGTAAAAATGTTGGAAGCAATCCTTCTGAAGTCAGGATAAAAAGACAAGAATACCTACTATCTGCCATTATCTCTTCTAGGAAGCTACCTTTGAATCTTATTAAATGTACATTCCATACCACCAAGGGTAGCATCCAAATGCTTTTTGATCAACTCATATGTGTATAATTGTCCTCCTACTTTGAAAGTAAGTTCTTCGAAGATGCCCCATGCATCGTACCACTTTTGTATCTTCTATAGCATTTTAGCATTATATTCAGCATATTAGGTATATAGAAAACATGTTGGATTGAATAACATCAAGAAATGATTCCTGAAGTAATAAATTTCTTTTTCCTGTTTATAGAAGTTGTGTATCTACATTGTATGGAACTTGAACAATTAAAAAAATATAAAGAAGAAATTGAAAATAATCCCAATCTCTCTTGCCAGAGATAACTACTATTGACATTTTGGTGAATTTTTCTTCTTCTGTGCACATTTTACCACGGTAGAGCTCATACTCCTTAGGTGTGAGCTGCTACCTTACTATTTTCTTTTAATAGAAGAATTTTCTCATAACCATAATTTTTAACGGTTACATGATACTAAATATCATAATTTATCTAATGATTTCCCTATTGTTGGATTTTTAGGTCATTTCTATAAAGGATGACATTTTTCTGTATTTTAGACTATTTTCTTAGGATAGGCCATTACAGTGTTAGGGATCCTTTGCTGCCTCCAAACATTACTTGCAATCCTCAAAACACAATGAGGTTTTTTGACTGGGTTCCTCTGTACTTCTCCCCTCCCTCCAACTTCTAGTTTAACTACAGTGAAAAAGTAGAAGAGACAGGGAAGAGGAAAAGAAATACATTAAAAGTGGACTGTTCTTAGCAGGAATCAGAGCTGCAGAAGTTGGGGGGACTTTTCCTTTGGTGTGGACGTTCCCTAGGGAACCCCCTTCTTCTCCTCCCTCTCCTGTCTTCCTCCAGCAGCTTCTCCTTTCTCCTCTAGAAAACCACTTGAGAAAAGGGAATTCTTACCATAACATTTCTAAGTTCTTATATTTTGTCTCTGTGTAAGGCTGTTTGACTTGTTTCTTATTTTCAGTTGGTCCATGAACATTGATGTTATAGACGGACTGCGAGCTTTTCTGACTCAGGAGCACTTGTCTCTTAGAAAGTTCATTAAGGTTGTTCAAATCCATATTGGAAAGAGTGTTGCCGTGGAGCTGCTGATAGGAAAATCTTTTCTTTTCTTGGTCTTCGCGTCCTCTTTCTCTATTAGCATTCAGCCCTGAGTGATATCCAGTAGAGTTTTTATATAATGCCTTGTCAAAAGCCTGTTTTGGTGGAACAAATGTATTGGAGGTTACTTTGGGATTCTGGCTCCTAAGTGCACTTGAGTCTTGTACATCATTCTTGGAGGCATTCATAATCACAATTGATTCATGCTTTATTGAAGTATCAATAGGCTTATTTTGGTTTCGTTGCTGTCTGGGAGTGTTATTCTGGTTTTCTTGACTGACAACTGCCTCTTTGGTCATGAAAGACTTCAGGCCCTTCTGGCGTTTATGCTGTTTTCTAATCTTGGGCTTGGCTGGTTTTCTGGAAGGTTGCTGGCTATTAGCTGTTTCAGAAGATCGACCTCTTGCTACATTGCTTGATTTTGTACTTTCATATTGAGACCAATGTTCCTGATGATCCTAAAAAGATAGTTTTGGTTAATGTAAAATTAGAAGATTGGCACTCTTCACAAACTTTAAATTAGTATTTTTCAAACTGAGGGTTGCAACGTCTAGGAAGGTGACCACACAATTGAAAACAGATAAAGATTAGAGAGGGTTCTTTCCTAATTTCAGGCATTTGGAGAGTGAATAGCTGAGTAATTCCTCCTGGAAATTTAGGATTATGGGCCTAGAAAGAAATAGCTTAGAATGGACTTTATATTAAGGTCAAGTCTTTGACTTATTATAAAAATTTAAGTTTTAAAAGTTAAGTCTTCGACTTAAAAATGAAGTGTTGCCAAATTGTAGGGATGGGGGTAGGGTGGGGTGGGGGTGGGGCAGAGAAGCTTTACCTATAAAGAGATGCATTGAAAGAAAGTGGAATTGCAAACAGATATCAAAATATGTAAGCTTATTTTAACTAAAGTGAATATTTAAAAAATCTTAACCAGAAAACACCAATGATTTGCTTTACCAACCAAGTACAAGTTTAATATGAAATACAATTCAGATTATCAGATCTTCTTACTCATAGAGGTCAGAAGCTAGAAATGACCTCTTCACGAGATGAAACAAATTAAATTTTATTCAGAGTGGTTATAAAAGAATCTGTGCTGTGATAGGACATCTGTGAAACCACAAGGGTTGTTTTGCTTCTGTTCCTTAATATAGCCTGCACTTAGGCAACCAAACATCTGGGGGAAATATTTCAATTTCAGAACAGTCTTTATGCTTTTCAAAGTCTCCTAACAACAAAATGTACTCCTAGTATAATAGATACACTATGTAACTATATTGTGCTATAGCTATTTAGAAATATTTTTCAAGGAATAAAGCACTCATTACTTTGTGAAAAACTAGCCGAGTTAAGAGGCCTTTGGAAAGAATGATTAAATGCTTATTGAAAACAGTAAGATGACAATATGCATCAGTGTATTACATAACTGCAACATACTTCACCCTTTCTAAGCACAGGTAAAAAAATCTCTATTGCCTGTATCTACGCAACATTAATCTGAAAATGCAGCAGTTAGCTGGATTATTCAAGAAAAAACATCTTGAAGTGAGTAAATCATGTTTTGCTCAAATATTTTTTAGCTTGCTATGAAGAATTATAAAATTATTGTGATAAGAGTTCAGCTTTTGTTTCCCTTTTCTGATACAATTATAAGACTCATCTTATTCCTCTACAATATTAAGTGCTATTCTATTTCTAATGAAATCACATTGTAATGATAAGGTTGAGAGATTTTTAAATTTAAAACAGTAATATACAATATTATTTATTACATCAAATTTTTAAGGCAATGATTTTTTTTTTTTAAGACAAGGCAGTCTTGCTCTGTCACCTGGGCTAGAGTGCTATGATGTCATCGCGGCTCACTGCAATCTCAAACTCCTGGCCTCAAGTGATCCTCCTGCCTTGGCTGCCCAAAGTCCTGGGATTACAGGTGTGAGCCACCGTGCCCAGCCCAAAATGACTTCTAATTTAAAATTTAGAGTATGTTCTCCTGGGAATTTGAACTTTCTGCAGTATTGGCCAGGCTCTGGTTTGCTCCTACATTAGATTTTTACCTGTGATGCTCTTAAAAAAGAAAGAAATAAAGAAAGAAAACCTTCCTTTTCTGTACTCCAGATAAGAAGAGGTCCTTCCTTCCATGCAGTACATCGAGCTGCATGGGGAAGTAGGAGCAAGAAGTCTCTGCAAATACATAGCCTCAGGAGCATCCTTCCTTGTAGAGGGGCCAGAAAAAAATTGCCATGTTACAATCTATGGTTGTGTTCGTGAAACACAACAGCTCTTTTTATGGCTGTCATCACCGTTGATGAAGGTCAAGAAAGCTCCTCTTTACTATGATCTATATTTCTTCCCAATATTTGTTCAGCCTCTAACACACTAAAGAAATAAGTGAGCAGGAACTCTCTTTTTACTGACATCTGGTGTACTTTTCCCAGTTTTCTCTCCTCTTTCCCACCGAAAAAGGAAAAGCCTATCAGAAATTTCTTTTCTTGGGGACCAGGTCTGAAATTCTGGGTTACCACTTGATTTTAATCATGTTATTACCTTTGCTGCTGACAACGCAGATCACAATAGTACTCTCCACAGGGTGCTTTGTCAACAAGGCCAAAGACTCATCATTTTATGAAACTTCAATTGTCTCAAGTGTTAAATCTGCTATTCATGTAAATGTAAGTGCCCAGAGATGGCATTTCAGTCCCCAGAAAGGAAGGCATTTATGGGCTTGATACGATTTTTCTCACCTTCCAAGCAGCCTACTTAAGATCCGTGGTTTATTGAAGATCTATTACCCTACAATTGGGCATCAGGTGTCACTCTCTAGGTGGCAAGACCTGAGTTCCCCGAAGTTAATATACAAAGCCATTCTCAGGCGATTTAATCTCCATCAGCACTGAAATCCTCTATTCCCTCCGGTTCTCTCTGGGGTTCTTTTGTTGCCAACACTCGCAATCAGTACATACTACATGCACTCAGAATAACTGCTTAATGGCAGGAGGTTTCCATGGCACATGTAGAGCATTAGCATGGGGGATTCCTGTTGCCCAAAGCTGGGATGATAATTTCTTAGTAAGACTCATCCTTAGTTATTAATGTTCATTCATACTGTGCCGTCCAAGGGAAGTTTGCCCCAACCCTGCGAAAGGCAGTGCTTGGCTGTCTCTCTCTTCTACGACTTCCTTGTTCACATGTCATAAGCAGAAAGAAGAATGCATGCTATGATCTCATCCAAAAAGTTCACCTCCTTTAATACAAAAGCCACTCTTGTTCTTAGTTAATCTAACTCAACCATGGAGTCCTCAAAGTTGTGCCTGGGCTGCAAAATCAGCTCTGATGTAGAGAAGTTTCTATTGTGCTCCATTTTTCTGTGTGTTTATGAATAATAAAACGTGAATATTTTGAACTTGGGTTATAAATTGGTCTGATAATATTAAGAAAATTTTGAGCACAGCTATTAATTGGCTCTAATTTCCACTGTCCATAAGGAAGAACTCTGTGTTCGGATAAGAGAAGAACCATAGATCAATTGGTAATGTTGGGGGCAAAAACAAATTGGAAAGGTGGGAAGATTACTTAGGATGTGATTATAAGGACTTTCACATTAATTAGTGAAAGGGCTTCCATACCTTTGATACTATCATTACCTTTTCCTTGCTTGGAAAGTCAAAAATTATTTTAGAGGGGTAAGAAAGAAAATATCCTATTTTATTCTTTTGAAGACTTAATTAATTATGGAACTTTATATTTTTTTCTACTGACAGCATGTTCCTTGCCTGGTGCTACGGTTTGAATGTTTGTGTCCTCCCAAAATTCATATATCGAGTCCTAATCCCCAAGGTGATGCTATTTAAAGGCAGGGCCTCTGGGGGGTGATTAGATCATGAGGGCACAGCCCTCCTAAAAGGGATTCGTGTTCCTATAAAATAGGCCTAAGGGAGTTCTTTTGCCCTTTCCACCACAAGAGGACACAGCGAGAAGGTGCCATCTGTGAACCAGAAAGCCGGTCCTCCCTGGACACCGAATCTGCTGTGTCTTGACCTTGGACTTCCCAGCCTCCAGAACTGTGAGAAAACAAATTTCTGTTCTTTATAAGTCACTCAGTCCTATGGTATTTTGTTATATCAATCCAAATGGACTAAGATACCTGGGAAGGGTCTTCTGCCATTGGCAGTGTGCTCCCTCCAACTACCCAGCAATAGTCCTGGGCACACAACTGCAGTGGGATTTGGAAAACCTGGGAAGATTCACAGGAGAGCACAAAATGGTTGAGGACAGTGAGACCTATGAAGAGGGATTACTTGGCTCGAAGCAAAGATCCTAGGCATGTATAAGATTCTAACATAGACAATGATGACCATCCATTCTCAGTATTTTTAAAGTGGAAATACATAGGCTTAGATGTTCTCGGGCATATCTTCTCTCTTTCCTCGCCCCATCTCTAGTTTCTCATTCTTTCCAGCATGTAAATGTATTTAAGTCTCTCCTATGAAAGAAATGAAAGAAACCTCACTCGATCCCCTTCTCTGGTTAAGCCCTATCTCGCTTGCAGCTCACAGCCAAGCATCTTGCCAGTGTAGGCTGCCCCGGTCCCCACTCACCATCTCTCATTCTGACCTCTACCCCCCGCTTTAGAGCGTTCACTCTCCCCACCCTGCTGAAGCTACTCTGCTCAGGCCACCAATAACCTCTCAGTGGATAAGACAGATGGGCATTTTTTCTTTACCTTTTAATTTTTAATTTATTTCCAGCTTACAGAAAAATTGCTAGTACAGAGAACTCTCAAAGATCCTTACCTAGAATCACCAGTTTTTATCCCTCTGTCACTCTACACATAAAAACACAAATATATGTATATATGCACATATATAGTTTATACTATCATTATTTACATTTTTGGTATTTAGTTTTTTTTCTGAACCATTGGAACTTTGTGTATAAAGGAGTTGCATATATCATGCCCCTTCCATGGCACTTTTTTACTTGTCTTCTCTGCAGTGTTTGACTGTGTTCACTAATTCCTCTTTCTTGAAATGTTCACATCTTAGGTTCCATGACACTATTTTATCCTGATTAGCTTTCTACCACTCTGGAAATCCTTCTTAGTCTCTTACCTTCTGTCCTCTACCTCTGCCCACCCTTAAAATTCTGCCACCCTCTGCAAGGCCCTGTTTTTGACCCTCTTCTCCCACTCCCCACAATTCTTGGGTCATGTCAGCAATTCCTACAGCTTCAATCCATCAGGAAGTGCTTCTGACGCAAATGTCCATGGCTAACGCAGAGTCTCTCCCAATTTCTGTCCTTAGATGAGATGTCCTCTTTTCTATAGATACCTCCAAACTCAACTTCAGGCCCACTCCTGTCCTCTTGTCCTTCCCCCTTCCATCCCCAGCACCAAGAGAGCTCCATTTATTCTCAATGGTATTAGTACCACTAACCAGACACTAAGAAACCAACCCCCTTACCTTCCATTTAAGCAATTGCTAAGTCTGCTGCTCCCACTTCCTAACCATCTCTATACAGGGGCTGAGGGGAACCAGGTGCTGTCCTGACCTGCAAAAAGTTTAATCCAGTTGTTGGAGTAAGATATATCCATGTACTGAAAAGTTAACTCATGGTATGTGGAGTGTATGACAAACACAAAGCAAGTGCCACCATAACTCCTCCCATCTCTTGTAGAAACTGCTGCACACGTCACCTTAGTGGTTTTGCTGTCTCTCTAGTTTTATTCCCTTCCCATCTATTCCTCAGGCCATGAATAGAGTGATTTTTCTAACACTTGCAAGCTTGGTTATGTCATTAAGTTGCTCAAAGGTTGCCAATGGCTGGGTGCAGTGGCTCATGCCTGTAATCCCAGCATTTCAGGAGACCGAGGCAGGAGGATCACTTGAGCCCAGGAGATTGAGACCAGCCTGGCAACATAGCAAGACCCTACAAAAAATAAGAAAAATTAGCCGAGCTGGGCGTGGTGGTGTGCACCTGTAGTCCCAGCTACTCAGGAAGCTGAGGCAGGAGGATCACTGGAGGCCAGGAGCTCGAGGTTGCAATGAGCAATGGTGCCACTCTACTCCAGCCTGGTGACAGAGGGAGATCCAATTTGCTTCCTTCTGTCTACAGGATAAAATCTAAACTTCTTGATTGACATAAAAAGCCTTTCACAATCTGTCCCCTACCTAGCCAGTCCAGTGCCATCTCATATCCTTTCCCTCCCTCATACTTTCTCCTTTAATTATTGAACTATATGCAATTCTCAGAGTGTACTGTGTTCTCTTCCTCTTCCATGCCTTTACCCTCCATGTATTTGCATTGCACCCTTTGATTCATCCTTGTGGGGGCAGCTCAGATGCTATCTTTTCTGGGAAGGCTTTCTCTGTCTTTAGAAAATTAGGCAAAATTAGTTGCTCTTTTAGTTCCACTGCATTTTGTACCTACTTCCATATGATAGCATTATAATAATTACATAACTGTATTCCCACTAAACTTTTGCACTCCTAGAGGAGAGGGACCATTTAAAAAAAAACAGTCTTTCTTCAATTTTTTTTATTATTTTGAAGAATTTTTGTTGTTGTTTGTTTGCTCGTTTTTTTAACCATATTTTTGGGGCCAGGCACCTAACTCGCAGTGCCTGGAATATAGTAAATACTCAATAAATATTTGTTGTGTGAATTATTTTGATTTCTCATAAAGATATTTCTCATTAGTGAGGGTTATTTGTTGTTAGGGTGGGTTCACTGAGGGGATTTGTAGATTATTTGAAAGTCATCTTTCAAGAAAAAAATTTCAAATGAGGCCTATTTTCACTTGAAGACACACTAAATCACCTTTAAATGTTTCTTTAATCAGCCAGTACATATTTATTGAGCATCAGCTTTGGTCAAAGCATTGTGGTAAGGGATGTGGAGAAAAATACAATCCTAACCTTTAAGAGCTTATGGTGTAGCGTGTACAAGAGAAACACAGGCAGCAACTACGGAGACATGGCCGAGTATGACAGGCCCCGAGTGAGTGGCCCAGACGACAGGCACAACAGGGACCAAGAGGAGGAGGCTGGGAAATCTTCATGCAGGAGGTGGCACTTGAGGGGGACCAAAAAGAAGGCATGGAATTTGGGAAGTTGAAGAGGAAAAAGAAAGACTGCCTGGAGTGTTTGTACGCCAGCATGTCCCGCCAGAGTGTAGAGTGCAGTGGGCAGTTAAATCCTTCCTAAGTGAGGAAAGGGGAACACCCCTTGGGCCAGTCGTTGTTGCTGTCATGTTAAGTCTAACGATCCTTAGATGTTTTGCTACATTTTGTCTTTATTCGAGTGGTTATAAGCACGTTAATTATAGGGCACACAGAGAATAAAAAGTGTTCTTTTGGATTTCTCCTGATTTTCTTCCATAAAATGTTTTTTATTGCCTCTGTTTAGGTTCATGCCATGAATCAAGCACTGTGATATTACCTTAATTATTTTATCATTGACTGAGAATCCTACAATTTTTCCTTAGTGACAATTATGAAAGCTCTAGGTTATAATAATCTTACATGCTTCAAATCTATTTTCTATAATAATTTAAATAGCTAGAAATAAATAGTCTTTTTTTTTTTTTTTTTTAGGCAGAGTCTCGCTTTGTTGCCTGGGTAGAATGCAGTGGCGTCATCATAGCTCACGGCAACCTCAGACTCTTAGGATCAAGCGATCCTCCTGCCTCAGCCTCCTGAGTAGCTGGGACTATAGGTGCGCACTACGACGCCTGGCTAATTTTTCTATTTTTAGTAGAGACGGGATCTTGCTCTTGCTCAGGCTGGTCTCAAGCAATCCTCCTGCCTTAGTCTCCCAGGTGTGAGCCACCACAGCTGGCCTAAATGGTCTTAGAATTATAGCATTTTGCAGATGAGATGGACCTTGAAGATCATTTAGGCCAATCTTTCATTTAATAAAGAAGAAATTTAAGGCTTGGGGAAAGGTGAGTTTTGCCCAAAGTCATGCATCAAGTAAATAGCATGTCAAGGCCCAGACGCTCATCTCAGGCCATTACCGTAACGCATAACAAGCCTTAAAGTGTTTCCTTTGTCCTCTGGATCCTGTTGTCCAGGTTCCCCGCTCTCTATCAGGTCTCGTAGTAGATCCTGTCCTCTGCATCCCACTGCCATCCTTTCCCTCTCAATTTCTGGGCGTGGCCTCCCTGGCATTCAACTTTCAGGAAACTCTGGGTTAATGACTGTTTTTATTTCTCTTTTTGCATTTCTTAAGAGTGGCCTGGAGGCCACTGGAGAGAAAGAGATAATTTGGGCTGGCCCTCCTTTCTCTCTTTTCTGAAGCTGGGACAAACTTTGTTATATTACGTTAACCGCTGTACGTGGTTTTAACTGATGATGTCAACAGGCTCTATGGGCTCGGTGATGTCAAAGGTCTCATCCCTTCCTAAGCAGGGATCAAACCTGGTCCAAGAATGACTCCACATAATTGCATACACCGGTTCGAGAAAGAAATCAACTGCTAGTATTTTTTCTGTTTCTTCTAGAAAAACAGTCTGTGGGCACAATTTCAGAAAAACCTTCCTTGAAATCATGTTCATGATTTCAAAGTAGTAAACCCATGGCCAAAAAGGGTGTTGTCACGTTAAATTATCACTTGGTAAGTGTTCACATCCTAAGCATGAGGGTTTAGTGAGGCTCTGGGGATTCCCATCCGTTTTTAGGGATAGTGTTCCCTCCCCCCACCCCAAGACATCATATGCAACTGCCAGCTCCAAAAGGAAACCGACTTAGGAGGCAGCACAGAATTGGATATTGATTTGCAATACTTTGGAACTGTGATTTTTCCTGCATTTTTCCATGCCTTTCTTCTGGGGGAATTTTAACTCTGTATGTTTAAAGTGTGATATGATTTAACTTTGGAAAAACAGGTAGGGCCGGCTGAGCAAACAATGGCCCATCTGGGCAGAAGCCAGTTTTACCCATGGGAAGGTGGGTACCTATTGTCAGGCATAAAAATGAACCCTTAAGTAATAAGAACTCAGTAACAAGCATTGCTTATATTCAGCAGTATCGCCGGAAACACACTTAAAATGCAATCTAGCAGGTAACCTTTAGCTGTTGTGCTCTTTGATGCCATTTGTCTTCAGGATCGATGGCAGCATTTTCAGTCTCTTTGGCATTTTGAATAGACGTCTTGTCAGTTACTCTGATGGAGCAGGAGATCTAGGTGGGTAAAACACACATAGCATGTTAACTGAATTCATTTCAGTCTTAGAGCCATAAGGCTCAGGTCTGTGTACTTTAGAAAGAGGTCCTTCAGGGCTAGGTTTTATTTTCAGTTAATTTCAGGGATTCATCTCTTCAGTCCTCAAGGACTCAGGTTGTTCCCAAGGAAAATGGGAATAAACAATATTTTCTCTTGAAGGCATGAAGGGAGAACTGGTGCTTTGAGGTCAAATTACTACTTACTTTAAATACTCAATACATACTCAGGGGACCCAATTTTAGAACAGTTACGCGAACTGGATGCTGCGAATGTTTGATCGTGTGAATAGAAACACCATGAAATAACACTGTACTCTAAGAGGATAACAACAGAAATCATAATATACATGTAATGCTCATGGTGTGGCAGTAGCTGTCCTAGGCCCCCAGCATATAACGTATCAGTTAATCATCACAACAACCTTACCTGATATGTATTAATATTATTATACCTTTTTTGTAAATGAGAAAACAAAGATACAGGGAAGTGATTTGCCCAGGATCACTGGCTAGTAAGTAGAGCAGCCGGGCAGTCTAACGCCAGATCCTGTATGTACATTTAACAATTTTGCTAAGCTAACTCACTTATTTATAATATCATTCTAGACCTGCAGAATTTGCAGTTTTGGTTCTCAGTGAATTTGAATGATGTAGATCAGTTGTTCTCAACTTTAGTTAGATATTAGGAAAACCTAGGAAGCTTTTAAAAAGTACTAATGCCCTGGTCCCACCCCAAACCAATTAAAGCTCTGGAGGTGGCCCCAGATGTCAGCATATTTTAAAAGCTCCCCATCTACTATTTAGAAACAAAGAAGAAGAAAAAAGAAAAGCTCTCCAGGAGGGTCAAATCTGCAGCCATGTTAGAGAACCACAGATAAAGGCAGCTACATGGGATTTAGGTCCCCTAAGTATCCAAGGGTCCTTCCTGGCCTCCACTGGCTATCTGTTTTAAATCAAGAAATCAGACAGTCTCTGTGCCATGTGAAATTCTAGCCATCTGTATGCATCACGGAAAACAAATTTAAAATTTACACTCTTCATGTTGGAAAAGATTCTGGAGAAAATCCAGTTCAACCTCCAGTCATCCATACCATCCCTTGTAGATGTTCCCCCACTCTCTGCCTAAACACGCGCCCCATCTCCTGGTGGGAGTCACCTGTTTGTCAGCATTAGCACATGTTTAAAGATCTATGAGACAGGGAGGAGAGAAGAAATCTCTGTTCCTGCATGATAAACATATTGTTCCATCACGGAGCAACCTAAATGCCAGAAAGCTCTTCCTTATACGAGCAGAAATACGTCTTTCTGTATTTTTTATCCCTCTGCCCTCTGGAATACCACTGACTAGGACCACCCCTCTTTCAGACGACAGCCTTACGCCGGTAGAAGCTGTCCCAGGTGTCCCTCCTGAGCCTTCTCTTACTTACAGACCCTCTCTCAATATTTCTTTGCCACCCTTCCTCTGCCGCATTCCTCAGGTCGGGCTCCTATGCCCACACTCTGGTTCATCACCTGTAAATGCTGTTGAGTTTCGCCTTTCTGAACTGATGCGATTCATTTGTAAATTCAGATTCAGGACTCTACACTTGCTTTGCTGTTGAGACGTTTCCCCTGCCGGGCTGGGTAGTGACTGAGGAGCAGCAACGTGTGAAACCGGACAGAACGTGGGATTTGGAGTCTTGTGTTTGTGTTCAAACTCCCCCTCGCTGCTTACTTCCACTTCATACCCATGGAGACTTGTATTCAGTACAGAAGGAGGTAAAACTATTTGTCAAATATTAATTGATAAGTAAATATTTGACAGGGAAGATATTCTCATTCCTTACCACTTGCTGTGGCTTCCGTGGGACAAAAGAGACAATGTTTTGTTTCTTTTATTTTGGGTAGAAGCTTATCTCTACCTGAACTCTCTCCACTAATTCCACTGAAGTAACTTTCACAATTACCTACTTACGTAGAGAGAAATAAGGCAGATGGATGGTGTAAACGTTTACTTAAAAGGTTGATCTGAAAATGGGAAAAAATGAAACTAAAATATTTTCGTGCTTGAATTTTTACTCCTAAAAAAGGAACAAAAATGTGCTATTTGATCATGGTGTTCTTCTGCTTACGAATGGAAGTAATCACCAGGCTCTGAATGATTAACCTGCTCTGCAAATCGAAAACTTCACCATCATGACACAGTTTAACTTGTGCTGACCTGAAAGTTTAGAACTATAAATGCTGCTGCTCAAGGTCAGGAGCCATTTCTCACGTTTCCATTTTCTTTTCGGTCCCTCTCGCAAAGTGCTGGTTCAAGATGAAACCCCGGATCATTATAAAATATCAGATTTTTACAGCTTTTGTCATTATTATAGCAAAGGTTTCAATCCCTTATGACCACGATGTTAAATAGAAACGCGATTCATTTAAAAGAAAAATCAACCTGTCTTAGAAGAGGAATGCAAGTCCAGAGTAAAAAGTCTAACTAGGCTGACTAAGCAGGAGAGGAAATAATCCTTTTTCACACCTCAAAAAGTGGTGACTTCTCAGATGAGCTGGGAGAAAGAGAAGTTGAGCTCCCTTAGATCTGTCACGAGGATGTTGATTCCCTGACTTCTGTAAATGTCTAAGAAATAAAGGGGACTTGGTTTAGTTAATTCGGTTTATCACTGGTGATATTAATTGTCAATTGATGACACCAGGATCTCTTACACAGCTCCGATGAAAAGTTTACAAATTAAAAACAGTGTCCCGTGCTTCCTTTCCCAGAGAGCATAGGATGTACAATATTCCCCTCCACCGGCTGTTTTGGTGGAACTCAGTGGCTGAATCGCCCAGCGAGAGTCTCTGGGCGAGCCAAGCATACTTCTACATTATCTCTTTGAAAGTGGAATGGGACACAACCTCTGCCAGCTATTTTTTTTTTTTTTTTTGTGAACTATTCTATTAATACCAATCAAATCGAGAAAATGATCAAATGAAATTGCATTTTGAGCATCATAAGCTGTGTAATGTCTATTCTGTTAAATTGGGGCCTATAATTGCTTCTCTGCTGAAAAGATACAACAAAGACAGCAATCATGGCATGTCATTATCCCAGACTAGAAAACCGGCCTTTGCAGGGAGGACTTCAAAGGCTTGTGGTTCTCCAATTGCATTTGGCTGCTATTGTTGGAGCGCAGGCAATCTTGATTAGGTGTTTACACTGAGGTAAGGCGCAGAGCAGAGAGTCTGAGTGCCTGGGTCTAGAGCCATTAAAAAATTGTACATTATGTTCCTTGCTTTGAAGTGAGGGTTTGTAGGTAGGAGAGCAACTCAGATTGAGTACAGCTGAGCTAGATTGGGCTGCTACTTCTCTCTCAAAGAAACTCATCAGGTTCTTAGAGAATCAGCACCACAAAAAAAGAAGTTGATGCTGTACCAAGAGCTATATGTGAATTAGTGGATCTGCATAGACACACACTGAAACGTGTTTAAATAAGCATGTTACCATTAAGTTCTGCAATCGCTGCAGGTTTCGCCTCTTTTTTCCTTTATATTCTGTTTTTACTACTGACCTTACGCTTAGGTATTGTGGGGAGCGCCACATTAATTTATTGGGTTCTTTGTTAAGTGTCCTTCTTTGGTGGCATTGACAACTAGCACCCATCTGAATTAAATAGGCCAAAGATTTGGATTTGTTAATGTGGTATATGCTTACCATCATTCCAAAACATCTGTTATTTAGCCTCTCTCTTCCAAGAATGATCACTGGATTCAGTTAGCATTTCTTTATTAACTTGACTAATGAGTGATCTGAAGTATTTATTTCTCTGTCCTACTTCTAATACATTTTGCTGTGTGTCAGTTTAGGCCTGCTTGCGTCAGCACGGCTGTGCCTGCAAAAGAGGCTGAGGCATGACAATGCCAATAGTCTACCATTGTCGGTTTGCAACACTGGTATTTAGCACGGCTGTTTAAATTACGCAAAAGTTTGTATGATTCAGCTATTTAGAGACAAGACACATGAAATATACTGGCTCTGCTCTTGGCCACTTTTTCCATTCCTAGAGAACATTTCATAATGTATTTAGCATGTATATGCTTAATAAAAATTTGATGACACTGAAACCTGTGCATGTATTATTTTCTACATTCATTTTCAGTGTAAGATACTGGTTGTCAGTCACCTATTTAAAAGCCCTTCTTCCATGCTTTTGCACTGCCCTCAGTCATTATGGGGCTACACGCTCTGGGCCTCGAGCTCTTTCCTGCTCAGTGCCCCAGCCGTGGCTTCCTGCCCTCCTCCCTGTGCCCCTTGCAGTTCGCTGACGGGCCTCAGACTGGAAATTTCCCCTCACTTCCCTTATTCTAACACATCCCATTCACTGCTCCAGCTTTGGCTGAAACATAATTTCCTCCAGGAAGCCATCCCTGACACCCCAGAGGAGGCTACCGATAGCTGCACCTGAGCTCGTGGCCTTAGTACTTTGTGCTTTCCCTTTATGACAAGTATCATCCTGGGAACTGCTTCCCTTCTGGACTGTAAATTCCAGGATGGTGGGAAAAATGAGTGACTGTGTGCAGGGTGGCCGCGTTGGACAGCTCCAGGGGTGCTGCCCACCTGTGCTACGTGGTAGCTCTGAAGGTGCCTGGCATATAGATGCTCAATAAATATGACTGAATGAAAAGATCAATTCATGGTGTTCACTGAACTTTGCATTTATATCAGAACACATATAATCTACTTGTTTATCCAGTTAGATTTGTGTTTTATATTAAAGCCAGGTAGCCAATCGTCAACAAAAGCACGTGAAAACTATGGCGTCACTTTCCATTCCTCTCTCCCTTGCTTACTGGCCCCAAGGCCACTAACCCTTCAGCCCTTGAAATTTGCTGTTGCTGTTCCTTCTTCCAGGAATCTGCTTTCCCCAAATATCTGCATGTTGTGCCCTCTCACCTCCTTCGTATTCTTCTCAGGGAGACCCTGTCTCGTGGCCTATTTAAAATTATAATTCCCCAGCACTTCAGCAATCCTCACCAGTTCTGCTCTGTTTCATGTCTCTCCTTACCTCCTACTAATATACAGCACTTATTGCATGCTCATACACGAATCTATTTTGGTTAACTTTCATCTCCAAGTTAGCCTCACGAGGATTTTTGTCTGTTTTGTTCAGTGATGTATCCCAAGCGCCTATGACAATGCCTGACACATAATAAGCTCTCAATAAATATATGCTAATGAATGAAGTAATTGGCCCTTTTCAAGAACGTGAAAGAGATTTTTAGGAATACCTTGTGTCGCTTACAGGAAGGTTGATTATCCAGCCATCGGAACTCTCCATAACAAACTAAGAACATGGAAGTGTGATTCTGAATGGTCACAGCAGAGAGTTTAAAAAAACCGTTTGCCACAAAGCTCACACACATTGTACTCAAATTGCTCCATTCCTAAAATCCTTCAGTGAATCCATATCAATTGGAAGAAAGGCCCAACGCTTCAGCACAGAGGCTCTAAAACTTAAGCACGCATCAGAATCCTTTGGAAGGCTTATGAAGACACAGATTAGATTGCTGGGCCTCGCCCCAGATTTTCTGATTCAGGAGATGTGGGACGGGCTGCAAGAATTTGCACTTGTATTAGGTTCCCAGGTGATGCTGATGCTCCTGGTCTGGGGAACACATTCTGAGAGCTTCCGCTTTAGAATGACATGCAAGAGCCTCCGTCAAAGGGACCTGCCTGTTTCTCTAGCCTAATATCCATATTCTCATCCTCACAGTCTAGCCACACACAGCGACAGCAGTGTCTACCTTCTCCCTAACTAACTCACTGGATTAAGTGACACTTTCCAGTCCTTCTCCAAGATATCCTCACTGAGGCCACAGCTGAATGCTCGTGGCTGGTAGGCTCTCTCTAGTATTCTTGTTACTTCTACTTCCAACAGCTGAGTTGTATATTTGCCAAGAATCTTTTACATTTGTTCCCAAACCTGTGTATTCCTATTGTGTGTGTTATTAAAATGATGAAATTTATTTAAAGATTAGGTCATCTGGAGAAATCCGAGCATGACTAGAGAGATGTTATATCCATGAAAACTAAGTTAAATGATTTAGAATGGCCTAATAAAAGCAAATGGCACAACAACGTGTGGGGGGAAAACTCTAAAAGATTAGGGGAAACATTCACAAAAATCTAGAGATTATGTTCTAACATTGTTTCGAAAAGCTTTTTAAGTTTGCACTTTGCTTTCAAGAAATCAAAACCGTGTATCATAGATGCTGTTAAACTGATGCAAGACGATGCGAAACTCCAGCCAATAGAATTCATGCTGACAGCAGAGGCCTCGGTCTCTACGTAAAAAACTGGTGAATCAATGTATATTTATATATTTAAGTGAAAGCCAAATAGTTATGGCTTGTAGTTATTGTTTTTCATATCTGCTTTAACCAATTTAAAATACATTCTTATTGATACATAATGTTTGTACATATTTATAGGGTACACATGATATTTTGTTGCGGGCACAGAATGTGGAATGATCAAGTCAGGGTATTCAGGGTATCCATCCACTTGAGTATTTGTCATATCTATGTGATGGGAACGTTTCAAGTCCTCTCTTCTAGCTACTTTCAAATATACAATACATTGTTGTTAACTATAGTCACCCTACTCTGCCGTTGAATCCTAGAACTTATTCCTTCTATCTAACTATGTTTTTACACATTAACTGACCTCTCTTCATCACCCCCACTCCAACCCCTTCCAGCTTCTGGTAACTATCATTCTACTCTCTCCTTCCATGAGATGTTTGATTTAATTGGCCAACTACCAACTCGTGCCTAGTAGTATAGAGGTTTCTACCACATTGACAGTTTTCTACATGGCTTTTTACCAGGGTGGAAGCTCCCTCTGCCTGCAATGCCTTTCCTACCCACCTCCACCTGTTAGCTTCTACTTCTTAAAGAATCGGTTTGATTATTGTCTCTTCTGTGAAGCCCTCTCTGATTTTCCTGGACAGACTTAGGCACTTTTTCTTCTGGGTTCCTTTGGGACCTTATCCATTACAAGTACAGCAGTTTTCACTTGGTACTGACTGTTTACATGTCTGCTTCTCACTAGGCCATAAGCCCCTTACGTGCGGATGCACTGATAGCAGCATGAAATGACCACAGATTCATAGCAGTCGGGGTCATTTAACAAAGAGGCAAAGACTCAGCCACATCGCCACAGCTTCTGTCTTTACTACAGAACAGTGCAAAATGCCCTGTGTAAGACAGCACAGGATTATCAGGTACGCTATGTAGATTTTTGAAAGCTATCCTTAAAAACATTTAATTATGTCAAATTTCTGGGTTTCAAAAGGGCATGCTTCAGTTATGTGGAAAGTACTTTTTTTATGGATCCCTCCTCAATAATGTCGAATTAATGAAGTGTCCACTCTATAGATCATACAAATTGGTAGTTTAAGGAACTAAATGCTGAGTAGTGTGCACAAGAAAGATGCCGTAAGAAATGTCTTGTACTGAAAAAATCATAAAGTTCAATTGAAATTATACTGTCATAAGTAAGTGCTCTTGTGGTAGTGTGGTACAGGGAAAAATAAGAAAATTTATTAATCAATGAACATCTACAGAGTTCCTACGCTGTAGAAGAATGATTTTTACAAGTATAATAGGGACTCAAAAAGCACTACCAAACTGGAAGAATTCTATAAAAAAGAATGCTATGTTTCTTACCAAATATAATTACAAAAAGATGACCATAATTTAAATAAAGGTAAAGCTTACTCTTATAGACAACCAAAAGTTCTACTCAAGTCAAAACTGTAGAAAAGAGCAATTTATCACTTAGGTAGTAACTTTGTCCACTAGGAGACTGACTGTAAATTCAAGCCAAACGTTCAATAATAAATATAACTTACGTTTATATAAGGGTTTGTGATTATAAAAAGCTTTCACAAACAATATCTCAGTGGATCATCCCAATAATCTTGAATCTGTGGAATAAGGCAAATATTTATAACCTTACTTTAATGAGGAAAAATAAGGCCCGGCAAGATTTTGTGATTTGCCAAAGTAATGGCTGCAATAATAATGGGGTCAAATTGGGTCTTTTGACTTCAAATACCAGTGTTTAAATCAACAGCACAAGCTTGAATTAGTCCTTTTTTTTTTCATTTTGGACTAAGGAAAAAGTATTTTAAAATTACATTTTTCCATCAAATATTTAGCTAATGCTTACTGTATGCCAGGCTGTCGGAATTCAGAGATGACTAGGTGCACGGCCTTAAAGAGCTCACGGTCGTGTAAAGACAGACAAACAGACAAACGAAACAGTGCAGTGTGGTGTTATGGGTTCTGGGGTAGATGTTCAGGTATGGGGGAAGTAGTGGGAGGGAGGATATTCAGAAAGTCTTCACGAAGGCAGAGACGTTTCAGCTGAATCTCAAAAGGAGGGTAAAGTTTTCCCAAGCAAACAAGCAAGGAAAGAGTAGGACAAAGAAGGGCACAGCGGAAATGTTGGGTCTGGGCACTGTGACTTTCTGGAGTATGGCTGCAACATAGGATGCAGTAGAATGGTCAGGGATTTTGTGTTGAAGATAACAGGGAGTCACGTTAAGTGGCATATTGATATGATCAGATTTGTAAGCAAGAAGACCACCGTGAAGGCAGCAGAGAAGACAGAATTGACGAGGGTAAGTGTTGAAAGAATAATGCTGTGGTATTGTACTCTTAAACAAAGGTACCAAAATATGATCCCAAATCATTCATAAGTTCCTTATCACTAATATTTGAAACAATGTTCGTAAATTTTTGAAACAATATTTGAGGCCAAATGTAGTTGGTCAACTGCCAACTAGTTGGATACAAGATTATAGGGTTCTGTAATGCATGGGACAGTGTTTGATTGATTTGGGAACCTTGAGAGACAGCATGGCAGGTGTGAGGTGTCCCTAGAGAGACCCCTTGCAGGCAGTCTTTTAGGAGTCTCACCGTAGAATGGCCTATGAGGGCATAGAGGTGTTATTCTCGTTTCGGCTACACTTTGTCCTTATTCTACATGAAGTTATATCTCTTTCATGTTGAGGCACTGTAGCCTGAGAAAAAGAGAAAGCTGTTTAGAAGGGCCTATTCCCTGGGTGGATTCCTTTCCTTTGCCATGGCTGACGGAATGCCTAGTGGTAATAATGGGCTTTTACTGAGTGTCTACGACATGTCAGGAGCTTTGTATAAATTCTTCAAATGGCCCTCCAAGGCAGAAATTGACCCCACATTGATTCCCCCTCATGGGAATAAGGTTTAGAGTCACTTGTTCCAATTGCTCCAATACTTAGTAAGTGCTACTCTCGAGAGCCAGAATTTAATCCGTGATTGTCTGACCCCTAAACCAGTATTCTGTTTTGATTTTATTTTTTCTCCCACAATGTTTTGTTGCTCCCTATGTAAGGATGCTGCACCAAGGGTGGGGGAAATCAAGGCTCTTCCCCCAGATTGTGCACGCGCTTCTCTTTCTCCGCCATTCACGGCTCAGCTTGAACCCTGACTCCTCAGAGAGACCTTCTCCAGGCACCTGGCTAAACTTCCCAGTTTACTTATTAAATAAAGGAATTTGTTCCCTCGTCATTATTTTATTAAAGTTTATTCAGTGTCCTTTGAGGTGTTTATGAGTAGCTAAAATTATTTTGTTACATGTTTCTCATCTTTGTCACGATCGGAATGTAAACTCCTTGAAGACAGGAGCTCTGTTATGTCTTGTTTTCTGTTACTCTAGCATTGAGAAGAGTACCTAGCACATATTTGGTGCTCAGTAAATATATGTTGGCTGATTGACCTGCTGTCTTAGCACCAACCACAAAGGTGTGTTAATCTGAAGAGTGGATCGTGAATTCTATTTGTGGCTTTATATTGCCTTTAAGACTATAGGCGATTGAATAAGCTTTCTATATTCACATTTGTAAACCAGCTGTAATTTCTCTCCAAGACATTACAAAGAAAGAGCTGAATAACATGTATAAAGCACTTATAGCTCTTTTCTGAACCTATACTAAATTTCACCTTCATTAGTCTTCAAAGTAACATTAGAATCAAGATAGAAAGGTAGTTCATTTTTCAAAACACAATTTCCTTTAATGTGGATCATAAATGGACTCAAACTGTAATGAGTTTCAGACAACAAATACTTTTGGCTCCTGAATAAATCAGGACTAAAAGTAAGCACTGAATATTCAGCAGCAAAGTTATTCCTGACCGTGATGCTCAGGTGCCCTCTAGCGTGTGCTGGTTTCTACGTCAGTTCGTTGCTCCACACGACGTGTGATTAAGATCTCACCATGCAGGCAAAGGTAATTTTTCCAGTGCATTTTAATGTACAATCAACAGATCTATGCAGAATGGCAAAAAGATTGTGGAGTGATTGAATTTAAAAATCAATGGTTCTACTCTAAGCCATTAATTACAAGCAATAAATGCAATTTATGTGAGCCTGAGCAATCGGG
>NW_012147412.1:3311661-3312745 GCF_000956105.1 Propithecus coquereli | reverse complement strand
AATAAAATAAAAAATAATAAATCCTACTAAGTTGTCCATAACAGTTCATGGAGACCGTCCTCATTTTTTAAAACAGCTACAGTGTACTGTGGTGTATGAATGTACCATAATGTATTTAACTACTCCCCAAATAAGACAGACATTTGGGTGGTTTCCAATCTTTTGTTGTTAAAAATAAGGCTGAAATGAATAACCTTATGGAGGTGTGATTTCAAAACTGCACATGTATCTAGGATAAATTCCTAGGAGTGGGATGTGTTGGGTCAAATAAAAATTATAATTGTAAATGTTAATATAGTGCTTGCTATGGGCCAAGCACCAATCTAAGCACTCTCTATATATTAACTTCATTTATTTAATCTTCTTAATAATCCTATGAGGAAAGTACTATTATTATCCCCATTGTTAAGATAAGGAAACTAAGGCAAAGAGAGGTTTAGTGACCTGCACCAGGTCAGACAGCTAGCAGGTGGCAATGCCCATCAACCTGGCTCCAAAGTCTCAGTCATTATGTTTTATGCTCGAGGAATGTATCTGTATTTTGAATAGACATTAACAAATTGTCCCCCATAATGGTTATGCCGATTTATTCTCTTGCCAGCTTGACTTTACTTCTCTGCCCACAGATTCACTGAACTTTTAGAATTTTGATGGTTTAATTATAGGTGAAAAGTGAAATCTCATTATAGTGTTAATCTGCGTTTCTCTTATACTGAATGGGGTTGGGTATGTTTTCATGTGTGTAATATAGCCATTTGTAGTAACTTTTCTGTGAATTGTCCATTCATACCTTTTGTGTATTTTTCTTTGGGATTTTGGCTTTTTTCTTATTGACTTCTAGGAGCTCTTTATATATTAGAGATATTAGTGTTTTTTCTGTAATATGAATCAGAAATATTTTTCCTAGTTTGTTCTTTATATTTTGATTTTGCTTATTCTTTTTACCTTTAGAAGTTTTTGATATTTATGAAGTCAAATTTATCAATCTTTTATAGATTTTGGATTTTGAAATATTTCAAAGTTATAGGATAATTTCCTCATGTTTTTTCTAGGATTTTTATGGTTTAATTTTTAAAAATTAAAT
>NW_012147412.1:3308229-3310363 GCF_000956105.1 Propithecus coquereli | reverse complement strand
TGATTCTAATATTCAGCCAGGATTGCAAACCACCACTCTAGAAATGCCATTTCTGCCACATAAACTTCAAGTTATACTAAAGAGAACGGTTTGGAGGTAATGGAAGAAATATATTTTTCATTTCCTATATATTTATTGAGCCCTTACAGTGTGTTAGGCTAGTAACTATGAAGATTAAAAATAAGTCCAAACCATAGTTCCTGCCCTCAGGGAACATAAAATCTGTATGGGCAGAACAGACCTGCATATATGAATAGTGATTTTTTTAAAAACCCACACCATTTCATGCTACTGATTATACTGCACTAAAATAAATTACACATATCATTATGTCACTGTTAGGGAAAACTCATTTCTATCCCTTTTAAAAGAATAGGAAGCCACGTGTGGCGGCACGCGCCAGTAGTCCCAGTTACTTGGGAGGCTGAGGCAGAAGAATTGCTTGAGCCCTGGAGTCTGAGGCCATACTGTGCAATGAATCGTGCCTGTGAGTAGCCACTGCACTCCAGCCTGTGCAACACAGCAAGACCTGTCTCTTAAAAAAAAAAAAAAAAATAGGAGTAAGAAGAAGGAAATATATGTAAGCTGGAAAAATGGTGAAGGAACGATTTTGAATACAATTAACAATTAGCACTTAGACATTTGAATCTGGAGAAAATGGTAGAAAAAGGTCAATGGCTCCTTCACAGAATAACACAAGAGCTTAAAGAAAGTTTCCTCCATGGCATAACAAAAAGAAAATTAGTCTATGAAATCACTACAATCAGTACACCCCAATATTGTCTAGGAAATTAACTTATAACAGCTAATATAACTAGCAATTAAGAATTGAGCTATTAAAGAGTTTATAATAAATCTTTTTTTCCCTTTTATTATTTTCCCTTTTACTTATTTTTTTTCCCTTTCATTATTTGCCTCTCCTCGATAAGCTTCTTCTAAGAACACTTTTTAAGTAATGAAAAATTTTCTCCTCCCGCAGTGAGTATGTTACCGAGGAAAAAAAAAATTGTCCTAGTCTGGGGAAAAAATGCTAGCTATAAACATTTTTCAAAGATAATGGGCTGTTGAATTTGCTTGTATTTTTAAGTGAGCAATCAAACAGAATTCAAAGTTTTATATAAGTTTTATGAAACAAAAAAGTACATTAACATCCAAAATTGGGTAAAAAATGTTGAAAACTGCTTGAATTCACCTAAGTTTTTGTTATGATAATTCAGCTAAGTATACTATGCCTATTTCTTCATTTTATTATTAGTTACAAAGACAAAGATATGACATAATCCTTTAAAACTATAAGGGGAGTTTCTGAATCAACAAAAAGCACAAATATTCATCTATCTCATCCATCTTGTTCCATCAGAAAATGCTTAGAGGTTAGGACAGGTTAGAGTATGTTAAATAACACCAATTTGGACTTGGAATGGGTTTAAGGGCATCCACATTTAACATAATAACCTCTCCTTTGGATTTAAAAATGACCCCACATTAGTAGGTGATGAATTTCAAGCTGTTTATCCAATAAGGGTGGTGGATTGTATGATCCAGACACATACTTTTCTTGTGTCCATCCACATCCACTAGGAGGTGGGCTAATACGATCTTTATGTGCACCCATGAAATAGAACTAAGTTTACTGGCTCCAAAAGGTTTTGCATCCATCATTTGGGGTAGAATTTATCCTCAAAATGATCAGATGAGGAAAAGGGGGCATTTATTATTTTTCCAATTTTATAGATGAAGAGACTAAGCTTTAATCATATAACATTTGCATAGGACAATTAAGGATGGTGTAGTGATTATCGATGGGGGTTGAAAAGGGTAATAGAAGCATCTGAAGAATAAAAAACAATATCCTATGTTGTACCCTGCTCTCCTCCCACCGCCACCAAATATGTATACAGAATCTGAGTTGAGAATCACCTCTGGTTACTGACATGAGTGTGTCCTGTTACCCTCAACGTGTTGGGGCATTCAAAAGGGTTGAAAACCAATGCTACGGTGGAAACAAAGGCAATCAACACAGGGAATCGAATGCTCAGTCCTGTATTTTACCTTCTGGAATACACACTTTTAAAAAATTCTATGGTTCCTTGAACGGAGAATTTTGGATATAATAATTGAATTACAGCACTGT
>NW_012147412.1:3300281-3306248 GCF_000956105.1 Propithecus coquereli | reverse complement strand
TAGCCTAAGCATATAGTGTTTATGAGGTCCACAGTAGTATATAGTAATGTCCTAGGCCTTCAGATTTACTCACCCAGAACAACTTCCAGTCCAGCAAGCTCCATTCACAGTAAGTGCCCTAGACGGGTGTACCATTTTTTTTTTTATACTGTTATTTTTTACTGTACCTTTTCTATGTTTAGATGTGTTTAAATACACAAATACTTACCACTGTGTTACAGTTGCCTACAGTATTCAGAACGGTAACATGCTGTACAGGTTTGTAACCAAGGAGCAATAGGCCGAACCATACAGCCTAGGTTTGTGTAAGTGCCCGCCATGATGTTTGCATGATGCCGACAGCGCCTGATGACACATTACTCAGAATATATCCCTGTTGTTAAGCTACACATGGCTGTATATACATTCCCTTCCTATTTATGTAAGAAGGGAAATATATATTGTTGCCTAGACACATTTGCCTCGGCCTCCTCCTTTTGGGAGGAAAGCAAGATTTTATCCCAACTGAATACATATACAGGCTCTTCCTTCTTTTCAGTGATTTTACTTTTCACTTCATTTTTGTCTTTGCAGATTTTTTATCCAATGTACTATAGAAATATCCTCAAGGCTTAGGGTCAGACCAGGCCACGGCTCATTGAAAGGTTCATAGTCTCGTGGTTGTCAGGTCCATGCACACAAAACTCAGCAGACAGGTCAGAGTGCACGCGAAGCTGCAGGAGAGCCCGATTTGAATAAAAAGTTAAGCATATGGTCCTGCTTGAGGGAAGTGAACAGTCCACAATCAGTTCATATGAACCCAAATAAAGTCCTCCCTTTTCCCCATGACAATCTCAATTTACAAAGCATCCCCTCGTCTTAACCAAAAAAGGAAAAAAAGAAGCTGGTAATATGGCATATTTAATGGCCTCCTTGATCTTCAAAAGCTAAATGAGAGAGATTTTCCTTCCTTGAGTATAGTAGATGCAATCCTCTAATCAAAAAGAAAATGTAAATCACCTAGGCTTTTTATGCTATTTGATATTCCCATTTACAGAGGACATAATTTCATGCTGAGTAAACAAACTAATGGTCCCCCTAAGGTTAATTTACTCTTTTTAATGTGGACTTCGATTTCTTTGATTTGATGTAAAGCAAAAACTGGAGCAAAAAGCCAAAACTCCCATGCCTTGCTAAATTGTGATTTCGAATTATTTAGTTCACATATTAAGATGGGAAACTTCTCGAAATAGGCTGCTCTCCCTTTTCCGACAAGAGAAGAGATAGACTCTTCTCCTCCAGCAAAATGGGAATGGTCCACATTTGTCCAGAATCGGGACGGGCGCTTAGCTGTGTGCCTCACCACTCCCTGCACCGCAGAATTACCTGCCGCTTTGATGGGGAGGTTTTTCCCGGGTGATGTCGCGTTATACAAACTCACAGCATGTGTCGGCCTTGCCTTTCATTTGGCCCTTAAGGGTCATGGGTACGTACATGGGAAATGGCACAGCCCAGCGGGTCACAGACCTGGGCTCAAGTTCTGGGTCTGTCACTACCTATATTATGTGTCAGTTGGCAGATCATGTCATCTCTGAGCCAGTTTCTCTCATCTATAAATAACAATAAATTATATTTGTTTCATTTCTCAGGACTGCATAAGGATCAACATGAGAGAATGTGCCTTAAAGTGCTTATTTAACTTTTCACCGTGATAATCTTGTCTCATCACCTAGATAACCTCCTGGGCAGCCCAGACTGTGGCTGATTCTTCCTTCCCTCCCCTTTGCCCTAGTAAGCTGCATGGGGCTGCAGACAGAAGAGTCAAATGCTTCTTGAATAAATAACTGTGTCTCTAAAAATACTCCAGTCAACACAAAGATAGCATCAAATATTTATTTTAAAAAACCAATAGTAATGAATTAGAGTCTAAACGTGCAGAGGCTTCTTGCATTAGATCAAGTGAATGAATGATTTTTAGGGCTTATTTTGTACGGAGTTAAACATAAGGTTTAACTGTGGTTGTTTAGGTGGAGAAGAAAGCTCAACTACTATCTTTAAGTAAACAAATATTTCTTTTTAATTGAAGAAAAGCACTATTTTCCCATATCCATGCTATATTGAAAGACAAAACTGAATTTAACTTTCCTCACGTGTTTGCGCACTCATTGATTCAACAGGCGTTATCTACTGAGCACCTACTAAGCGAGGGGGACACGTGGTAACCAGTGCAGTGGTGAACTCCCAGCCTAGCGAGGGACACAGACCAGGAAAGAAGCACTTGACAATCTGGAGTGACCGTGTTCTGATGACTCAGGAGGGACATCTGATCCTGTCTTGGGAGGTCTGGGAAAGCTTTCTGGAGGAAGCGATGGTGTAGCTGAGACCTGAGGATAAGAAGGGCAGGAAGGGGACGCCCAGCTGAGGGAAGAGCAGGTACAAAGGTGTGAAGGGGACAGAGGATGTGGTGCTCTCACAGAACAAATTCTGTGTAGGTAAGTCTGAGAGTGAGAGGAGGCAGGGCTGAAGAGTAGGTTAAGCAGAAGTCAAACCTTGAAGGACTTTGTAGTTCTCTACTTCACGCTATTTAGAACAGGGCTGGCCACCTTTCAAAGGGGACAGCACTGAGGGTCACTGCTCTGCCACTCAGCCGGGCTGGGATGTGGAAAGATAGCACAGGTTACTGTATGGTGATCTAGGGAATGTCTGTAGTAAGTCTTCAGTTTTTTCCTCAGAACAAAGCTGAGGGAAGTACTATTACTACGCCCGTTTCATAGATGAGAAAATAAAAGCTTAGCGAGCTTATGGAAGTCTCCCAAGGTCACAGAGCTAACAAGTGGTGGAACCAGGGTACAGAGCCTGGCAGTGTGCTCTGGAACGGGCTGCTGCCCGTCGCGTTGCCTTATATCCTGCAGTTATTCCCATAGGTAAGAGCGAAGAGCAAGCGCATTGCGGTGTCTGCCTTATGGGAGTTAGTGAATGGATCGGACACTCGGCCATTGCACAGGTAAGCATCGAGCACCTCCCTGTGTACAGGCAGACTGTTAGGCACAGAAGATACAGCAGTCAGGAAAACAGAAGCAGGCTGATGGATCTTACCCTCTAGTGAGAACACTATGCGCCAACTGTAATACAGTAATCAACTAGTCATTTAGATGTATAAATAAATATAGCATCTTATGGGTCTTTAAAACAGGAGGGCATAACCTTGTTTATCACTGAAAATATGTTAACTTCTTATTTCCACATTCAGTTGCTAGATGATACCTCAAAGTTCATTCCAACTCCATTGTTCTATGATCCTATGATAGACTCTCAAAAGAATCAATAACTGAGTAATACCCACTATTTTTTTAAATTGGATAGTCTCCAACGATTGAAGGAAAAGGATTTCCTGGTTTCCGTTTCTGCAGTTATGCTAAGAAATCCCGTGGACTCAGACTGGTCATGGTATGTAACCAGCATCAGCTGATTATGGCATAACGTCTCCAGTCTTGGCTATAGACTTTCCTCAGTCATATGTAATATTCGTGGAGCTTTGTGTCTCTGAATAATGATATTTTGGTTCTGAGAAATGATACAGAAGAGCAGGTAAGGACAAGGGCCCTCAACTGCCCACACTCAATTCTTGGTGCCACCAGACTCTGTGAACATGGGTAAGTTATTTAACTTCTGTGCCTTAGTTTCTTCATCAATAAAATGGGGATAATAATAGTACCTACCTCACAGTGTTGCTGAAAGGATTAGGTGAATCAATGTATGTAAATGCAGAGAACTATGTCCTTGGCCCAGAGTAAAGATTAGATGAGGACTAGCTGTGAAGCGTATGTCAGCAAGCTCCGTCACCGATCTCCGCTTGCCGTGTGTCACATTCAGTCACCAGGACACAACGCTGTTGTGTATTATGTTTCCTGCTGACAGATCTCAAGGGAATCTTCTTCCCCCAGGGCTTAAGTTATTTCCAGGGCACAAAGTTACCTTGTGATGCACTAAGTGATTCCTTGGTGGCCTGAACGAATTAACACCTATCTTCGAAAACCCATTTTTCAGTCACGACTGAGGCACGGTGGAGAATGTCTGAACCATAATTTAGGAAATGGGATTAAGAAATGTCAGTGTTTCCACATGATGAAATATTTTAACAACTGCTGAAAGATGATGAGTAACATAAAACTGGGAGAATTAACTCATTTAGACCTTCTGAAAAAGTTGCAATTTCTAGCCTCCACAAATTTAAATGGCTGTAGAAGTGATACCACACACTACACCTGCAGGATGTGGTTTTCTGCATTTACATATATCATTCATCTGATTCTTTCAGCGCTACTGATGTTTTCAGTGGAACCTAGAAAATACAAGGGATTTAGCAACAAACTGGAGAAAATGAGTTGTTTTGGCTGATAACCTTTTTTAACCGGAGAAACTCTAAGAATGTGTACAAGCAGGGGTAAAGTCTGAAAATGTGGCTTTTAGAGCTCTAATTTTGCCGCACCATATACACCGGCAATGACTATCTTAAAACATTTCCTTTCTCCCCTTTCTAGATGGAAACCATATGTTGAAACGAATAGGAGGTTATGTTTTGCAAAATCGTGAGCATGGAAAGCTGTAATACTTCACAGAAACAAATGTAATGGTTGAAATAGAACGTGATACTAAAGCACCCCATTGTACTGAGCTCGTGTGCTTACAAGCTCAATTGTGTTTTTGTGGTTCGGGTCAACACACTGGGACAAAATGAGTGTGAAGTGCCCTTTCATCAGTAATGATCTACATGCAAAACATGCACCTCTCTTCCTCCCCATTTGCTAGAAAGGTTACACAGACAATGAGTACACAACTCTTTTGTTACCATTCAGACAACAGATGCGGGGTCTCCTCTTCAGATGCCTAGGTTAGAAATGTGGGCAGAGAGAAAGGGGATGGGGGACGGTCTCACATGCATATGCCATGATATTTGCTGGCTTTAATGGACCACATTTGATTACTTACTATGATAACTTCAAACAAAATAAAATCAAATCTCCATTTAATGAAGAGCTTCATATTCAGTATTGCATTCAATCAAAAAATTACTAAAATTAGAGCATGTTTCCAGTACAATTAACATCCTTTGCACTCACAATAAAATATTCAATAACTGGCCATTTTGCCTGTTGAGAGGTGCATAAAAGCATTGCTATTAATCATTTAGCTGTTATTTATTTGCCACTTTATTTAAAGTAGGCAGTTAAATTGAAACTGCACATGTTATTATTGATTTAGGTTTAATTTAATCCTTTCAAACAGAATAACTGTTCCTAATTTATATGCCATTAAATCTTTTATGTTTATGAACAGCAAATTCATTTTCATTTAAATGTAAAGTTTTTAATGCTTCTTTAAAAAACTGTAAAACTGACCATTGTTTACGAGGATTTCTAAATTCTATGCTCGTCTTAATCTTCTTATCAATGGCTTTTAAGTAAATAAAATGAAATAAATCCAAAAGATTAAAAATTCACTTTCGCAAGTATGAAATAAAACGGTTCCACAAATATAGTTAAATGCTTCTTGGAGGTTATTTATAACAAAGAAAATTTCATTTAAGGCAGGCATTTATTTTGCTAAAAAAAATTAAACATTGTAATAGAAAAAAGATGGTTTAAGGAAATGAAGACCAAAGACTTTCTACAGAAACACACTAAAGTGAAGGGGCTGGATTTTTATCTAGTGAATTTTATTTATAGCAATTACACAATTTGGATAATTCCAAGCAAAGTCCCTTCTTTTCCTTTGACAACATATTTGTGGCTGCAAAATAACCAGATATTTGTCCTGAGTTCTTATTAGTACCAGTCGTGATTCAAGGACAATCTGGGGGTTAAATGAAAATAAATTATCTAAAGAGGACATATTAGTAATTGCGATGTAAAATTCTAGTACCTCACTTCTATTAAAATTAAGTTATGTGAAAGCAAGGCTGCATCTTCACAAGGGAAATGAACAGTA
>NW_012147412.1:3289454-3293071 GCF_000956105.1 Propithecus coquereli | reverse complement strand
CTATCCATTTCAAAAGATTTTTCCTTTCCAATGCCCCCATTTCTGTAAATAAAACAACTCCCATTTATTACCTAGGAGACTATGAATCTCTTAGATTACAGGCAGGATGGAAACATGGTTTAGAACAGCGGTCCACAACTTTTTGGCACCAGGGACTGGTTTCATGGAAGACAATTTTTCTACAGATTGGGGGTATGGAGCTGGGGTGGGGCAGGCAGAGCTCAGGTGGTGATGCTAGCGATGGGGAATGGCTGGAAATACAGATGAAGCTTTGCTTGCTCACCCACCACTCACCTCCTGCTGTGTGGCCCGGTTCCTAACAGGCCACGGATCAGTACCAGGCCACAGCCCAGTACCAGGCCACAGCCCAGTACCAGGCCCAGGGGTTGGGGACAGCAGGTTTAGAGCATGGAGTCAGACTACTGAGTTTTCTGCTCCACCAGTCACTAGATGCAATAAATGGGTATAACATAACCTCTTTAAGCCTCATTTGCAATCTTCAAAATGATAGATCATTATAGTATCTATCTACCAGGGCTGCAATAATTATTAAATGAGATAATACATGTAAAGCATTTAGGACAGTGGTGGGCCCATAATAAGCATTCTATAAATGCTAGCTATTGTTATTAGAACCTTTAATTAGTCTTTGGCTTCTCTTGTTCCTTCAATCCTCATATCCAATCTGTCACCAAGCTCTGTCAATTCTTTCACTTACATATACAAAATTTTGATTAAAGCATCGCTAAAAAAAACAAACAACTGGAAACACTCCAATGTCCACCCATGGGCAACTAGATAAATACATCATGGTACCTCCAGATACTGGAATACTATGTAGCTTTAGGTAAATCAATAAATATAAACATAGTCATCTCTCAGACTCTGTTGGGGATTGGTTCCAGGACCAAAAATCTATGGATGCTCAAGTCCCTTATATAAAATGGGGTAGTATTTGCATGTAACTTATGCATATCCTCCCATATACTTTAAATCATCTCTAGATTATTTAAAATACCTAATACAATATAAATGCTATGCAAATAGTTGTATTGTTTAGGGAATAATGACAAGAAAAAAAGTCTGTGCTATACATGTTCAGCACAGACACAACCATCCTTTTCTCCCCCCACGTATTTTCGATCCTTGATTCATTGAATCCACGGATGCAGAAGCCACGGACACAAAGGGCTGACTGAATAGAAAGGTACCCAAGATATGCATGATGTTTCGTTAAATGAAAATAACCAGATGCCAAAGAGTATGTCTAAACCTATCTCCTTTGGCTAAAAACACGTAGAAAGATATCCAGGCTCACAAGTAATCAGAGAAAAGTAATTTAAATCTGTAAAAAGATAGGATTTTATAACCCATCAGAGTGGCAAAATTTAAAAAGACCAGGTAATTGTGTGGACTGGAAGCTCACCGGCACTGTGGGCAGGTAAAGTTGAAGATGTCCATTCTCCTATAAACCAGCAATTCCGCTTTTGGATTCTATATCCTAAAGACACTCTTACACACGTACCCAAGGAGGCATACAAAGATGTGCACAGAGCATTTGAAATAACAAGAACTGAAAACAACCTAAGTATTCATCAATAGGGAAATGGATAAATTTTATGTTCAGATAATGCAACTTATACAGCAGTTAAAAATGAATGAACAAAGACCACATGTCTTAATTCAAAACCATAATAGTAAAATGTCAAAAACATAATGTTGACTGAACAAAACAGGGCACTATATATCTATATAGATATGTAGATACAGATTTACCCGTGAATTATAGATTACCTATGAAAGAAATGAATAAAAGCTTGGTTAGAAGGATGCACACCCATGTAAGAGTATGATTACCTCTGAGGAGGAAGAAGAGGAAGAAAGTGGAATGGGTTTGAGAAGGGTTACAAGGAAAATTTATCTGTAATATTTTAATGACTTTAAAAATATATCTGAATCAAATATGACAATATGGCTTATATTATGTTTTGCCCTGTACTTTTCTATAGGTTAGAATTTTTTCATAATGAAAAAATCCAACATCAACAACAAAACAACAATCACCTCAGAGCACTATAACCTTAGAAAAGTTACTTCATCTCTGTTAGCCTCATTTTTCTTATCTATGAAATGGGAAAAGCAGCACTTTCCCTGCAGGATTATGGTGAGGAATTAAGTGACACTACAGCAAGGCCTTTAAAAGGTGAAATCACTGCTATTGCTCTCATGTCCATCTGGTAGTTTCTTTGCCCACTGGGTGTTCACTGTCTAATTCAAAATGCACCACCTTGCAGAATAATCTTTCTTAAACACTGCTTCCTCTCGCTCCCTCCTCAGGAAGCTGTATTCTCTCCTCCTGGCTTGCCTGGCCCAGTCCAATCGATGTTGTCTGTCTCTCTGAAGCCACCCTTCTTCTGTCTCCAGCACCTCAGTGGCAGCATTTATCACTTTTACTGTGATGGTGTGAGATCCCCTAAGAGTGCGTGAGTTTGACTCAACTTGATATCCCCAGGGAAAGAAAGGAGCAGAAGAGAAAGGAAGAAAAAGACTCGGGACTGGGCTGTCATTCTGGCTCCCATGGGGGCCCTGGCAGTGAGTGTATCCCTAGGACAAGTAGTTTGAGTTCTTGGTACTCAACGTCCTCATCGGTAGTGTGGGGTGGTTACACCCGACCTGAAAATTCACCTTCCAATACTAAAGGCACATTTTCGAAGCCCCTATAATCAGACTCCGACTCAGTCTATTTTGCTTGCACTCAAAACAAATCCTCTGTAATCCAGCTGGGCTCCCTAATGTGCCACAGACATGTCGCTCTAATTCTATTCCATTATCCAAATCTTACATTGTCTTCCAGACCCTGCCCAAGTTCCAGGCCTTCCAATAAACTTCCCTTAATATATTTCAGCCCTAATTTTTTAAAAATAATCTAACACACTATAACTTATAAAGAACTATTCACTGTTCTTAACACTTTATATGTATTAATTTATTTTAGCCTCATGATAACTCCATGAGATAACTATTACTATTATCCCACTTTTACTGATGAAGAAACTGAGACACAGACACATTAAGTGGACTTGGCCAAGGTCATACAGCTAGTAAGTGGCAGAACCAGTACTTGAACCCAAGTGGTCTGCTTCAGACTCTATGCCCTTCACCACCGCACTAAAACCCCTTTCAGACCAGTAGGTTTTAACTTCTTTTGTACTCTATTATATGATTTAGTGAGTTAGTTAAAACAGGGGGATATCACCACATTATTTTATATTCCCTTACATTTTTTGGTAGCTCATGGCATAAAGTTAAAGCCCATAAATATTGGGTATTACAGTAAATTCTTATATCAGGGGTCCCCAACCTTTTTGACAATAGGGACCAGTTTCATTGTAGACAATTTTTCAATTTTCCACAGATGGGGGGAGGTGGGGCAGGGGGAGAAGCGGAGCTCAGGAGGTGATGCCAGCGATGGGGAGCGGCTGTCAGTGAAGCTTCACTGCTTGCCCGCTGCTCACCTCCTGTAGTGTTTCCACGCCCCGCCCCACGTTTCATGGAAGACAGTTTTTCCATGGATGGGGCAGGGAATGGCAGAGCTCTGCTACCAGTCTGTGGCTCAG
>NW_012147412.1:3287327-3289404 GCF_000956105.1 Propithecus coquereli | reverse complement strand
GCTATTAATCATTTAGCTGTTATTTATTTGCCACTTTATTTAAAGTAGGCAGTTAAATTGAAACTGCACATGTTATTATTGATTTAGGTTTAATTTAATCCTTTCAAACAGAATAATTGTTCCTAATTTATATGCCATTAAATCTTTTATGTTTATGAACAGCAAATTCATTTTCATTTAAGTGTAAAGTTTTTAATGCTTCTTTAAAAAACTGTAAAACTGACCATTGTTTACGAGGATTTCTAAATTCTATGCTCGTCTTAATCTTCTTATCAATGGCTTTTAAGTAAATAAAATGAAATAAATCCAAAAGATTAAAAATTCACTTTCGCAAGTATGAAATAAAACGGTTCCACAAATATAGTTAAATGCTTCTTGGAGGTTATTTATAACAAAGAAAATTTCATTTAAGGCAGGCATTTATTTTGCTAAAAAAAATTAAACATTGTAATAGAAAAAAGATGGTTTAAGGAAATGAAGACCAAAGACTTTCTACAGAAACACACTAAAGTGAAGGGGCTGGATTTTTATCTAGTGAATTTTATTTATAGCAATTACACAATTTGGATAATTCCAAGCAAAGTCCCTTCTTTTCCTTTGACAACATATTTGTGGCTGCAAAATAACCAGATATTTGTCCTGAGTTCTTATTAGTACCAGTCGTGATTCAAGGACAATCTGGGGGTTAAATGAAAATAAATTATCTAAAGAGGACATATTAGTAATTGCGATGTAAAATTCTAGTACCTCACTTCTATTAAAATTAAGTTATGTGAAAGCAAGGCTGCATCTTCACAAGGGAAATGAACAGTATTTAGAAACTTAATTCCTCTCATTCAGTGAGAGTTTACAACACTAACGCCAGACATTTTCCGTGGAAGGTGTGGGTGTTCTTTTCATCCCCCAAAATAATGGCTTAGAGGCAGAGACTTAGATTTATAAAATTTCCAGATGCTTATACTTTCTTTAGATAGAGTTTCTTATATTTTTGAACGCCAGATATTAACAGCATTAAAATTTCATGGTAGCTGCGATATCATGGCAAAAGTGACGAACAGGTCTTGATACCTGGGTTCTAGTCCAGGTTTTGCCACTGACCGGCAGTATGAACTTGGATGAATCTCTTTACCACTCTAGGTCTCAGGTTTCTGCTTTGTGCAGTAAGGGGACAGGCTGACCCTTAAGAGCCCTAACAGCTCTAAGAATCTATTGTTTTATTAGTTGGATTAAGCCTATCATGCAAAACTCAGCAATATATAGAAGTGTGGGGAAAATAATTTAGTTTAAATGCAATACATTAAAAATTATATTAATCAGTTTTCTATATTTTCAAGCTTGTCAGGGAGTAGAAATAAATGAAGATATAAAGGCCATGAATTAAACCATCCCTTTAGTAACCTGCTTACAATCTTCTTGATCCTCTTGATAAACTCACAGAGTTGTAGGTGATATAAATTTAAATAACATTTTGTGAGGTTTCAAACTCACTATTTATTTACTTATTTTAACATAGTAATGCGTCCCAAAGTCGGAATAACCTAGACAGGAACTGGTGGTTGTCTCGGGGGGCAATAAGCCCCAGGAGTCACAATGGCTTTAGCATTTCTGGCGGCGACTCTGCCTTTAATGGCCACAATTCATGCCCATGCACACTCTTTACTTCCTTCTGACTGCTCATCTGTTACGATGGCACCATGCCTGCTCTCAGGAGTGTGTCCGGGTTTAACCAAAGCATAGTTTGTGAGTAAACGAACGAACATAAAACAGAAATGACTAATACTTGCAACAAAAAGTAACTTCTCTGATATAACTATTTCCATGTCATTAGAAATAAATAAATAAAATGCTAGCAGCTATTCCCAAAATACTGCATGAAAACCCCTAGAACATGGTATGTAGTGTGATGTATTTGAAAGGGTTGGCCAACCAATGGCCTTAATTGAAAATCTATACAATAAAAGACAATAGAAAACAACATGGATGAATGTTGCTAGAAATCAACAGGAATGAAAGTTGACTCCCAGAAGCTCCTAGAATGTTCTCAATAATCCTAGTATATTAAAATTGGATTCAAATG
>NW_012147412.1:3276349-3286897 GCF_000956105.1 Propithecus coquereli | reverse complement strand
ACAAAAAAATCTCTACAACACCTCTGAGAGACAGTAGTCTAACTTCAGCATAAATATTCCCAGTGTGTTCTACAAAGCAGCCCTGGGAAATTTGGGGGAAAAAGAAAATTCTGAGTTTTGGTCTTCACTAAGTCTCTCTTTACTCATTATCTCTTTTGGTTATCCAGTGCTGCTCTTCAAGTCCTAGAAATCATGATTCAGTACTTCACCTGACTCTCACATCATTAGTCAGAAACAACACTCATAGAAGTGTTCAAGAGAAAAAAATGATACACCACAACACAATAAAATGCATGTTATTATTACTGAGTCCCTTTTTAATTGCAGACAATTCTGAATACTCAATTTAACTAGTAATTTCTCATCATGCCTTATCTCCCTCCTATTAATTTCTAACACAAGGTGGTTTATTAGACAGAATATGGGCCCTTTTGTGGAGGTTATGGTCCCAGGTGATGAGAGAGGAAGACATAGCAGACCTCACTGCATGAAAACATTTCTGTTTCCCAGGAGGGATGCTAAAGAATAAAGGTTACTATGACCTTGAGGCCCAAAGGAAAACACAATTCGTGCCTATTTATTCCAAGGACACAGCACTCTTAAAAATTTTTATTACTTTCCCAGAGTTTATGATTTTACATGCATATTTACTCTGGCCTCAGTTTAGTTCAAACTGAAATTCTTCTATCTTTAATTTTTCTAAGTATTAAAATGGAATCCTTTACCAGATCAATCCTTGATACTTACAATTAGAGCCTCAGGCTTTGGACTTAGAAGAGAGTTCAGTTCAATTTCTGGCTCTGCTATTGGTAACTATGCACACCCACACAACTCTTAGAGCCTTGGTTCTTTATCTGCAAAATGGGGATAATAATGCTTGTCTAAGAGGCCCTTGTAAGGATAAATGAGATGTATACATGAAGCAAACAGTTCTACAAATGGTAGCTAATTACGTAAGTATTCCTGTAAACAAGACCTTATTGAACACATATACAAGGTACGGTATGGCTGCTCTCTGATTTTTGCTTTTTAATATACAAGGTTTGAGAAGGCCTCAGGACTGAAGAGGTTATTTCTAATGCTCTAGGAAAGACATTGATCTCTTTCTTTGTGAATGCTGAGTGTCGTAAGGCCAGTGCTGGAGTGGGGTTTAAGGATTATCACATGAAGACCCTCTCTTCAGTGTTAATTCATTCACTACAGTCAATACTGCTCCAATTTCCATTAAGTAAAAGGTTTTCTCTCATCCGTATATATTGAACTGTGGCTTGACTTTGGTGAGATACAAGGGAGTAATTGCTTTGAGGAGGTTCTAGTAACATCAAAACACAAGAGTAAGGCTCAAGTGATTTGTCAGGCAGCTTTTAAAATTATTGCTATAAAAGCAAGAAGAAAGAAATTTTTCTTGGTTTTAAGGCAAGGCTTTGACTAATGTTTTTGAACTACAATTCCCAGAATTCCATCTACCTTACAGAAATGAAAGCCTACTTAATTTCATATTGAGAGTCTGAGATCAATTTACTAGTCTATGTTATGGCTCATAAACTACTCAGACGCAAGCAACAAAACACCTAAGAAAGGTTTCCAAGACTAAATTGAGGCAGAGAAAGGGGCAAAAACTAAACACTCCCCTGAATAATATTTTTGAGGCATTATTTGGCTAAATGCTTTAGTTCTGTTTTCCTTTGTAGTGAAGAACTGGTCATCCTAATGTTCAATGAATGTTGCACTGTACAGCCAAACAATTACTAGGGCTATAACCCATTCTAACCCTCAGGTTTATAGTTTATCATTAAAAATTTGTAAGGCAAATCAATATGAGGAAAGAAGCATTATTTAAGGATCTCTAAATCAGAAGACCAAGAATCTCACCATAATTTCGATCTTTGTAAGCATTATTCTTTATTTTGAAATATATTAAGTGGTATTTAAATTGTCCTTTGGTAAGAACAAGAGTTAAAGTCAGGTCCCTGAGCACCGGACAAAAGGAGGAAACACTCAACAAGTGGAGAAATTAGGTCACTTAATGGATCCTTGCCTTGGTTTCTTCATCTTAAAAGTGCAGACAAGAATACCTATCCATTTCAAAAGATTTTTCCTTTCCAATGCCCCCATTTCTGTAAATAAAACAACTCCCATTTATTACCTAGGAGACTATGAATCTCTTAGATTACAGGCAGGATGGAAACATGGTTTAGAACAGCGGTCCACAACTTTTTGGCACCAGGGACTGGTTTCATGGAAGACAATTTTTCTACAGATTGGGGGTATGGAGCTGGGGTGGGGCAGGCAGAACTCAGGCGGTGATGCTAGCAATGGGAATTGGCTGGAAATACAGATGAAGCTTTGCTTGCTCACCCACCACTCACCTCCTGCTGTGTGGCCCGGTTCCTAACAGGCCACGGATCAGTACCAGGCCACAGCCCAGTACCAGGCCACAGCCCAGTACCAGGCCCAGGGGTTGGGGACAGCAGGTTTAGAGCATGGAGTCAGACTACTGAGTTTTCTGCTCCACCAGTCACTAGATGCAATAAATGGGTATAACATAACCTCTTTAAGCCTCATTTGCAATCTTCAAAATGATAGATCATTATAGTATCTATCTACCAGGGCTGCAATAATTATTAAATGAGATAATACATGTAAAGCATTTAGGACAGTGGTGGGCCCATAATAAGCATTCTATAAATGCTAGCTATTGTTATTAGAACCTTTAATTAGTCTTTGGCTTCTCTTGTTCCTTCAATCCTCATATCCAATCTGTCACCAAGCTCTGTCAATTCTTTCACTTACATATACAAAATTTTGATTAAAGCATCGCTAAAAAAAACAAACAACTGGAAACACTCCAATGTCCACCCATGGGCAACTAGATAAATACATCATGGTACCTCCAGATACTGGAATACTATGTAGCTTTAGGTAAATCAATAAATATAAACATAGTCATCTCTCAGACTCTGTTGGGGATTGGTTCCAGGACCAAAAATCTATGGGTGCTCAAGTCCCTTATATAAAATGGGGTAGTATTTGCATGGAACTTATGCATATCCTCCCATATACTTTAAATAATCTCTAGATTATTTAAAATACCTAATACAATATAAATGCTATGCAAATAGTTGTATTGTTTAGGGAATAATGACAAGAAAAAAAGTCTGTGCTATACATGTTCAGCACAGACACAACCATCCTTTTCTCCCCCCACGTATTTTCGATCCTTGATTCATTGAATCCACGGATGCAGAAGCCACGGACACAAAGGGCTGACTGAATAGAAAGGTACCCAAGATATGCATGATGTTTCGTTAAATGAAAATAACCAGATGCCAAAGAGTATGTCTAAACCTATCTCCTTTGGCTAAAAACACGTAGAAAGATATCCAGGCTCACAAGTAATCAGAGAAAAGTAATTTAAATCTGTAAAAAGATAGGATTTTATAACCCATCAGAGTGGCAAAATTTAAAAAGACCAGGTAATTGTGTGGACTGGAAGCTCACCGGCACTGTGGGCAGGTAAAGTTGAAGATGTCCATTCTCCTATAAACCAGCAATTCCGCTTTTGGATTCTATATCCTAAAGACACTCTTACACACGTACCCAAGGAGGCATACAAAGATGTGCACAGAGCATTTGAAATAACAAGAACTGAAAACAACCTAAGTATTCATCAATAGGGAAATGGATAAATTTTATGTTCAGATAATGCAACTTATACAGCAGTTAAAAATGAATGAACAAAGACCACATGTCTTAATTCAAAACCATAATAGTAAAATGTCAAAAACATAATGTTGACTGAACAAAACAGGGCACTATATAGCTATATAGATATGTAGATACAGATTTACCCATGAATTATAGATTACCTATGAAAGAAATGAATAAAAGCTTGGTTAGAAGGATGCACACCCACGTAAGAGTATGATTACCTCTGAGGAGGAAGAAGAGGAAGAAAGTGGAATGGGTTTGAGAAAGGTTACAAGGAAAATTTATCTGTAACATTTTAATGACTTTAAAAATATATCTGAATCAAATATGGCAATATGGCTTATATTATGTTTTGCCCTGTACTTTTCTATAGGTTAGAATTTTTTCATAATGAAAAAATCCAACATCAACAACAAAACAACACAATCACCTCAGAGCACTATAACCTTAGAAAAGTTACTTCATCTCTGTTAGCCTCATTTTTCTTATCTATGAAATGGGAAAAGCAGCACTTTCCCTGCAGGATTATGGTGAGGAATTAAGTGACACTACAGCAAGGCCTTTAAAAGGTGAAATCACTGCTATTGCTCTCATGTCCATCTGGTAGTTTCTTTGCCCACTGGGTGTTCACTGTCTAATTCAAAATGCACCACCTTGCAGAACAATCTTCCTTAAACACTGCTTCCTCTCGCTCCCTCCTCAGGAAGCTGTATTCTCTCCTCCTGGCTTGCCCGGCCCAGTCCAATCGATGTTGTCTGTCTCTCTGAAGCCACCCTTCTTCTGTCTCCAGCACCTCAGTGGCAGCATTTATCACTTTTATTGTGATGGTGTGAGATCCCCTAAGAGTGCGCGAGTTTGACTCAACTTGATATCCCCAGGGAAAGAAAGGAGCAGAAGAGAAAGGAAGAAAAAGACTCGGGACTGGGCTGTCATTCTGGCTCCCATGGGGGCCCTGGCAGTGAGTGTATCCCTAGGACAAGTAGTTTGAGTTCTTGGTACTCAACGTCCTCATCGGTAGTGTGGGGTGGTTACACCCGACCTGAAAATTCACCTTCCAATACTAAAGGCACATTTTCGAAGCCCCTATAATCAGACTCCGACTCAGTCTATTTTGCTTGCACTCAAAACAAATCCTCTGTAATCCAGCTGGGCTCCCTAATGTGCCACAGACATGTCGCTCTAATTCTATTCCATTATCCAAATCTTACATTGTCTTCCAGACCCTGCCCAAGTTCCAGGCCTTCCAATAAACTTCCCTTAATATATTTCAGCCCTAATTTTTTAAAAATAATCTAACACACTATAACTTATAAAGAACTATTCACTGTTCTTAACACTTTATATGTATTAATTTATTTTAGCCTCATGATAACTCCATGAGATAACTATTACTATTATCCCACTTTTACTGATGAAGAAACTGAGACACAGACACATTAAGTGGACTTGGCCAAGGTCATACAGCTAGTAAGTGGCAGAACCAGTACTTGCGCACTAAAACCCCTTTCAGACCAGTAGGTTTTAACTTCTTTTGTACTCTATTATATGATTTAGTGAGTTAGTTAAAACAGGGGGATATCACCACATTATTTTATATTCCCTTACATTTTTTGGTAGCTCATGGCATAAAGTTAAAGCCCATAAATATTGGGTATTACAGTAAATTCTTATATCAGGGGTCCCCAACCTTTTTGACAATAGGGACCAGTTTCATTGTAGACAATTTTTCAATTTTTCCACAGATGGGGGGAGGTGGGGCAGGGGGAGAAGCGGAGCTCAGGAGGTGATGCCAGCGATGGGGAGCGGCTGTCAGTGAAGCTTCACTGCTTGCCCGCTGCTCACCTCCTGTAGTGTTTCCACGCCCCGCCCCACGTTTCATGGAAGACAGTTTTTCCATGGATGGGGTGGGGAATGGCAGAGCTCTGCTACCAGTCTGTGGCTCAGGGGTTTGGGGACCACAGCCTTATACGATCATACAAGCCCTGGGAGGTAGACCCCTACCAGCTCTGAAGGAATGGGCCAAACGGAATTCTACCCTCCTTTATCTGTGCTTTATTGACATTCATAGCAATCCTGGGAGATAGATAGGCCAGATCATTTGACAGTTGAGAAAAAGTGAGATGAAAAAGAGTTACGTGACTTATTCCAAATTATACACTGAACAGCAGAGTGGTGCCTGAACCAAATCAAGACCACCTGACTCCAAATCACATGATTTTCTATAGTAGGTTTCTGTGGTTTCATAACAATAGAGACACTTGGCAATGGACAAGAAATAAAGAGTATGAGAAATGCAAATGAACTTATTAACACCTATTGCATTTTTTAATTTAAAAAAATGAATGTGGCAAAAACCACAGTGCCCAGCTATCACTGGCTGCTTGGTGACCTGTGTCATGCACAATCATAAAGTGCTCGTTAAGAGAGTATGTCCTAACTCTCACTAGGAATGGTATCAGTATTATTCAACAATACGTTTTAGAACCCATTATTATCTTACGCAAGCCCATTCCTTACCTGTTATTGGCGCTGTTGTCCTGGTCATGGAGGTTTTCCTCGCCGGCCACTGGAGCTGCTTTTCGGCTTGCTTCCTCTTCTGTCTCACTCAGGCTGTCCTCCTCTAAGCTGTCAGGCTCCATATCATTGTCCTGGATTTGGTCCTCAAGTTCAGGCTGAGACTTAATCTCTTGAGTGAGGCTTTCTGAATCAGATTCCAAGGAGTCTCTTGAAATCAGATGTAAGTCTTCTTTCTTAACAGGTGGGTGTGTGGGCTGGATATTGAAGTTGGCATGACGGACTGGAGAATGGGTAGAGAGCTTGGGAATTAGTTTACTGTTACTCATCTTGAAAAATAGAAAAATTAACAGGGGATACTCTTGTTGATTGGAGCGGTTGGCTGATGTTTAAAGTTGTGGTTTGCAAACACATTACCTAAAAAAAAATTATATTTATGTTACTGTGTGACTATGGAAATCTCCTTAATGCCAACGTTAATCGAAAATTTCAATGAGTAAGAGAACCTCGTTATATTATCTGCAGGCTTTTGCATGCATCCTTTAGCGAGTATGAGAAAGGTCTCTTGGAAAAACTATTTTTCTCTCTATAGAAACAAATCTGATGTAGAGCTGTAGAGCTCATAAACAGATCGAATGCAGTTTTATTGAGAAAATAAATGGCTGCTGAGAAGCAGATTCCTATTTCTAGTTTTCAAGGGCTTGTTACTGACAAGCCTGGAAAAAGCCAAATGGTTAATTATGGACAGTTCTTTGATGGCTTATTTCAAATGCCCAGAGCAACAATATAATCATGCTCTGTTCAGTAGTATTCATGGATAGTGTAAAACAGGTTCAGGGTCTACCTTTTGGACAGTAAAAGAAGGAGAGAGGAGTGTGATTTCCCATAGTTGGAACTGTAAATGGGAACCTGTTTTGTTCCTAGATCTATTGTGGCTGGCTACACTGTTTGGAAAAAACTTTTTTAATACTCAGATTGCTTCTGGATAGGAATGTTTAATTTAGGTGAACATATATGAAGATCAATCTCAGCGCGGTATTTAAAAAAGTCCATAATGATGATTAAAACTGTTCAACAAAAGATTTCACAGCCTTATGAATTCTGCCACTGAGTGATTCAAAGCAAAGGCTGGAGCTCCCCACATGTGAAAGGGATGCTGAGCTGGGGAAAGTTGGATGGGTGGGAGATTGGCCTGAATAACAGCTAAGAGTTAGCTGGAGTCCCTTACAACTCGCTTAAGGATGTGATTCCAAGTGAACCCTCACTGTCTCTAAGGGCTATTGTAAAGACCCATGGAGAGGGTGCTTTGTGTTCATGTAGAATAGAAAGGAGATGATGTTTTTGGATTGAGCTTCCTTTCATCTCTAGCTAGCATTTCTATTTTGGTCTGTCTTCTATCTCACTGCCTTTATGCCATTTTTTTTTTCCTATAGGTCAGATAACAGAAACCTTCACCACTGGAGATTACTGTAAAATTTGCTTTAATGGCTTGTTCTTGTTCTTTTGGCAAATCCTAACTTTAATTAAATAACACTACCTTATTCCTATTCCTAGGATTGCTTATAACGTTGACCTTGTTGCTAACGTTTCCAAGGAACATCATCAACTCCTTGGAGAAAGCACCTTAACAAATATGACAGACAAAAGGTAATGTGCATATTTAAATACGCATGAAGTGATTTTTCTTTTTAACTCACAGTTCCCCCTGTTGGTAGACTAATATATTATTGTCTAATTTTACAGACTGGTTTGCTGTATTAAGTCTCTTATTTTAAAGATATATAGTGCATTCTGCTTTATTGTTTTAATACTGATAAACAGAACTGCTGCTTTTTAGGGTGTTTTTAGAAAGCAACAAATCCATCAAATACACATTTTATCTAAAACAGTTTGTATAAACACTGGTTTTACTGTAAGAGTTAGGTCACTGAATTTGGGATCTTGAAGAACAAGCTTAAAATAATCGTTATAGTTCAATTTAGAATTACTCTTTCATAAAATAATTCAGTCCCTTAAATTTCTCTTCTTAAATGAGATAGACTAGGGTTTTTTGGAATTAATAAAACAATGACCAAAGAAGGTAATTTTGTTGTCATTAACAGATCAGTGAAAACTGGGAGAGTGTGAAAAGAGCACAGCCAAATACTACAAAAGCTGGGCTTTCCTTGGAGGCCTGATGTTTTAAAAGCATGGGATCGAAGAGGGAAAAGCTGACAGGTTGAATGAGTTAGGAAGTGGGCGTTTTAAATTTAATGAATGTGGCTCCCTCGGACTACTGTGCAGTGAAATAAACGGCTGTGCCACTGAAATTTCAGACCAAGCGAGGCTGACCAGTCTCGTAAGTAAACAGAAAGGGATATAGCTGATGGTGTCTGGGGACTAAGAAACGCCCGGTTCCCCAAGGATCCCTGCAAGACCCTGGGTTTAGTCCACTAGCACGGGGACAAACGAATTTCCTTCTGGAGGTGAAAAGGAACCCCGCCTGCGCTCACCAAGATGAATGTGAAGGAAAAGGTGCCCTGGTTCGGAACAGGCCGGAAGCTGCCTCTAAGAGACGTTCGGTTTGTTTTCTACCTGTGCTTGTTTCTGAGGGACAAGACCCGCCGCAAGGGGCGTTTTAGGGTCCAGGAAGTGACGGGTCGGCGGGTCTGGTGCCCCACCCTGCCTCGATTGCCGAGGACGGGGCTGCTCTGGGAGCCTGGGCGCCGGAGGCTCCCAGGTCGCGGGCCCTGGCCCTGCCCAGCCGCGGCCGCCCTCGTCCTTTCCGCCCGCGGCCCGAAGCTCTCGCGCCGGCTCCTCTGAGTTCTCCCCGTCCCGATCCAGTTTGTTCCGTGGTCTCCTGCTGTCCCCATCCGCAGTCCCAGCCCTTGCCGTTACCCCTCCCCCCCGGATGCGCCACCCACCCCGGTCCCGGGAGGCCACCGCCCGTCACCTGCGACCGCGACCCCGGCGGACTGGCATCCTTCTGCGTTGTCGCCGCCGCCGCCAGGCGCTGCCCTGGAGACCGCGGGCAACACAGCCGCCGCCGGGCGGGGCGCGACCCGGCCCTCCCCGCGTCGCGGACCGCACCCGGCCCGGCCTGCAGGCTGGAAACACTGGGACAACGGCGTCTCGGAGAGGCTGCTGTCGGCCACCCTGACTTTCCAAAGTGGGAAGGCTAAGGAAGGCAGGCCGCCGAGTGGGAGGAGATACCACCCACAAAACTGCTAGGACACGCGAGAACTGCAAACGAAGGAGGAAAAGAATCCAATTGCAAGAATGGGTAAATGACCGCAACAGGTATTTCACACACACAAAAAGAAATCCAAATGGCCAGTAAATATTTGTGGTTCATTGCAAAAGTGCTGGATTCATTAATAATCAGAAGATGGCAAATTAAAACCACAGTGGATACCACCCTCGCCGGACAGGCGGAAGTTGACACGTCTGACAGTGCCAAGTGCTGGGGAGGACGGGTAGGGCAAAGACCCTCGTCTGCTGCTCGTGGGGGCGTGAACGGCTGCAACTGCTACGGAATGGTTTGGTACATTAGCCAGGCTCTGCGTACCTTAGGATCCAACAATTTCGCTTTTAGGTATTGACCCTAAAGAAGTGTGTGCTTGTGTGTGTCTGAACTGGAAATAAGTGAAATGCCCATCAACAATAGAATGGTTAATTAAATGGTGGTATTCCATACACCGGCATACTACACAGCAGTGAAAATGAATAAAATACTGCTACATGCAACCACATGGAGGCATCTTAAACATATCATATTGAACAACAAATTCCAGAAAAATATATAGTATTTGATGTTGTGTATAAAAATTAGAGACACGCTAAATTACACTCTACTATGCTTATGGATGCATATTTAGTGGAGAAAAAGATGCGGGGGGGAGGGAGCGGAAGCAAAGTAGTGATTCCCATAAAGTTAGGATTGTGGTTAGTTCTGGTATTCAGGGCGAGGGTTATGGGAAAGAGTGCTTTTCAGATTGTATTTCCTAACCTTAATGGTGCTTACAAAGATGTTCATCTTACAATACTTCCTTAAGCTGCACATGTATATATTTCACTATCAAAAAAGCTTTCAAAGAAGAGTAAAGAAAGGAAGCGATGGGAATTATATGCGCATTAAAATAGCATTAAAACCACCTGTAGATTTGAATAACTGTTTTCAAAGAGGCGAGAATGCTTCAATACCAGTTGCCTCATTAATAATAGGAAACGTAGGAAATTGGAAAATGTCCTTACTACCCGGCTTTGGCATTTTTTATCTTTATCTTTTATTAGTATTAGATCTTTAAAATTTTTTTCACGGGAGGGACTAGTCTTATGAGTGTA
>NW_012147412.1:3273985-3275195 GCF_000956105.1 Propithecus coquereli | reverse complement strand
GGCATAATATATATAGAAACAAATTCGGCCACATGTTGATCTTTGTCAAAGCTGGGTGAGGACAATATGCTCATTCGTTATACTTTTCTCTCTACTGTTGAATATGTTTTCAAATTTCCATCATAGAAATGTTTTAAAATTATTTTTAAGACAGAAAACCAAGAAAACACAAAAGAAGAAAAAAGGCTGTCATTAATAATCTGTTCACTTGTGTTCTAAAAGCCACCCTTCCAGATCATCTGTTTCCCAAAGCTTCTGACCTCAGCCAGACCCAATTCCATTTTTTCTCTGGGCTTCCCCAGCACATGGCTCGTTCTTCTAGAAGGGTGTCAGAGTTACTTGTCTGTTGAATTGCATTCTCTGTATAAACATGTATCTATTGTAATTCCAGTCCTCTAAAATTCTCAAGGTTGAGTCATTCCTAATAAATACCTTTTTTTTGGATTTTTGAGGGTTTATCCCTTGAGATTTTAAACATTTTAGTATTTTGGATAAAAATACTAATTGTTTAATGATATTATAAATCATTTGCAAGGTTCAAAGTTAAAGCTATAAAGCTAGGTACATTTAGAGAAATCTAGTTTCCATTCCTATCTCTTCCACTCAATTCCCCCTTCAGCTCATATGGACAATGGTTTTTGTTAGTTTTTAGTTTAGCCTTCCATTAAAAAAAATATCATTCAGTATGTATGTATTTTTAACCCATCCCTTTCTCAGGATAAAGGAGATCTAATATAGACTTTCTTCTGCACTTTGCTTTTTTTTTCCACTCAGTAATATATCCTAGAGGTCACTCTATAGACATGTAAAATGGACTTCCACATCATTCCTTTTCATGCTGTAAAATACTCCATAGTGTGGGCAGCCAGGCCCCTATTGATAGATACTTGAGTTGCTATAGATGGTGCTGGAATAGCTTTGTGCATATGTCAAATTATAATTTTGCTGTTTACCTTTGGGATAGATTCCTAAAAATGATTTAGGAATTGCTGGGTCAAAGGTAAGTGCCAGGCTGGGCGCGGTGGCTCACGCCTGTAATCCTAGCACTCTGGGAGGCCGAGGTGGGGGGATCGTTTGAGCTCAGGAGTTCGAGACCAGCCCAAGCAAGAGTGAGACCCCGTCTCTACTAAAAAGATAGAAAGAAATTAGCTGGACAACTAAAAATATATAGAAAAAATTAGCCGGGCATGGTGGCACATGCCTGTAGTCC
>NW_012147412.1:3265862-3272405 GCF_000956105.1 Propithecus coquereli | reverse complement strand
TTTTTATATATAGTTATCCAGTTAGGAAAAAGTTGACCTTTTCCCACTGATATGAGATGCTACCTTTATTATATACTAATTTTTATTTTAGAGCATCAATATTGAAACATATTCCTGTAATTGTTACTGGGGTTATTATGAAATGAGGTAATAAAATTCATTTGAAGTCTTCAGTTCCACTAAGTTTTTCTGTGAAGTTTTTAATAGCAGTCCCTTTGTGTCCTGTTTGTTTTAAAATTAAAATTCTGCATCTCCAATTATCAGGGTGTTCTCAGGAAATAAACCCAATGGCCTGGAGACCACTGTCTAAAACTAGTACAGGGAGAATGAATCTAAGGTGGAAGAGAAAATGCTACCATTTGTTACATACTCCCTACATATCTAACACTAGGCCTGCATTATCTTATCTCATTTAATCCTCATACTAATCCTGAGTGGGGAGGGTTGATATGGCCCTTTTACAGATGAGGAAACTGAGGCTACAAGAGGTTATTCTGTGAACAAAACTGTCTAACCACAATTTGGGAATAAGGAATTAAGAAGAAGCAAAAGAGAGCATCTTCTCATTTTAAATATCATATCTATTCGTTCAGTTTTTGTTTGTTTCCTGAAAAGGGGAATAACTCAATTTGAGAATTTGGTCTAAATAACTGAGATTTACTAGTCTCCGTCAAACCACATTTGAGGTCACAGAGTTCCATTTTTTTTCTAAAGGGATTTTTTACTTTTCTAAAAAATAGTACTTTTCTACAAATGAAGAACTAATTCAAAGAGGTGTCCCATGTTAATTAAAAATTATGACCTATTGTTTCATGGAGTTGAAAAATATCTGGAAAAATTACTTTCTCTTTTTAAATGTCAATACAAGATGTTCCCACAAAGTTACATCTCCCTAGAATTAGGCAAGATGTCTTTTTTTAAATAAACTGTGAGGCATTTGGGGAAAATATAAGAGGCTTCTACTGCCTTAGTTTTACTTTGCTTTTACCTGAAAATAAGACATAGAGCAGAAAATGTAGGAAAAAATTAACATATTTCAACAGGTCTAGAGTAATGACAAATTTGTTCATGAATGCATTACAGGAGGGATGAGGGCTTCTCTCTTGGAAGGTGTTACATTGCAAAAATAGAACTACATTTCATCTAGATCAAAACCCCATTATATAGATATAGCCAATTACCATGACTTCAACCAGTGAAAGTAACAGGAGATTATGTTGTTGGGTTAAATTAGTGGACTCATTAATGATCAGCAGTTCAAATCACCTTCTTCATCTACAGGGAGACTCACTACTTGACAGGTGCTCAGTGTGTTGGGTAATGTCATCTTTTTCGTCTGTTATTTTCACGTAATGATAGATGGTACAGTTGATGCTTGGAGCCAGAAAATTTTGGTTTGGGTTTTTTTGAGTAATTTGAGAGAAAGGAATATAAGTATCCTTTTGACTTAGCTCCCAGAAGGTTATACTAAGAAAGATCATTACAAAGATATTTCTTAGGTTTCTCTTTGGCTCCATCTTGGCATGAGCAAGAAGTGAGTGTGAAATGCCTTGTCAGGGGTTTACATTATATGTAAGGGAAGAAGCAAGATCCTCCTTTGATCTCTTTAGGATTCAGGGCACCAAGGGTCTAACTGCAATCGTTTTACTAATTAGTTGTGTGATCTTTCATGGCTAATTTAATCTCTCTGAGCCTCTGTTTCTTCATCAATAAAACAAAAGAATTGCCCCAGATCAATGTTTCCCAAGTTGTGTTTGTTAGAACAATAGTTTTCCATAAAACAACTGCTTTATAATTTAAAAGTGTTCAATTTGGGAGTCAAAAGTAATTGAAAACCCAATTCACCTGGCTTAAATAATAGTGTGGGATTTGCTCTCACTTAACAAAAAGTTCTGAAATATTCAGAGTTTAACAAAATCATTAAGGACTTAAGTTTGCTCTGTCTCTTTTCTATGACATCGTCACCATAGAAGCTCAGATCCCTTGGTGAGGATAAAATGGCTATGCAGTTCCAGGCATCATTTGCAGTTATGACAACTTTTTGCGGAAAGGGGCATATTTTCATTCTGAGTGTCTCTTTTTATCATTAAATTTTTTTTTTCTAGAAGTCTACTAGGAACTTCCACTTATGTCTGAATGGCCAACGTTGTTTTTTGTGATCATGCCTAAATTGACCACTGGCAAGGGGAATGGGGACACCTTGACGGGCTCAAACCAATCATGATTTCCCTTTTTGCCTGGGGATGAAGCCCACCTCCCCTGAAGCACATGACTGCACGGTGTGGGGAGGATGCTAGAACAAAATTACAGGTTCATTAGAAAAGAGGAAGAAATTGGCAAATGGATAAGTCAGTTTGAGCCGTGTTGTGTTAACTAAAACTGAACGGATTCCTTTAGGAGATGACTCTTCAGAGACTTTACTATGCTAATACACACTACCTCTAGGAGAGAGATACAGTATTCAACATCTTTGAACTTATTTGACTCCAGACAACTTTTTTATTTCTTCACAGAACACCTATTAACATTCCTAGGACACCAGCATTCCTCAACATACATTTTAGGAAATGCTTGGGATGAACTCTAAAATCCCTCCTAATTATGATATTCTATGATTATCTATAAAACTAGATTCAGATTTGCTGGGATTCAAGAAATCTATAAATACAACTATTGTGTTGGTCAAGGTCTGTGGAGGAAACACATGATAGACTCACATTGGGTAATTTAGGAGATTTTATAAATGAACTAGATTCAAAGCTTTGGGGGAACCACAAAAGATAGTGCAGGGTCCCTCTAGGCCTGATGAGGTGAAAGAAATAAGTAGATTCCAGAATGTGAAATGGTTTTGCTTGAGAAGAATTGTGACCTCCACTCAGGGGCACAGTTAGTCCCTGGCAACCTTGGACACCAGGTGTTCCCTGCTCCCTGCTGGAACTGTACATTCCCCAGCTGGATGCCAGAGAGAGGGCAAAGGAGCCCACTGATGTAGCCCAAAGTGTCAGTCCCCCGAGGAACACATCAGGTAGAAAAGGGTGGAGAGAGTGGAGAGACAAATGAAAGGTATCGACATAGCCACCCAACATCTCATGTCATCTTAAATGTCTCCCTGGAGTCATCTGAATATAGATGACAGTAGAAAGGGCACAGCATTGGATTCAGACAGAAGTGGATCAGCCTCTGGGTTCTAGCCTCAGCTGGTTATATAATCTTGGTAGTCTCCTAAGCTGTTTTGTAGAGTTTGGAGCATCTCCTATGTGACAAATGTGCATTATAATACCTAATACCTTGCAAAACTATTCTGATGATTAAATGGGAATATCCATGAAAAGTGTCTGCCTCATAGTTGGTCCTCTGTAAATATCATTTTTCTTTTTTATGTCTTCCCTCTGCCATTTGCCAAATATAAATTGAGAAACTACCATGGGCTAGGCACTGTGCAAGTTGGATGTTCATTGACCACAGAAAGTGTTTGCCAGTGTATTGGGGTACAATTTCATACCAAGTAGGACTAGATGACACACAAGTCCTTATGCCTCCAAGAAACTATGAACACTTTGCAGCGATCACTAGGACACTATGGTCACCTTAAAGATAACATTTATAACTCAGCTGTGCTTTGAAAATTTTTGGTTTGTGCTACATCAGGATTCCTCAACCTGTTGGAATCACTCAGGGAGCTTTTAGAAAATACAGATTCCAAAACACTACCTCAGGTCTACTGAGACCAATACTTGAGAGCAAACCTGGGAATCTCTGTTTTATGAAATCCTCTTGGATGATTCTAACGATCGGCTCTGCATGTTACTGAAATGCTGGCACAATTGTTTGGCCTCTTGAATAAAAGCAACTGTAGAAATGGAAGCAGTCACATCCTTTGGGGGGATTAACTTGCAAACATGAACTCAAAGTAGGCCAATGCAGCGGCAAGGCTTAATCAACCATGACGAGCATGATAGCTGATGTGAATATTTTCAGAATACTAATGGCTTGGTGAATGTTTTCTGACTCAGAACTGCTATAAAACTATAAATGACATGCCTAATCTTGGTGTGTTTGCATGTTAAAACTCTCCTAGAAAGCAGGACATCTGGCTCATTCCCCTCCTAACTCTGTTACTTCCCCTCTCTTCCTGAACAATTTAGTCCTAAAGTTGCTAGGTGGGGCATAGCAGAGTAGGTGTCCACCGTGGGGTTGGTGGGGAAGCTGTGGGGGCCCAGAGAGGGGTGTCAGAGCCAGAGCCTCGGGAGGAGGCAGGGCCTCTCAGAGGGCTGCCCAGCACTTGGTGTGGGTGAGAAGTTACATGGAGCAGTGTGTGTGTGAGTGTGTGCTGAGGGCTTCCGCACAGCGGGATGACCTGGTGTGCGGTGTCAGGGCCCAGGCTTGGTGAGGAGACCACCCAGATGGTGGGGGCAGGGAGGGGAGCATAGAATGGGAGTCAGAGCCTGAGCAGGCAGAGAAGGACGTCCTCAAAGAGAATGGGATGGTAGCAAAGACAGGAGATCTGTTACGTACAGAGGATTGATTGAAAAAAGAAGTAAATATGTTAAGGATAATGAAAGTCATGTTTCTCAGAGAAGGGAGTTACAGGAAGGGAGAAATCTCAAATAAACTCATGGTTTTCAATAGCTATATTTAAATATATACACACATTCTACTGTACATATACACATACACACATGCATAAATTGTCATATATTCCCTAGCTCTGTCCACCGAGAGGACTTGAGAATGATGATACTGTAAAAGCAATGAGTATGCTTAGCACCTGGATCTGGGCCTCTACAATAAATACCATGTTCTGTGAATGGAACAAGGGATCCTTGGAAAAATAGCTGATTCCAGGGTTGGGACAGGAAAAGTTTAAGATGAGCCTGGAATATCTTGTTTAAGAAAGCAAGAAAGTGCTCTAAGCCTAGCACATGTCAAAAGGACACAGAAGCCAGCTTCCACAATTTGGTCATCAAATTAGCAATAGATCAATTTGATAGTAACAGATTTGAACCCATTGAATAACAGAGGAAACTATACAGGGATATATATACATATATATATATGCACACCATACAGGTGTAAATAAATAAATGAATAATTTGAAAGTTTGATGAGGAATTGGGTATTTGAAGTCTTAAAGCATCTCCCCACAAAGTCTGGCAGACACAACCTTAATCAAATGTTCAAAGTGAGCATCATCAATAACGGGATAAATCAAATGCAATGATATAAACATAACGCTGATCCTGCGATAGTCCCTGAAAGTTGCATAACTTGAATCTAATCACAAGAAAACATCAGACAAAGCCAAATTGAGGGACAGTCTGCAAAATAATTCACCTGTAATCTGCAAAAATATCCAGGTCATGAAAGTAAAGCCAAGATTAAGGAACTGTTCCAAACTGAATGAGACTAAAATGAAGTGTGATTCTGATTCGGATCTTTTGGGACAATTGGTACAACTGGGAAAACTTGAATGGAGTCTGAGGACTGTTAGTAGAAATAACAACGTTAATTTCCTCATTTTGGTGGTCGCATTGTGGTTATAGAGTGTCCTTGTTCGTAAGAAATCCACACTACACTATTTGGAGGGTGGTGGGCACCATGTCACCTTACTCTCAAACAATTCAGGGGGGAAAAGTGTTTTGTGCTATCTTTATACTCTTCTGTAATTTTTGATTGTTCAAAAAATTTTTATCAAGAGAAAAAAGTCACCACAGCTGGATCTGGCCCCTGTAACAAATTGCAAACTTGTGTGTGTGTGTGTGTGTGTGTGTGTGTGTGTGCGCGCTATTTTAGAATTGGTTTATTAAGATTCAAACAATGAGAAATTTGCCACATAAATGCCCATTTGCTGTATACCTTAAATAAATTTATAGAAAGGCTGGGCATGGTGGCACAGGCCTACAATCCCACCACTCTAGGAGGCCGAGGTGGGAGGATCGCTGGAGCCCAGGAGTTGGAGGTTGCAGTGAGCTAGGATGAAGGACACCACTGCACTCCAGCAGAGGCAACAGAGTGAAACAAACAAACAAAAAAGAACCATTGTTCTGTTAAAAAAATTAAAAAGAAAAAGACATGCCATATGTTACTTTCACATGTGAAAACAGGAAGTAAAACTTAGTCTATAATCATTGGAATAACAAATATATACTCTGCTCTTTATTAAAGAGTATTTAAAAACCATCCATTAGGCCAATAATCAGTAAATAAAATTCATCATTTTCTTTTGTACATGTTTTTGTAATGGAATATCCAGGCCAAAACTCTGTCTATCAGGTCAGCTCTCATGATTTAGCAAGAAAATCTGAGAAATTCTAATCTTTGCGCCTACTTTAGGCTAACTCCTTGTGCCTTGGGCATGGATGCTGGGGCCTTCCTGCCCATCTGACTCATTCATTATTATGCACCACTTCTCCCTGACCTGGTAAAGCGCTGGTTACATCTTCTTAAAGTCTGCCTTGAAATTAACCTCCTCAGTTCAGGGAGCTAAAGGACCTGCCCCAGGTCACGTGACTCAGAAGCTGCAGGACCCGGAGCTCACCTCCA
>NW_012147412.1:3251386-3253492 GCF_000956105.1 Propithecus coquereli | reverse complement strand
GTACTTTGGGTTTTTTCAGTCACTGAGGAATATGTACAATACTTCCACAGTGTAGTGTAGGCTAACAGACAGCTCAGATGAAGAGATGAGGAAGAGCTTACCCTCGAAGGTAAAGAGAGTCATACGTTCATTCTCCAAAAACAAGCAAACGGGCATACAAACAAACAAAGCAATTCCGTGGTATGATTTGAAAAAGTTTTTAAAGTTACATAGACATTGCACTAGTTACTTTTCACTTCTAGAGAAAACATATGAGAAAATTGACTTAAATTATAGTCAAGGGATTCAAGTTAGCTGTAAGAAATGAATTTTTAGCAAAGTGTAGTTAAGTAGCAAGAAAGATTGTTAAAAAGTTTGGGAAACTATCTAAATGAAATGAAAATTCATTTATCTTGGTTAATGTGGCCCTATGTAAAGGCATTTGGGGCTAAATTAGATAAGTTCTTAAAAGTCTTTCTAAACATAGAATTCTGATTCTATGATCTGTAGTTTTGCTAAATGTCCTGGTCTATTTATCTCAATCAACAAGCAATTAAGGAGTGCCAGCTATGTGTAGAACATCATGCTTAGAGCTGCCAAAGACACAAATCCCTGTGCTTTAGGGGGTGGTTCTCTACACATGTAAACAAATTAATAAAAGCAAACAAAAGTGAGATATCTTTATGCCAAATTCCAGATCCATATGTGTTTATATTATAGTATTATGTTCAGGGATTGAAAGGCAAGAGTAGTCTCTGAGGGTTGAGTTGGTCAGAAAAGCTTTTAGTGAAGATATTGGTCTTGATGGAGGACCAAGGAGAGGAATGATGAGGTCCCTTTTTCCACTGGGGGAAGTTAGAATAAACAGGGCAGGGCAATTGAAAGAAGATGATGTTTTCAGAGAAAAATATGTGTCTTGTAGCGACTTTATAGATACAGGACTGCAAGGGAGGTAGTAGACCGCTCCTTTCGGGGCATCTGGGACTCACTCTGTGTGCTGTGGACTTCGGGAAGCCATGAAGGTGTTCTGAACACAGGTGTGCGGAGTGCAAAGGGATGTTTTGACGGTACATGCTAAAAACGAACCAGAAGAGGAAAAACTAAAATTACAATACTTCATGCAGGAGACGATGAGGGCCTAGATCGGGGATGGAAATGAAAATGGACACAATTCCTGGAAGAAAAGACCCCAAAGTCCTGGAAAACTGATTGATTTTATATATGTGTGTGTGTGCATATGCATACACACACACACACACACACACACACACACAGGAGTGAAAGATAACACTGAGGTTTTGGGCCTGTGTGATACTTTGGACAAGCTGATTTTTGTGGAAAAAGGTGCTGTTTGGTCTTTAGTGATGTTGAGTTTGAGTTTGAGGAGATGGCAGAAAATTCGGCTAGAGATATGTAGAAAATGGAGTGAAACTGGGACTAACACTCAGGAGAATGTTCTGGAAATACAGGTATAGAAATCTTTTGCCTAGTGACAACAGGAACAATCTTGGGAATGGGTAAACTTCTTAAGAATTAAGGAAAGAACAAAAGATGGAGAAGTAAAATCAGAATAGTCACATTGAAGAAGTCAGAGTAGGACGTGGAGTTCGCCAATGGATAGAGAGAAGCAGTGGCTAGCAAGAAATAACAGGACCAGGCAAGGTATGTCAAGAAGCCAGGAGGCAACTCGATCAAGAAGGACGAAGGAGTAACTTAACCCATCATGTCGTCAAGGGCAGAAACGTCAAGGAGGACTGAAAAAAGTCATTGGATTTATCAATTAAGAGGTTAAAATGTCAAGTGTTTATTCTAAATACGGTTGGTGACACTTACCAGTGGTCAAGTCAGGGTCCTGAGTAGTTTGTTCTTCCTCTTCTTTTTCCATCTCTAATGTACTAGAATCTTCCATTACTGAGACTAAGGTGAAAGAAAGTAAGACAAGATAAACGCATACATCACATGTATGTGACTATATATAACTGTATATACATTCTTCCCAAACCATCTTTGGAAACCAAATTAAATGATCCTTATTAAGAAATAATATGAGATCATTTTTGAACTACTGATTTCTTACAAAGATAGTTGCAAAGGGCCAAGCTCACTTTGGCTTATTTTTTTTTTTTT
>NW_012147412.1:3249498-3251336 GCF_000956105.1 Propithecus coquereli | reverse complement strand
TAATGAACCTCAGTTTTCAAATCTCAGGTCACACAATTGACTTACTTTGGCCATTTTTCTCTTGGGATGATGTTTCTTCATTATTTGACCTCGATCTATAACTTTCTAGTGTGTTTTCTGAAATTTCATTTTCTGCAAGAAAAGAAAATTAAGTTACTAATTTGTCATGCCACAGACATGTAGAAACATATGCTTGAATACGATGATATCTCTGTTACTGTACGATAGGAGACTTATTGTGGCCTTCCCATACCTCACATCCTCATTCATTTCAACACATAGTGCTTTAGTCTTTGCTATGGTTCCAGTAAGCCCTATGCTAGGCGCTATGAGTCCCGGAAGTCAAATGACCACGGATTAGAACCAAGTGTTGTCTTTCAGAAAGGAACAATTCATGTAGCCCTAAAAGGATGACAGGGATGAAGCATCGGTGGAGAGATTTTGAAACAATGTTATGGCATTGGCCTAGTGTGTCGCAACAGCTGAAAAGTCAGACCTTGGCTCTAGGTCTGTGTATAATGAGGATATTACCCTTTCCGAATACCTGGAGAGACTGATTTTAAACTAGCACAAGTGATTCTTTTAAGAGAGTCAGAGCTATTCAAAGATGCAGTATTTTGTTTTAGGCCATAAGGAGTTCTCTGTCACTGGAGGTATGTGAGCCTGATGTGGCTAGATCAGCACTGCCCAATAGCACTATAATGTAAGCCACACGTGTAATTGAAAATATCCTAGTAGCCACATACAAAAAGTAAAAAGAAGAAGGTGAAATTAATTTAATAACATTTTAATTAGTACATCCAAGATATTATTATTGGGTATATTCTTTTGTGTATGTGTATATGTGTGTACAGAGTCTTCAAAATGGGATGTGTATTTTATCCTTACAGCACATCCCAATAGGGACTGGCCACATGTCAGGTTCTCAGTAGCCATCTTGTGGCTGATTTATTGGACAGCACAGGACTGGATAATCACTCAGAATTAAGGAGGGGATTTGATCCCTACACATGTTTGTGGAATGAATTGAGTAGATGGTCATTCTGGATAACTTCGTAGGTCCCTTACAGCTCTGATATATGTTGAGTCTATGTATTTTAATAGGTATCGTCTATGCTAGTTAAATAATACTTTTTTGTTTACAGTGATAACTTTTTAATCAGAATGCTTAAAACAATGACTGATATATTGTGATTGAGTGAAGCTGAGTAAAGTAGGAATGGGACTGAAACAGTCTGTTATGTTCAACCTCTGGCCACCACTAGAATATGAACTCTTTGGGAGCAGGGAACTGGGCTGACTTATTGACAGACATGTCATGTCCCCAGTGTCTGGAACAGTGCCTAGCACACAGAAGATGCTCAATGAATGCTTAGTGAATGCACAGATGAATTAGCTCTCCACTTTGAATCCCTTCGTGAGCAGAAGCTTCTATAATTTAACACCAATTCCCAGAGCCACTCCAGAGTCAGTTGGCTATGCACTCTTTCACTATGTCCCTGAAGGCTCACAGCCCGCATTTACTAGAAAACAAACAATTGCTTATTTGAATGACAGTACTTAGCAAATAGATCGTGCAGCATTTAACGAAAAAAGTTTTAATTGACAGACTTTTCCTAGCCAATTGTTCCGGCATCTTCTAGCCTCCATCGCGTTCTCTGGCCACTCACCTTTTTTCCACATCACGTGTGCTTTCCGCAGCTTCATTATGAACAGCTGGACTATGATGAAGAGTATGAAAATGAGGAAGGACACCAGAGTGAGCAGCAGGATGCCACTTTTCTTCCTTGTCAATTCCATATACTGAGGATTTGCTTCTATAAGGAAGAGTGAAAGGA
>NW_012147412.1:3247753-3249448 GCF_000956105.1 Propithecus coquereli | reverse complement strand
TACACAATACTCTCTGGTATATGAGTCTGCTTTTCTTCTGATTCTGAATGTTGTGCATTTTCCTTCCTCTTTGTTTTTGCATCTGAGTACAACTTCGTGATGTAGTTTATGCAACGCTTAGGGTGGGAAGCTGAAAGAAAAACGTGTTGAAGATGAATATTTATGTTGAACAACATTGCACCCATTTATTTGAAACACCTTGATCGGACATCATATTTTTACGTCCAATGTTAATGTCTTTTAAAAATCTAAAATTCACGGAGGCATGTAAATGGTCTGAAAGCACTGTTATACTGTAATTTTCAAAAAGTCCTGCTACCTAAACAGTATACTAATACATCTGAAATAAAGCAGACAGACATTTCTCCTATAAAATAACAAATGTGTTGCTGAAAACAACATATTGCCTTAACAAAATTACACACTAAAAATAACAGGGATTAAGGGAAAGATAGGATTCTGGCAGACCACTCAAAGCCTATGCAACTCTGTACAGAGACTGGACATGGCTCCAGAGAATATTTTTTAAATGTGCAAAACAATGCGGTTAAAATGCTGGATTTCAGGGTACTGAGGCAAGGAGGATGAAGGTGGAGGTCTGAGCCTAGGAGAAAGTAAAACCTCTTGTGAGCACTGGTAAGCCCCTGGGGATATACCTTTCTGTGGAGGCAGCCCCCGAGTTTAGGTACTCATTTTAAATTTTATTAAAGTTGAATTGCAAGGGCTTCTGATTATTCAGTAACTGAGCTGAGGGCTTTTCTTTTCCTACCAGAGATCATAATCCCTACTCCCACTGTTGTGGTTCCCCTTACCTAGGAAAAATGGCATAGGAAACGACCCAACATAGATATTATAGTGACATCATTCTCTATCTGCCAGGTGAGTTTGAGATGGTTGATGCTATAGAAACATGAGCTGCAACACAACAGACTGTATGCAATTTACACACATTTCCCCTCCCACCCCTCGTTTTCCAGTCAATTCACTTGTGTTCCTCTCCCTGCTGGGACATCTGTTCTTCCTTCCCATTTCACACTGTAGTAGTTCAAAACCAAAAAAAGGCAGAAGTGTCATAGGCAAGCTTGTTACAGAGACCTCAATCAAAAGATAAAATCGAGCTGCAAAACTCACTGCATTTCTTGCAACTCCTGGCAGGGACAATAGACTAATTTGCATGGAGGAAATAAAATGGTTGAAAGGTATAAGATTCCAGCCCTTCTATAGCCCTGGCTTCTGCCTTCTGCATCTTCATTAAGAGTACATGCACATACACACAATCTCCTTCCCATTTAGATTCTTTTCTTTTCATTTTCTTTACATATTTTGCCTGAGGAATTGCGATGAAGTCATCCAAAAGACCTGACACATTTCTGCTTGGATTGGTTAAGCCTGTATTCATTCATTCAATGTAGACGTATCAAATACTCCACTGGAGCCAGGCCCTGTGCTAGGATCTGAAGGCACAGTGTGAATCCCATTACTCACCACCTGAAGGAGTACAGTGGTAGCTGAATCAAAACAACGCAAACTACAATATGGTGTGGAAGTGCTTCACTGATAAAGGTGGGCATAGGCTACTCTGGGGCACAGGAGGGGCACAAGGTCCTGGGTGTCCCTGTGATGGCGAGGAGTCAGGGATGGCTTCCCAAAGGGCTACATTTTCCACTACATGAACCTAACTGCTACTGTTTGTTT
>NW_012147412.1:3232480-3233848 GCF_000956105.1 Propithecus coquereli | reverse complement strand
TTTATGTTATCCTGGAGCCCATCCCACTAAGCAAGTACTCCTGACGTGCTTTTACTCTAGGGCACTGCAAGGCAGGAGCCAGTTGAAGGGGGCCTGTGTGGTCTTATTAAAAATGAAAATAAAAATATTCTTAAAACTTAGAAAAGTGACCTTCCCAAGGAGGCACAATTTTTTTAAATAAAGGCTTAATGGTTTCGGCACTTACCAGTACTAGTGGGCTGCTGAGAGTCTTGAGAGGATAGAGAGCTTCTCTCCAGAGCATCTGAAACTGTCTCTTCATCAGTAACTAGGAAAGGGGAAAAACAAAATTCTGCAACTACGGAGAGCAATTTTACCCACATTGTGTTCCGTAAAAGAGATTGGAGAATGTGTTTGGCTGCTACCTGCTTGTAGAGGTTGTGCAGAAACCCCAGAACTGTGTGTTCTGCAGCTTTTGCTCTGGGTTTTAAATCTGTATCCTGCTGATTGCCCATCTGCTGGCCTGCCTGGCTTAAAAGGACAGCATGCTGGACCTCTGTGTGTCAGCAGTAGTAGGCAAAGGGTATTCACTGTCTCTATGTGTATCCATCCATCCCTCCATCCATCCATCCCTCTATCTGCCCATCCGTATATCTATCTACCTATTTATTAGTTAGATGGCTTTGGAATCAGCCTCAGACTGGGTTAAATTCCAGTGCTGCTATTTGTTTGCTCCTGGGTGAGTTGGACGAGATGTCTAATCTCTCTACTGCTCAGTTTTTTTTCTGATCTGCAAAATGGAGATACTGACAGCATTTACCTCTTGGAGTGTTTTGCGAGAATTAATAAATTCATTTGTATAACATGTTTAGTACAATGCCTGGCTATTTATTAAGCACAATGCTCAAGGTTATTATACAATATTTTTTTGAAATGCTGAGGAATGTTTACAGAGGTTGAACTTAGTACAGGTTTCGCCAGTCAGAGCACAGGCCCACATCCAGGAAGTACGTGATAACTCTGCCTGTCAATTTACAAACATTAATACTGACATGGCAAGTGGGTAATGTCTTTATGAAATTCGTGGGTACTTCTCAGTGTTTATTTAATCGAAGAATTTTCTGTGGTTTTGAAATTCATTTTATTAATCAAACATTTAAAATTTTTGAAAAGTATAGATACCTGAATTGTGTATAAGAGCTCTGAGAAGAGGAAGAACTGCTAGGAAACACTAGAGAAATAGTAGTATGGATTATTATATAAGGCTAAAATGGGCTCTGTGATCACAAAGATGCCAGAGAAAATTGAAGAAAGAGGAAAGCTACTGGCGATGAAAAGATGGAAATACTAGAAAGCTAGTCAAATAGCAGTACTGGAAATAAATTATACGAACAGAACATGGGAAATGTT
>NW_012147412.1:3231472-3232026 GCF_000956105.1 Propithecus coquereli | reverse complement strand
ATATAGTTTTAGTTGTCCGATTAATTTCTTTCTGTTTTTTTAGTAGAGATGGGGTCTCGCTCTTGCTCAGGCTGGTTTCGAACTCCTGAGCTTGAGCAATCCGCCCGCCTCGGCCTCCCAGAGTGCTAGGATTACAGGTGTGAGCCGCCCCACCCGGCCTATGATGGTTACTTTTGAATGTTGGCTTGACTGGATTAAGGGATACCTAGAAACCTGGTAAAGCATTATTTTTGGGCGTGTCTGTGAGGGCGACTCCAGAAATTAGCACGTGAGTCTGAGTGGACTAGGAGGGGGAGATCCACCTTCAGTGTGGGCAGGCACCATCCAGTCGGCCGCAGACCCAGAGAGAACAAAAACAGAGAGAAAGCGAATGTGTCGTTCCATCTATTGGACCTGGGATCTACAGTTCTTTCTGGTCCTTGGACAACAAAACTCTAGGCTTCCTGGATTTACACCAACGGCTCCCCCCAAATTCCCCCTCCCTGACCCCTGAGTTCTCAGGCCAGTGGCTTTGGCCTGGGGGTTACAACATTGGCTTCCCAGTTTTGAGGCCT
>NW_012147412.1:3207402-3218242 GCF_000956105.1 Propithecus coquereli | reverse complement strand
GTAGAGGAGTCCTGAAATCAAAAAGTTTGAAAACTGTTGCTCATTTTTTAAAAAATCCCATCCCCAAATAAGTAATAGAAAAACAATGTTCCACATTTGGAATACTATCAAGATGAAATAAATAGTTCCAAAGATAGTCTAATCTATTCCTGTTGCTGTGTTCTTTTTCTCCGAGCATTGAACTGTACGTTTTTTGAAGGAAGGCCCTTCTTTCCACAGGACCCCCCTAGACATGCGGCTGGTAGGATCCTCATTTTGCCTGGATCCTACTGTGCAGATAGCGTAGAGATGAAAGGAGTCAGAGCCCTCACTTGTAAATGTGCATCCTCAGCTAGTAAATTGTTTAAATTAATTAGACAAACAAGATGTTTGTAACATCTGTATGTCAGCGTAGTAGCTTGCCAAAGGAAAAAGGCAATGAACAAATGGAAGCCACCAACAGCTGATACCAGCATGCCTCTTTGGACACTAGCTGGCGATCTGGCAGTGGGTGCTAGATAATCAAAAGTTAGATCACCAAAAAAAGTCAAGTCTTAACCTATTATTAGAAACATTTATAGCTATGATTGTGAGTCAGGGAGAGTTATAGCCACAAAGGAGGAGAAACCTCTATTTCCACCTCCGTAGTGATTTTTGTAGATGGCTTGAACAATTTGCTGAAAAGTAAAAATGTACTTTTTTCAACGTTGTTGTTCTCTTGTTCAGGAATCTGAGTGTCTTTGGGAAGCACTTAGGCAGATAGTCTCACCCCCGCATGCCCCATGCTCCAATTCCACTGATGGAGGTGGAGGCGTGGGATGGGGAACGAACCACAAGGAGGTGGGTTCCTTTGTGGTTTGTTCCCCACCCCAGCCAGGGCAGCTGCACTGCCGTGAGTGTTCTAATGCAGCTTCCGCAATAACTACTTTTGGTTTGGTGAGAAAGTGACCCGTGGAAAGCACGTGGTCGTCAGAGGGGACTTGTCAACCGCAGCCACAGCCCCCACAGGGCAGCACGGCAGCTTTCCCACAGCGAGGCTCTCCTAAGCAAGCTTGCCTTGCATCATCAGTTACTTATTCCATTTGACAAAAGAGTTTTTTCAATAAATGCATCATCGCCCAACAGTTTTCTCTTTCACTAATGTGAGTGATTCCTTGCACTTCAGGACTCTCTTTTTACACTGAGAAGTACCTTGTAAAACAATGAAGCTCAGAGTCCTGTTAATTACAGACTTGTGATTCATGTGACTTTTTAGAGGATGCCTCTTGGCTCGAAGAGCTGTAGATAGTTTTAAAATTATTTCTTGGACTTTAGAGGAAGGAATCATAGAACAGAGATTCCGAGAATAGAGGCCACTTCTCTTCACGTTTAATATTTGATGCTTTAAATGGTGTTCTACTCAGAATATTTAACATGGTTAAACTAACATCTTCAAAACAGTCATAATAAAATAAATCTAAAGAGTAATCATGTCTTAATGTAACTGTGTGCTTGTTTTATATTAACATAAAATGATATTGACAAGTTTAAATTTATTATAGTTAACATCTCATTTGGGGTCAAGTACAAAGAGGCAGTATGACTCAGTATGATTGCTCCAAAAACCACAACTGCAATAAAACTATTTAAAGTCAAATTATGTTAGCTGTTGTTATAAAAAGCAAGCACGACACTATTTGCATAGGCACTCTGCTAGGCTTTCTTCACAATTGAGGTCCTTCTGAACATTGGAATAGTTGAAACCCAATCACACAGCTGGAGAAATGTCAATCATTACAAAAATTTGCTATTAAGAAGAGCTTTATTGACAATAATCTCACTCTGAAGAACTTTGCCCACTCCATTTAATTTTGTTTGATAGTGCAATATTAAAGTAAATTAAAACTGATTAAAGACAATCATTTGCTCTTACCGAAATCTTCAAACCGGAAGGGTTCTACCAGTTTTCTCCCTTGCAGGCCTTTGTGTCGGATAATGCAGTTCACTGTTGAATTTATGCTGTATGTGTGGATTGTGAGTGTACTGGTGGTATTACATTTCTTCCCATCAGTTTCAAATTCATGGTGGGTTCCACCTATGTAGCAATTTAAAGAGATGTTTGAGGTTATTCAACGGGCTCGGTTCTATTAGAGACCAATGGCTTTGACTTCATGGCAAACAGATTTCTAATCTTATTCTAACCTCAGTCAGCTGCCTTGTATACGCTGGGCTCTGGTCCCAAAGGCAAGTAGGTGAGCAAGAGTGGTTAAGTTTCTACAAATCCTTCACTATTGGGAAAAAAAAATCAAGGCTTATATAAGATGGACAGCCTGATTTTATTGTGGAACACAAAGACCCAAGAGCTTACTTAGGTTGTAAAAATAGGTGAATTAAAGAATAAGTCCTATAATGAAGTAGAATTGGCACTGGACTGGGAGTCATCTTTTCTCTCTAGAACTCCACTGGGCTTTCGGTTCTCTCAACTGTAAAGGGTCCCTTGCAGCTCTAAGAATGGTGATTATATAGATATTGAAGGTAACATCTGTTGAAAAGTAAGCAAGCTATAAATAGTTCCCAAAGATCGCAGTTAATTAGTTAACTTGTTTCAAAGGCTCAAAGTTTAGATTCTTTGTTACCGGAATGTTTTAATCTGTTCTTGTGGGTGTGACACAGTACAGTACTATACTACATAGGGGAGATCATATCTGTTCCAGTTACATGTATCATAATATTTTAAATGTATTTTCAATTTTAGGCTTGTGAAAAAGTTCATGCTCAGAGGTAATGGCTATATATTATGCCTCTTATTTTAGGAAATTTTGTAAAATTTTAAGAAGCTATTGTAAATATTCCACTTTAAGTTTCTACTTGTTTTGAACAAAACATTTTGATTATCTGTGATTAGCCTTTCAAGATTAATGCATAATATTGATTGGTTATAAGGATAATTTGTCTGGAAAAGAACTGATGAATCATTGGTGTCTTCTGGCGCCTCCTGCCACCAGAGGGTGCCAAAACATTTAAAAATCCCTTGGAAATTTAAGTAGGAAGGAAAACAAAGAAGAAAAGAGAACCATTTCTTTGTCCACTTACCGAAGATCTCCATGCCATTCCCGAGTAGCCAGGTTATCTGCGGAGGGGGCTTGCTTCTCACAGTGGAGCATTTAAGTACAACGTTCTCTTCTCCATTTTGCTTTTTAACAACTGAAGCTTCCAGGGTTGGCTTGAAAGGAGTTGCTAGAAGAAAATGGATTTTTCTGTGCTTAATTAGTTGGTCTACACATCTCAACAAAGCACAGAGCCTAATAATCTGTAGGGATCATTGTAGGGTATAGTCTAATGAATGGGTGTATCTTTTACTTCATCTTTTCCAGAATACAGACATGTTAAAGGGCTTTTATGTGCCTGCAAAGCTACTTTGGCTGAAGTCAGAATGTTACTCAGCGTAGGATTAGTCCCTGAAAATTCCCAAGCAGACTACGTTACAACAGCAATCCTTAAATGTGATATGACTGCATTTGGTTGGTAGAGCACTAGGCGAGGAATAGAGGCCTGAATTCTAGTCCCACCTCTGTCACCAACTACTTATAACTACTTGGGTAAGTCCCTCGACTTCTTGGTATATCAGTTTTCTTGTCTGTGAGTGGGCTCTTTAGGCTCTAAACTTTCAGCTCTAAACCTTGATGAGTGAGTCTATGACTCACCTCAAGGTAAGTTACTTCTGTCCCCTCCTACCATCAAAGGTGCGTTTCTCTTCTAAAGGGGCCTCTTGGCCCTTTTTCTTTGTACTTCTGTCCTGGAAATACCTTTTAGCTGGGCTTATTTCTTCCTTTTTCCCATTCTCCTTCCACTTTGGTCTAGAACTTTGGTCTCCCACATTTATCTAACTCGCTCATTTGCCATCAAGACATTGTGAAGGCACTTACTAGCTTCCAGGGTGCACTAGATAGTGCTGCATGCTGGCAATACAAAGATGAAAGAGGTATGGTCCTTCAAGGAGCTGATAGTTTGCGGGTAGACTCAGCCCCTACACTGTCAATTAAAAGATCATGTGCTGAGTGCAATGGTTGAGGTACACACAGGGTGTCATGATAGCCCAGAAGGGTACACGGCCAGCTTGAGCCAGGATGGTGTTGGAGGTGGCCCGTAAGGCTGGGGGTAGACAACCCTGAGCTGAGTCGCATTGATTCTCAAAACCTCCAGAGAGCCATCCTTCTCAGCTACTTTCCCACTGTGCCTTTACTTTGTGGCAGCCACCGCACTACAATAATTCAACAAAAGAAGTTTAAGAAACTCGTTTGTGTGATACATGGGTTGATGTTACTTAGAGACCAATAAAAAGCAATGTTTTTAATCAATCTGTTCTGCTACAAAAAACAAAAAACTAAAGATATTAAGACAGATACTGGACAGAGCTGACTATCCACAGAACTGAGTCCCAGACGATTAGGAGGTTGTGGCTTCCTATTGGAGCTTCCCACTCCCACTCCCCGGCAGAAGAGAGGAATTGTCTTGGCAGAGGACGTGAGCCAATCAGGCAGTGCAGCTACATCTGAATACATCCTATCTTATCATGTGCTGTCACGAGGCTCTACTGCATTTACATACGTGTTTTGTTTCCTAAATGACTGCGCAAACTCCTTATGGGCAGAGAGTGTGCCTAACTCATCTTTGATTCCCTGGCGCCTGGCACATAGTCACAGCTCATCAAATATTAATTCTCTTTCCGTTTAGTTTCCCAGAGAGAAAAGTTAGTTGATGCCAACGACAAATTTCACAAGTTCACAGTTCAATGTAGGGCTTGCTTCTCAAATTGTTCTCTTCTGTTTCCTTTCAATAAAAGATGGCAGAGGTGCCCCAGGAAATGCCTTGTTATAGGCAACATTTTTTAACTAAAATGTTAAGTTTAAAAATGTTACATCGTGTTCATAACTATATCGCACCCATCCCGGGTTTACTTCCTGGGATACCTACCTAGCACAATCACTGTCACTTCCTTCGTGCTCACGGAGTTGCTGTAATGCAGGCACTTGTATACGCCTTCATCTTGCAGGGTTACGTTAGGCACTCTGATGGACAGCTGACTGGCCGAGTGATGAAGAAGCTGGTATTTGGAATTTTTAAAAGCTGCACAAGAGGGAAATAGAGATATGATGAGGAAAGATATCAGATGAATACAGGTCGATCATCCACAGGAATGGCTTTTGATTTTTGCACTTTAAAGGAAAAAATGTCATGCCTTCAATTGCGCTACCTTCCAAGTTCTAGTTTTCCCAGTTGATGCCTCTCAGTTAGTTTAGGAAGTAAAATATTTTGATAGTGAGAGCTGTGAAATTAACAAAGTGTTTATTTGTGCTTGTAGGAAATTAAGAATGCTATGCTGGCAGAGGGTTCCGGTTGCAGGAGGATTTTAGATCTTTTTTTTTTTTTTAATGAAAAATGCCCCGGTGTGATTTACATCTTTGAAATATGATTCACTTGAGGTCATCCAGTCATCATGAACAGGTACAACGGAAAATAAATGCATTGATAAATGCACTAGCTGGGTGCTTTTTATTTTTAGTATTAAAAGTCTTACTTGAAATTTCTCACAGATTATGACTTAGTTCTCCCAGATGTTTAGCCAATGGCAAAAATGCAAGCTCCAGAAAGTTCCAGAAAGTTCCACCCAATAGCAAGTGCTCCTCTTAACAGTGTATGGATCTGGGAATTCCATCTGTGGTCAAAGTTCCCTTAGCAAATCGGAGGCTTCTGAAATTAGTGTTTTTGTTTATTTGGTTTTGATTTTTACTGTTAAGATTTATAACATAAACATGCCTGAGATAGTTAAATCTGGAATGGCTGACTGAGGAAGGTGTTCCTCATATGGAACAATGTTTGTATGTTCTGGGGCACTGGTGTTATATGAACTAGAATTTAGGAGCTCTCAACCTCTGCTCTGCTAACATTTGAATCAATAATTCTTTGTCGTGGGGGCTTTCTTGTGTATCGTAATATGTTTAGCAATGTCCTTGGCCTCTACCCACTGTTGCCAGAAGCATTGTGCCCCTTTTAAACTATCTCCAGACATTGTCAAATGTTCCCTAGAAGGTAAGATCATTCCAGGTTGAGGACCATCAAGCTAGATCAAGCCATTTGCAGAAATCTGAGAATGTTCACCTCTCCAAGTTCACCAAAAACAAAAACAAAGCAAAACAAAACAAAACAAAAGCATTATTTAACAGAATTATCTCTACTTTAAGTTTTTTCTCTCAGAACAATCAGTATCTACTTATTTTATTGGAATCTAGTATTAATAGTTGATGTAGTTTGAAATAATATATTTGGTTATTTTATATTTAACCTATCAGTATTTAATGATGTTTTTAAAGCGTATCAAAAATTTTTAGAGGCTCTGCTTTGTAAATAAGAATGAAATTTGCTGTTTTAGAGAGTTTTCCAAGTACTTGGCAGTTAGGAATATTAAATGTAGATATAAAATTGTCTCATTATGAAGGAAAGGGTTTAGTGAAATCATACCCAAAGTCAAAGAGATGAAATAAATAAACTTTTAACACATTAACTGCCATGTGAGTTGTATTTAACTCACGCCAGTTTTGAGCCTGGGTCCTCAGGAAGCATATGAAGACTCAATTCTCCTAAACAAATTTAATAAGTTATGTCGTGAGTCACATGCAACTGAAGTGGCGTGCAATGTAAAAACTGATTCTAGTGCCACGTGAGTTGCATATAACTCGTGCAGAAAACAATAAAAAATAAGAAATTTTTCATTAAATTAAAAAGGATTGTTTTGTTTTCAAAGTTTAATTCTCTTTTCATAATAAAACACCATGGCCCCAGGGAAAAATTTTTTTTTCTAGTGCGGCAGTCAATGTATCAAGATTCCTTTTCCATCTCAGGCATCCTGCAGTCATTTCAAGTGTTTGTGAAGAGAGGAATGACTGCCCTCATTTCCGAGGTAATACACCCTGTCATTTTCTACTGCTTAGAGATCTCGATTTTATGTTGAGACCAACAGGAGAAGAAGAGGTATCTGGAAGGGAGCTCTGTCATGTGACTTTGGATTGCTCAGACGGAAAATGAAGCAGGGGGCTCCAGATGTGGGGTGATGGTGTTGACTGCCTGAGGACAAAGGGGTCGCAGTTGGTCGGCTGCCTGTCATTTTGCTGTGGTTGTGTCATGGTCGCTGAGAGTCAAAAAGTGATGAGGGGGTGGGGACACGGAAATGTGCTTTGTAATTTGAGTCCCCTTTGACAACCATTCTGGGGGGGTTTCCATTTCAGACTTCCTGCCCCCGAAAAAGCAGCCCTGTGTATAATAACAGGCTTCGGAGGTGTGATTCACATGTAACAGTGAGTGGGCGGAGCCTACCCTTCTGGTGACTCATGCAGGCTTTCTGTCCCACGGGCCTGGCTGGCTGGAATAACCCTCAGGTTGAGGTCTGGTGGCGATTTTTTTTTCTTTCTTTCACTTACCAGCATGCTCGTTTAAAAAAATGGTGAATCCTGAAGGGGTCAGCCACTGGAGGGAGGCAGCGCTGCTCAGAGAAGTGACACACTTCAGAGTGAGAGTCTGGCCTTCCTCCACGGTGATGGTTTCCGTGTGGTTAGTCAGAAAGGCCTCTGTGGAGGAAGAGAATTGGGGACAGTCAGGGGCCGAGCCACACCTGCAACGTGGCAGGGATTTAGTTTCAACACAACCTCGTTCATTCACTCAATCGTTTATTACATACTTCTTCTAGAAATTAAAACATAAACAAATACCAAAAACTGTGAGGAGAAAACTGAGCACTGTGCGTAGGAGCAGTAAAGATGCCTCAGGAAGGAGGGAAGGGACATCGGGACTAGGTCGACATGAAGGGGTAGGGTTTTGACAGGAAGAAAGGGGAAGCTGAACAACTGTCCCACAGGTACTGGGCACTTGCTCTATCAGATGCCAGGAGCTGTGCCAGGACGCAGCACCTGTATTTAATTTTCAAACTAATCCTATAAAGGAAGAATTATCATGCTCACTTTACAGACGGGGGAATAGAGGCTCAAGGTCGCAGAGGTCGCGGAGCTGGGATCTGCACCCAGGGCTGTGGACTTCGGAGGCCATGCTTATATAACTACATCGGCCTGTCTAAGCTATGAGACCCAGAAAACTCAGCCCTTCTGGCCTCGGTTTATAAAATGGGCATCTTGTACCTTCAAGAACAAGTTGTGTGTCCAGGATTCTAAAAAAGAATGTTACAACTTGTGGTGCTCTGGTGAATTATGGATCTGCCCTTCACGGGGAGTAGCTAAGCCCCACCTGTCAGCACTTCTACACCAGAGGGAAGATGTTCTAAGATCTCTTCCCATTCAATATTCCACATCAGCACTTTCTCCAGGCACACATGAGAGTCTAATTTCCCCGAATCACAACCCCCAGAGAATGATAAATAATTGGTTTTTAAGCAGCTGCAAATTTATCTCCACAAAGAGGAAATTAATGGAAAAATAAACTGGCATTACTGCTGATTTAGCACACTTACTGCCATTCATCATTTCTTCAAATTTGAAATTGAAAAAAATGTTTTTTTCCCCAAGGAAAAGACGATTCCTATCAATGAAGGTATAAAACACTTTTAAAAACAAAATACCATGGGGTTATAAATTATGAATAGCAAATGTTAACAAGTTTTACTGCATCATCTTAAACCTTTAAAAAAAAAAAGCAGAAAGGAGTGTATTTCCTTGTGATAAGTTTCAAGTATTAGGAAAAGGGCTTTGGAGAGCTCTGGGAATTAATTGGTGACGACTTTTTTGTTTATTCCATTTCTAGGTCATTCATTTCAATCTAGCCTCCAGCAGTTATAATCCAGAATTAGTGTATTGTATTCAGATTGACTTTCATGGGAAACAGTTTGCTCGAGTTCTAGTGGAAAAATATCCGTATCATCTGCTGATACTATAATGAACAACAAGGAGCCAATAAAAAGAGATTTGTGTTTTCAAAAAAGCATTGAGGCATAAGGCTAGATTTCTGCTTAGGTTTGGTCATTTGGAAATATTCTTATCTATAGAATTAACCCATAGTTGAGCAATAATGATAATATTAATAGAGAATGAAAATGGAATTTCTTCTGAGGGATTTTTGTTGATAATAAAGATTTGGGAAGTCATGTAATCCCTATTGTGGTATCCTTATGACATTCTTATCAGGTAGATAGGGAAAGTAGAGGTCCTCAATGTTGGCAGTACATTAGAATCATCCAGGGAGCTTTCAAAAACCCTGATGTCCAGGCTATACCCATTACTAATTAAACCAGAATTTCTTGTGGGACCCATGCATCAATTCTTTTGGGCCCAGGCCCAAGTTCTCAGATCATTCCATTCCCAAAGAACACAGTTGTAGTGCAATGAATAATTAAAATTCCAGAGGCCCTGGATGCTCCTCAGATATTTGGAGCCAACACTCTGCTTCTGCAAGAACCATGTGGAACAGGAGGATAAGTATCAATCTTATTTTCAAAGACTTCCAGTGGAAGACATTCTGCCATCCCATTGTATCCAACCCCTTATACCCTTAGCTGGACTGAGTACTCTCTCAGCAGGGGCCTGCGAAATGTGACAAGGGGAAAGTGAGCAAATAGAGACCCTGATCTTGAAGTCATCCACCCCTGAAGACGGGGCACGGGTCAGGGTGGGATGGGTGGTGGTGCCAAGGAGGAGCCAAAATCTTGTTATTACTTTTACCTTTTGATCTTAGTTCCTTCTGTCCTCTGAAGATAAATGTTTTTTCCATAGCATGGTCAAATAATTAAAGAAGATATACCTTTAGTTTCAATATCATTTCCTCATCCCTTCCCAACTGCCACACCTGAATAGACTGTAGTTTGTCCATGTCCTTCTAAAAATATGACTGTTTTTCTGGTGCAGGGGACTCAGGTGTCTGCAAAGCCTGCCAGAGCACAGGGGGACATTCACTTGTCTCACACTGGACCCTGTGGACTCCTTTTCTATTAAGACCAATGTTTCCCTCTTGAGTTGTAACATCTCATCAGGCTCATGGGAAGCAAGTGGTCACCAAAAACACCCAGATCTTTTTTAGAGGACTTGTGGTCACATCACTGTTCCCTCATCCTGTGTTGACGCTTTTCACTTTGGAACCAAAGGTCCGTATTTCACATTCTTTCTAGGTCAGTCTTATTTGGTTGGTTTGGTCTGACGGTTCAGCTTTCTGAGAACATTTGACCGTTGTTTCTCTTATCTGTCATTAGTCCCCAAGGCTTTGTACCATCTGAACTTGAACTTGCTGCAGGGAGGAGCTGTATCATACCCATTTCCCTATCCCCAACATGGGTGGCCTGTGACGCAATGGCTGAAACACACACACTCAAGCCAGATCGCCTGGTTGGAATCCTGGCTCCTCCATACCAACAGCATGACCTTGGGAAAGTTGTACATCTCAGTTTTCTTACTTCAGAAACAGGAAACACAATAGTACTCATTTATAGAGTGGTTGAGATGATTAAATAACATAAAGAATTAAGAATAGGTTCTTTGCACATAGTAAACATCATGTACTGCTATTACTTGGTAAGCAGTGCTCAGTAATTATTTGAAGAGCTGAACTGACTCGCTTTAAAAAGAAAAATTGAAAGGGTCAGTGTCAAAAGACAAAGCTTTGTAGTTCTGCAGCTCTCCACTAGAGACCTCCTTCCCAGATGTCACAGGACTATTCAGCATTAGACATTCCAAGACCCAAGTAGACATTAACAGAAGCAGCAGTTACAGCCACAGTAAATATCTTGTTATTGGAACAGCTCAGGGGAATTAGGGATTTTGAGGATTAGATAGTGATAATGAGTTCTTTTTATTTTGGACCTTAGGTGCCAAGGATAGAATTAATCCTACCA
>NW_012147412.1:3201096-3202012 GCF_000956105.1 Propithecus coquereli | reverse complement strand
CATTGTCTACAATGTCTGTAAGTGGGACGGATTTTGAAAAATTCTTCCTTATTGTCTTACCTATCCTAGGGACTATTTATTTCAGAGGTAACCTTGACAAGAGGGCAGGCTCCAAGATTATGGGACTTTTTTTGTCTATAAATTTTTGTCAGTCATAGAAGTTGCACAGTAGAACTAGTCATAGTGATCTTTTCATAATTTAATTTTCCAAAATCAGCTGAGAATTTATACCTTTGTCAAAATTGATGATTTACTGTCTTTTTGTTGACAAGAAAGCAACATGGTCAGCTCTTTTCCTCTCTGGATCTCTGATGGGCCTGAGCAAGTTTAGGTCAGGATGAACAATTATTGCTCAAGGGCCATTGAACGTAGATGCCCTCTGGGCAGTTCCTTGAATGAGTTTTCAAATTGGCCTTTTTTTTAGTATTGAGTCTTCCAAATTGTGTAAGTTAGTGGCTTTAAAGCTTTCGATTCACATGAAGAAACACGTTTTCTGTGAGAGAGATACACACACACACACACACACACATACATGTATATACACTTATGCACCATGGAATACTACTCTGCCATAAAAAGAATAAAATAACGTCTTTTACAGAAATTTGATTAGAACTGGAAGCTACAATCCTAAGTCAAGTATCTTAGGAATGGAAAAACAAATACCACATGTATTCACTTACAAGTGGGAGCTGACCGATGGGTATATATGGTCACACAGAGTGGTATAAGGGACTTCAGAGCTGGGGAAGGGGGAGGGTAGGAGGAGGGCGAGGGATCAAAAACTACCTATTGGGTACAATGTACACTATTCGGCTGATGGGTACACTGAAAGCCCTGACTTCACCACTATACGATTCATCTATGTAACAAAACCCACTCACACCCCCTGAATCTATTGAAATATAAATAAATA
>NW_012147412.1:3197741-3201046 GCF_000956105.1 Propithecus coquereli | reverse complement strand
GGCACCACATTCCATCCCATCCTGTTTACTGGAGGATTTCCTTCCTGTATTGCCCCATCTCTCCTCTGTGTCAGCATTTTTCCCCATCTTTAACTGTACCATTCTCATCAACACACAAATATAGTGTTATTTCTCCCGTATTAAAAAGACAAAAAAAAAAAACCCCAAATTCCTTGATGTCATATTCTCTTCCAGCTACTACCTTATTTCCCTCTCTTTATTGAAAAATTCTTCCAAAGAATTATCCTGACTTGCTCATTTCACTCTTCCTTTCCCGATCAGGTTTCAACTGAACTACTTCACTGAAGCTGCTCATTGTCAAGGTGGCCAAAGACCTTCATGTTGCTCAAACCAATGGTCCATTCTCAGACCTTATCTTAGTCAGCCCACTGTGTGCTTTCCCCGTAACCGATCACTCCCTGCTCCTTGCAGAAAACAATGCCTTTCCTGGGTTCCCTAGATATCAGTCTCTCTTCATTCTCCCAACTCACTGGCTGCTGCTGCTTCTTAGCCTGCATTCCTGGGTTCTCCTCATCAATGTGCCCTCTACACAGTGGGGGTCAGATCCTGCATCTCTTCTCCTCTCTGCGTATGCTCACCCTCAGGTCATCTCATCTGGCCTCATTACTTTGCTGATGACTCCACTTACATGTCTAAAAGACATTTCACCCTGGCAAGTCCAAAGCAAACTCTTGATTTTCCCCCCCTAAACACATTCTTCTCCTAGATTTCGCCACCAGCAAACAGTAAGCCCAGTTACTCAGGCCAAAAACCAATAATTCTGTAAAGAAGGTATCATTATTCCCATTTTGCAGATGAGGAAATCAAAGCACAGAGGACAAGCAGCTTCTGAGCCAAGATTTTAATCTAGAACTTTCTGACTTCTATTGTGCTATGATGATTCTTGCTTTACTGTCTAGTTCTCATGTACTGTCTTGTTTCCCATAAACAGATTTAAGTTTAAAAACAGATTTAGGGGGCAATGAATGTTTTATATTTTTCTAAAATCCATTCCTTACAGAAACTATTACAATGTGAGTGTGAAAAGTAACGGTTTAATGCGTGTTCTCATGATGGCACTATAATGCAGGCAATGCACAGATATCTTCGTTTTCCTCCTGTTAATAAGAATACTGAGAAGCAGGAGGGAAGTTAGTCGCACGCCGAAGAAATGACAGAATAAAGACCAGTGTTAAGAAACATGCCTAATTTCATCCTTTGGCATTAGAAGCTGACACATGGAAGTTTTGCCAATGTTCTTATGTTTGGTGAAATGATTGTCTAGAGAGAAAGCCTGCGTTTGGTAAGATGGGAGTGGTGTGATTTATCTGCAGTCTGTTTAGTAATAAATGTCTCCCATTTTAAAGGTGTATATATCATTTGTCTCTTTCTTAAGATGCATGCTTATGAATTAAATAGAGTCATTTAATTCTTACAATATCTTAAAAATGGTGATGAGATGTAGTATGGCTTTTTATCATGGGCTAAAGTACTGTGTATTTCCTAAGATTAGGGTCTGCTTTTGCTGTTGAGAATTCAGGATCAATCTGCCGACCAAACCGACCACACTATAAATGCCTGACTTTCACATGGAAAGAGCTGCGTTTGAGACATAAAAGAGTAGTTTCCTCTACTGTGCTCTAAGCCCTGCTTTTGGCTTTACAGGCCTATTTTTCTTGCAGTGTTATCATGTCGACCCCACGTTTGACTTAGAAACAGGAAATCATTGTAGAAGAGAAGAATAGCCCCAGTGAGAAGCCACAAACCCACCCAGCCTTGTTTTAACTGTAGCGCTTAAAAATATTTTTCAGTGTGTCTAAGTCTTGTTAAAAGGTGGAAGAGGAGGATGCTGCACCTAAGCTTTGATAGTACGTTTTCTAAGGAAAAGTTCTCCATCATCTTCTCATTGCCATTGGAAACTAAATTGGAACTTGTCTTTTGAATTTTCTTTTCACCGAAGTTTGGAGTCAGACTTTCACCTTTGTTGTCAGAGGAATGGGGTGTGTTCCCCACTTCCTCCCCGTAGGCTCTAAAGACGTGTCTATCCTCATTCACTTTTAACCTTTCTTATTAGACCCCAACTGCCCCACGCCTCCTTCCTAGTTCTCTCTGTCTGGGCTTCAGAGTTTGTATTGCAAATTAGGCCTAGGTGGCTGCACACATGCTGAGCACACAGGACTTGACAATGAATGACTGTGGCATGTGAGGTCACCACTTCCTACTGGCAGGTCACGTTTTCTGAGTCGATTATTGGCTTCTGGGCTTGGTCATTATCTCTATGACTGGATTCATCCACCCGAGCATGGCCGTGTGTTATGAGAATGCCAGCTGAGCCTGGGGCTATGCATTGTGACTGGTTTCTGTATGGTAATGGAGCCTGTGACCTTCAATATCATCGCTACTCCCAACCTCAGGAGCTATTAATAATGGTCCTGTCGGTGGATGGCTTCACACCAAAGCCCATGTGACTGACTCTCACGTAAAAGGACAAGCAGCAGGCACAGACACCTACCAAAGTACATGTGTATAAAACCCCTGCTGTTCTTAAGTTTCCTCGCTCTTTCCTAAGATTTTGGAAGTTGCCATGTGTAATCTTTACCTGTACTGTAGGTTATCATAGTAGACTGAAAAAAGAATAAAATATTCTTTCTTTTTCTTGCCTTAATAGCCCCATTTTTGCATGCAATAAATGCAAAACCGAAGCAGAGCAAGTCTGTCCTGCAAAGACCCCAAACTCCGCATGTCCTGTAGAAACTCACTATCTCTACTGCCCCTGTGCTCTATCCGTGTCTAACATGGATAAGCCACCTGCTCCGTCCCAGTGTTTCCTTATATTAGTTAATGTCATCACCAACAGCCGCCTACCAGATATTTGCCCTAGACTCTTCTCTCTCCAAAACATCTCTTTAATCAATTCATTCCTCTTTTTTCATTATTGTTGCTGTCTTAGCGAAGGCTTTCATTGTTTCTTTCCTGGATCATTGTAATAACTTCCTTGTTGTCTCTCTTCCTTCTAATTCACCCTCATCTGCTTCTGCAATTACATTTTAAATGTAATCAAATGTAAATTTGATCGCGTCTCTTCCTTCATTAAACTATTTGCTATTGCTCTCATTGCCTGTAAGATTCAGGCCAAAATTCCAGAAGACTCGAGTCCTGTGTTCTCCTCCAGTGTCATTTGCTGACACTCCCTTCCAGGTAGTCTATGCAAATGGTCACTTGCTGTTCCCAGGAAGTTCCAGCCTCCAGAAGATACTTTGCCTTTGTCTGTGCTGTTCTCTTGACTTAGAATGCCTTCCCTTATA
>NW_012147412.1:3189579-3195766 GCF_000956105.1 Propithecus coquereli | reverse complement strand
TTTAGAAGACTTGTCTTAGGTTTACTTAAGACATGAGTTTTGCTACTTATTTAAAAACTTATCTTTAGAAGGTATCTTTTTGGAGGCAATAATTGGAAGCTTAGAAAAGTTAAGGTCAGTTAAAAGCTTTAACTTTTGGAATAATTGAAATCATTCTAATTTTAGCTGTCTAAATGTACTCTTTCTGAATGTATTAGCTATTCTTTAAGCCACTTATTGAAGAAACTAATAGTATTCATTACCAAAATTGGATCCTTGTTAAGTGCCTCCAGGTACAGGGACCAAAAAAGAAGGCACTAATTAAAGTGTATAAAATAGGGAATTGAAGTACTATGTAAAATAGGAAATCTAGATTTTAAAAAGAGCATCCTTCGGATGCTGTTCTACAGTGAATACAGAATTAGAAGGTTAGGTGCATTTCATGAAACAGAACTACAGATTCTATATTTGGAAACAAACAAACACACAAAAAGCAAGCAAGCAAGCCAGTTATGAGTGATTTCCTTTGCATGAATCTGATACAAGTTGCAATCAGAGACTTAGGGACCCCAGGAGCCATTTCCACACCCCTGCCCCCACTTGTGGGTAGAAACTATTTGACCTGCACGAAAAAGACAACTGCATCTTTCTTTAATTTTCATAATGCTACATTAGAATTAAGCATCAAAGACAAAATTTGAAAATTATGGTAAAATATAAAGTATAACTGGCTCTTTAAAAATAAGCATAAAGTTTTCATTGGTCTCATTATTATCTCTGAACTTTGAATAAGAGTTGTATAGCGTTTTACCATTTGCAAAGTACTTTCACATTTGAAATTTGATCCTTATAACAATCCAGAGAGTTGGTAGATCAAATATTTCTGTCATCTTGGTTTCAAGATGCAGAAATAGTTCCAGAGAAATTAAATGACTTGCCTAAGATTTATACAGCAAGGAAGTTTTTAAATCCAAAAATGACGCTCTTTCAACTGGTATATCCTTAAAAGACAGAGCCTAATAAGCTTGTTACATTTTGTTATCACATAGATTCCACAGAGATACACATTATAATGATCTTTTCTATACTCTTTAGCAACTGAACAAGAGATTAAATAAAGCCGGCAACATCCTTCAGATGTGTGATTTGAGCATGGCTTGAAAATTATTAGCAAAGTTACCTGGGTTGTCTTCTATCGTGGGTCCTCTGTGAATGCAGTTGACTGACTGCTGGGTAAAACTGGCAAAACATTAGGTTAGCTGAGCAATGTAAAAACATCCACTCTAAGTCCTTACCTTGTAAGGGGAACCAAGCCAGCAAACTGAAAACTCTCCACCACATATTGTGCTGTGCGGCTGTGGCACTTTGTCAGCTTCCTCTAGGTACCGAAATAAATGGAGCTGCGAAGTTTCTTTTGAAGGGAGAGAGGCAGTAGGTTTGTGACCTCACGTATATCAACTCCTCCATCTGTCTGGGAGCCCCCTTTTACATAGCTGCCCCCAAAACACCTCCTGCTGGAAACATTTCAGGGACCACAAGTGACATCTTGATTGTGGAGAAGTGTGAGTGATATGTTAGTGGCAAAAATTGTTCTACCACAAGTGGGTAGTGCTGGTAAGTTGACTAGTTGCAAAGTTTTGGGGGAGAGGAAGGGTGGGAGGGAAACTAAAATGTCCCTGTGCAGTGCTGTCACCCTTATTTTTACTTTTCTAGTTGACTAGATAATTATAATTAGACAATTTTGCTCAACTCTTGGGAATATTTTATATTTCTAACTCTGGTAACAATCTCTAATGGTTACCAGGGGATGAATTCATTCATTCACATATTTACTCATTTTTGAAATCTGTATATCTGTCTACCCATCCATACATCCATCTACCTACTCACCTGTTCATCCATCCATCCATCCATCCAGCCAGCCAACCACCACCCACCTGTTCATCCATCTATTCATTTATCCTTCCTTCCATCCATCCATTCATCTCTCTCCACCTATCCAGCATCTGCTATGCACTGCTCTAAGACGTGATCAGATATGAAACATAAATTCTTTGTCTTTTAGGAGAATATGATTTGTTGGGGGAAAAATATTCAAATGAATAACTTTGGTGTTTAATTTTCATTCATTGGGCAAACTGAGATAGACTTTATTTCATTTTTACAGGGACACACAGCAAAATATAATACTACTAGACTTATGTTTAGAAGACAGAGATCAGTCTGCAATGTTTGGAAAATTGTAAAGAAAATACTACTTACAGGTTCTAATTGAAATTGGTTTTAATATTCCATAGATTTGTTGATAGTTTGGGTAGGGAAAACCTTACCCATCAGAAATATCTTTCAAATGTTTTACCTAGTTTAACAGGTATAAAGAGAATGAAAAGAAAAGAGAGGAGACAAAGTAGGCCTATCTTAGAGAGCTTAGCAGGATATAATATCTCTCAAATTGTATGATGATATGAATGCCTTAGGTCTTTAACTAAAAAACAGATTACTAGGGTCCACCCACGTAGATTAAGTGAAATTCTCTCTGGAATGGGAGCCACCTGTATGTTTAACAAGCTGTCCAGGGATCATAAGGCAAAGAATGAGTAAGCTGTGTTGTATCTTTTTGAAAAATGAAGAATTAAAAAGTTTGCCTCAAATGACATTGTGATTCAGTGGTAAAACTGAGAATACAATCCAAGATTTTTAAGTGTGTGTGTGTGTATATACACACATATATATACATACATGTATATACACATACATATATACATATATACACACATATATACATGCATGTATATTGTTTATTCCCCTCTTTACCCATGAGATTCCTTTCAGGGACTTCTAATTTTTATATTTAAGGCATCATGGGTATCTAAACATTTTATTTTCCTGCTAATGTCCTGTCCTTACTTTGGATTGATGCTTTATTTTTGCACCTTGTCCCCTACTCCCTTAATAACACCCAGGGAAAGTGAGTGTAATGTCTCTTTCTTTTCCTTTCTCTTACTAAGACACAAATCAATCATGATTATGTTATTCTTCGGCTCAAAAACTTTCAGTGGTTCCCTCTTCTGTGAACATTATAGTCCAAACTCTTTAGCAAATCATTCAAGACCATTCACACCCTCACCCCAATCTATATTTCCAACCTCCTTGTCCACCACTCCTCCAAATATACCCATAGAAAATTGCTTGTCATTTTTCAAGCATACAGTACATATTCATAATCATAGTTCACACTGCTCTCTCTGTCTAAAATGGCCTTTTATCCGTGAGAGATTCTATACATCTTCCGAGGCCCAGATCAAATGTGCTACTTCTCAGAGAGGAGTAGTAACTAGTGATTAAGAGCATGGACTGTAGAACCAGTCTCTCTGAATTCAAAGTCTTAGTTTTCTCACCTGTGAAATGGGCATATCACAGCACCCACTCACGTGGTGGTTGTGAATACTAAAGGGGCTAATGTCCTTAGTGTCTGGCACACAGTAAGTACGATAAAAAAGTTAGCTGTCACTATCCTCTATGCTCCCGGAAAAATCAATTCCCTACTTTTCTTTGCTCCTATAATAGTTTCTTTCTTTTTATTATACTAATTTTTATTCTGATTTATATTGTATTTATTTGACTATCCATTTATTTCCCTTGCTAGATTCTGAACTCTCTGGTCGCAGAGTTTGTTTCATATTTCTCTAGTATTTCCAAGGCCTGGCACAGACTTTTTTATAGTATAGTTGATTTTAAGTATCTTTATTGGCCAGGCACAGTGGCTGACACCTGTAATCCCAGCAACTTTGGGAAGCTGAGGTGGGAAGATTGCTTGAGGCCAGGGGTTTGAGACCAGCCTGGTCAACATAGTGAGACTCTGTCTCTAAAAAATAAATAAAATGTTCAACGTGATAAATTTTTACATATGCATACACCCATGAAATCATCATCACAATCAAGATAGATATGTGCTGCGACCTGAGTATTTGTGTCTTCCCAAAATTCATATGTTGAAGCTTAATCCTCAATGCGATTAGTATTAGGAGACAGGGCCTTTGGGAGGTGATTAGGTCATGAGGGCAGAACCCTAATGCCCCACTAATGAATGGCATTAGTGCCCGTATAAAAGTGGCCTGAGAGAGCTTGTTAGTCCCTGGCCTTCCACCTTGTGAGGACACTTCAGGAAGACACCATCTGTGAGGAACAGGTACTTATCAGGTGTCAAATCTGCTGGCGCCTTGATCTTGGACTTTCCAGCCTCCAGAACTGTAAGCAATATATTATTTTGTCTGTTTATTACCCAGTCTGAAGTGTTTTGTTATAGAAGCCTGAACGTACTAAGATGGTAGCCATCACCCCCCAATTTCCACCTGCCTGTCATAATCCTCCCTCTCACTCCTCACCTCCCCTCTCCAGCAGCCTCCGATCTGCTTCTTGTCATTGTGCATTAGTTTTCATTTTCTAGAGTTTCGTATGAATCATACAGTATGTACTTTTTTTGTTTGCCTTCTTTCATTCAGCATAATTATTTATAATTACATCCATGATGTAGTGTGTGCCAGGAGTTCATTGCTCTTTGTTGCTGAGGAGTATTTCATTACAGGAATATACCACGGTTTGTTTACCCACTCACCTATAGATGGGCCTGTGGGTTACTTCCTATAGTATAGCTTTTAATAATTGTTTATTAAATTGAATCAGTTGTAGGGTAACTTCAAAGGGAATCTGGTTTGTTCCCACAATTGCTTTTTGTGATAATCTAATTCAAAGGGAAGGTTTCAGGTTAGCAGGGGGATTTAATTAAACATTGGTCCTTAGTTGGCGCTTGGGGTGTATTTTCTGATGAGCCACCAGATTCCCTCTTTGGCACGGAAGCACTATGTCCCCCAGCATTTGGAAGGATGGGACATGTCAGCTGGGTCCCTCTCTGGAGGCTGCCCTAGTGGAAAAGAACCAGCTCACCCAAGGTCACGCCTCCTCTGTGGGGCAGCCATGCGGGTGTCTAAAGGTCCTGTCCCCTTGCCTCAAGATGCAAGAGCAACTCTGAAGGGAAATGCTTCAGTTCCAGAGCTCCCCAAGGGACCAGGATCAGCTGAGATCCTTGTGACTGCATCTCAGGCCAGCCCAGCCCTTTCTACCCCATCTTGCCTCCTTCTTGTCACCGAGAACACTCACCTATAAACTTCTGTGCACAAATTTCTGTCTCAGTCTCTGTTTTCCAGGGAACCTGACCCAGGACAGCACTCAAAATAGGTTGCCAATGAGTGAGTGAATGAAAGAATGAATGGGTTCTCCATTTGAGATGTAAACATTCCTCTTTTTGCTCTGAAGTCTAAAAAGATGTTCGATTTATAATTTTTCCAGAGCATTAAAGAAGAGCTTACTCTAAATGGCACTTTGGGCAATGGTGAGTGTGTCTTATTCACCCACGGGTTGCTATTCAACTGATTGAAAACCTTGACAAATGTCACAATAGTCCGCTGGACTCGGAGATCAAAAACGGCCCGTGGGGGAAATGCTGTAAGGCTCACGTGTGGATGACATGCATGCACTTGGGGTTTGCACGGTCCCTCCTACTCTTACCACCCTCACCTCAGTCTGCAGCCCACGGGGCATTCTACGGTAGGGCAGCAGCCTGCGGCTGCTCAGCAGATGGAGAGAAAAGATGAGGTTGGAGTGTGGTGGTCAGAGAGAGACCTTCTACCTATTTTCTAATGGGAAAGTGTCTGCTGACCACCTTGTATGTCATGACCGATAGCTGATTTGTCACTTTAATCCCCGTTTTATAAAATCCTCATATTATGTTTCAATACTACTAGGGAGTAACATTAGATAGGGTGGCAGAGGGGGGACAGATTTTTAAAGAAATAAACAAACATCATATTTTTCATTACCTTGGTCAACCTGAGATGTCAGTGGGGAAAAACCTGAAAAAGAAGACATTTATTAAAAAGGCTAAAGATTGACTGTTTTAAGGGTCAGAAAACAGGGGATTTCCTCATTTGTAGAAGTCACTGGGGTTTTTTGTTGTTGCTGTGGCAATTACAAGAGGGGCCTACACTTTCTTCTTGACCTTTAATGGCTCCTGTGTAGAATCCTGGCCTTCCCCAAGGCCAGGGTAAGAGGCATCTCCCGGCAGGTGCCTCAGCTAGTTCACGCCCGGTGTCGGGATTCTCTGAGCGCTGCTGTGAAACACACAGTGACCGTGGAGTTTCTAAGCCAGAGC
>NW_012147412.1:3183984-3188544 GCF_000956105.1 Propithecus coquereli | reverse complement strand
CCTGTCTGTGAGATTCTGCTCGTGGGCGGTAGTTTGTGGACCCCTGGTCTATGAGACCCCATGTCTTTGGGTTTGCCCACTTCCCCAGCCTTGTCCTCCCCCACTTTCTGCTATGCTCACTACGCTTTAGCACCCCAACCTCTGCTGTTCTAACCCAGCTAGTTCCTTTCCACTTGGGGGTTTCTGCACGCGTAACTTCCTGACACCCTCCTCGCTTAGTTCTTCGCCACGACCAGCTTCTGCTTAGCTATGAGTGTTTAATTGCCACCGGCTCAGGGACACCATTCCTGACCACCGAGTCTAAGATAGTACCCCTGCCCCATATCCCTCCCAAAGTTGCTTCCTATCCTATTTCCCAATTTATTTCCTAAACAGCATCTATCAAAATCTGTAATTATTTTGTCTGCTTACGTATTCATTCTGTCTCCCTGCTCCACAAGAGCAGGGGCCTTGCTTTCGTATTTGCCACTCTAGCCTGCCACCCTGCTGGAAATGTAGTGTTCAATAGTTATCGCAGAATGATCAATGAATCCACAGACTCAGTCTCTTAGTTTCTTTCATATAATGAGTTAATAATACCTGACCTCCTTACCTTGTGAAATTGTTATGAAGATCAAAAGAGAAAGTGTTTTTTTAAATTATAAAGAGTTATACAAAGGGAAAGTGGTAAATCATTAAGGCAGCTTCTTAGACAAATCACAGAATTCAATCAGCACATTCATTTTTACCTTGTTGGGGCTCAGAGAGCAATACCCCGAAGTATGGTATCTGAACACTTTTGAATTAAAGGAAATGGAAAGGCCTTAGAAGCTGCCTTGAAACAAAAGACTTTCTAACCTTCTCTTGTTTCTCTCTCCCCAAATGCAGAAAGGGGTTCTCTCTGGAAGTTTCCTTATCTGTCTGAGGAATGCTTCTTCCAAAAGACATGCAATTGTCTTAAGACTTTCTCCTGAAGAATCTCATCAAATAACCAGGAAATATTAAGCACCAGAGAAGAGAAGAGAGTAAAAGTTGTCACTACAATGCCCAGACAGAATTGATAACTATTATTCTCAGGGCAACTCCGAGAGATTACCTAAGAGAGTTTATCTGCCTAACGAGACCTTAGCTCTCAGTGCAGTTCTGCCCCTTACCTTTCCATAACTTGCTGGTCCCATTTAACTTCCAAAGAGAATCACTTACAAACTATTATCTGCTCTTTAGGTTCATTTAATTCCCCTTAAAATCATTCATTACCTCTCAAAATTTCCTACCTCTCCCCTGTGAAGATTATATTTAAGCCTCAACCACCTGGTCCTTCGAGTTTCACGTTTGTGGGATTCCTGTGTCCACGTGCATGTTAAACATGTATGCCTTTTCTCCTGTTGATCTATTGTCAGTTTGCTTAGCAGACTCTAGATCTTTCAGAGGGTGAAGAAAACTTTCTTTGCTCCTACAGATTTGGTGTAGCTGGCAGCATACCAAAACCACTCTGCTCCTTCAGAAGCTATGGTTGAGAAATCTAGCACCTGACAAAGGCAGTAAAAGGTTGAGAAATTCTTACCAGTTTGACTACTGGATCTCTACTTGTGGCATCTGCTTGAGTGGATGGTTAGAGTCACCACTTGTCTTTTCTTCTTTTACAAATAACAGGAGAAAAAATTATAAAAATTAGTTCTTTGAATTTGTGACTCTTGTGGACTTGTTTTAGGTCACTGGTCATTGGTCATTTATCTTGAGACTCCCAGAGATGGTCTTTGCTTTCTTTATCTGTCTTTTGTGAGTTTTGTCATAAGGAGGAAAAACATAATATTCTCCCTTGTTTTTATGTCTTGAGAAGCTTGGCTTTATAACCAGCGAATTTATTCTCTGGTCTTTGCCACCCTAGAGGGCATAAATAGTTGGTCCAACTACTTAGGCCACTTGGCCAGCCAGTCCAAAATGTCTGTCTGTCCAGACATGCCAGCTGTCAAGAATATTTGTCTTAATTGTCTCAACTTTCATTGTTTTGTTAACAACGAGGGTCTTTGCTGTCTCAGGCCACCTTTGGGAGAAACTTTAGATCTTAAGAGGACTGCATACACCCTCTATGGAACAAAATTCTTGCATTTCTTGGTAGTAAACCATAAAAAGTCTTACTGGTTTTGAGTCACAAAACCTTAGGAGATTTGTAAACTATTTGTTTGACTCTTGAAATTAGTTAATTATCCTTTTGCCCCCGGACAACTTCTGTTTTCCTGTTTTGTCTTACTGACTGTTCTCTCTTTTTGATTTTCTGTCTACCAAAGGCACACAGGTGATCAGAACTTCATGTGCAGACACCAACCAAAGGGTTAGGAGCCCCAAGAATATTGGCGGACAAAAATGTGGATTATACCCCATCTGTGGCTAGCTGAGTTTTTCTTTCTTTGGCTGTCCCATGGGAGTGGTCTGAATCCCCAAAGGGCTACCTTAGTTAAAACCACAAAAGGGCTTATTAGTTTAGACTTGAGTCACTTGTTAGTTACAACTTTGGTTTAAAATTTTGATTTATAATCAGAGCACGATAAAAAATTTTTGTGTGTTTTTTTTTTGTTTGTTTTCTGCCTTCTTATTTGAGCTAAAAGGGAACTTTTACTCAAAAGGAGAAATTTGATTATGAGTTGCCCTGGTCTTCTAAAAACCTGCATTATTTCTCTGCACCTTTGGAAAATGTAAACTTGTTTCTAGTCTTACCTGAGAAACCATCCCTTTTAAATTACAAATTTCAGGGAAAGAAAAGCCAAAAAACAAGAATGTTTGCTGTTTACCCAGCTAAAACTTGATAATAAGATACTCAGATGTTTTCTTAAAAGAGCTCTATGGTCAGAAGTCAGCTAAATTAAAAGCTGATATTCAGGCTTTATATATATTGTAAAGCTTCTCTATTCTCTTTTGGATCTTATTTCACCCATGAGAACTGAACTCCCCTTAATTTTGCTACCTAGAACCTCATCAGCCTTTTTGGTTAACTCCCCACCTGGTTCTTCCATTTACCATTTTCTGTCCTTCCTTCCTTTTGCCACCTTTGATCTTCCACCCAGTTCCTTAGCTATGTTCCCCTTCAAGCCCCTACCTCTTTTCATGGCAGGAGCAAGCCATCTGTGTTTTACATGTTTATTTCTGGCAAAATGAAGTATTCAGTTTCTTCAGGAGGAAGATTGTTTTTTGGTCCTCAAACAATTAAAAAAAAAAATACCCAGACATTTTGCTGATTTAAGCTTAAACAAATGCCAAGTATACTGATTCATTTTCTCTGGGTGTGCAAACAGCCTTAACATACATCACAAAAGGGCAGCAAAATGAGTTTGGGAATCTGTCAAGCAGAGAACGGCTGAGAACCAGCCAGAAGGCTAAACATAGCCTGGTCTTTTGTCAGATACGAACATTAGCTGTTATGTTTGCTCAGGAAATAAACCCTGCCAGAGCAGTAGACAGTTGTGTCAACGAAAATCTGCATTCATGTCCTGGACACAAATTTGCATTCAAAGGCTTATTTTAAAAATCTTATTAGCTTAACATATAATCACTTAAAAGATGGGTTCTAGGGCTTTTAGTAGTGTAGTACTTAGTGTGAGCTGGATTACCTTCTCTCTTACCCAAATTCTTACTCTGTGTATCATTCTTGGTGCACCTGCTTGTGGTGAGGGATGAAGGCTCTGATGGGGTTCAGGGCATGCTACCCCAAAATATGGCACCTCAGCATATGGAACATTTTAGGATGAAGGAATTTGAGAAAATAATAGGAGCAGGAAGGTCACTCCAACCCCTTCTCCTTTGAAGCGGGTTATGAAACCTAGGAAGGATTCCCTGACCTGCCCCTGAAGCAGGTTAGAAGACCCTCATGTGAGAGGTGCCCTCCCTACACCCAGAGGAAAGGAGCATCCTTATCTCTGAAGACAGGAGGACACCGAGAAGAATCTGAACAAACAGGCCTGCTAAGTTTCCCTCCATTTATTACCATGAGCTCTTACTCTTTGCCCTATTGTATTTCCCCATGACTGTTGAAGGAAATACAAATATTTTACCCCAAAATATATTTCTTTGGTATATTTTGAGATGGCTGCCAGATAGGCAGCAAACAGAGGTGAAATCATCCTTACAAAATTAATTAAAACAAAGTTACTGAGATTTTAACAAAGACAAGAGTCTTGAAAAAACACAGCTAAGCGTTAACTGGCTCTTGCCCCGTTACCCACTCTCTTACAGCTGTTTAATATTTAAGGAGTCACGTAGCCTTTTGGCATAAGGTCCTATAACTTCCCTTAATTGCTCCTATAGATGACACCTTCAATGTTAAGATACCTAAAACTGATTTCTTAGATAGTTTCCAGACCCTACATTCTAGTGGGCCCCCTGACACCAGGCAATCCTGTGCCCCCTGCTGAGAAACTGACTCAGTGCAAGAATGCAGTTTCTACATCCCTCCCGACCTAGCCAGTCATTTATGCCAATTCCCTAGCCCCCTGCCTGCCAAAATATCCTTAAAAACCACAGTCCAGAACTCTTTGGGGAGACAGATTTGACTCATTCAGCTGTCCAGTGATTATTAAACTCTTGCTC